>NW_024039639.1:0-330000 GCF_016077235.1 Cyprinodon tularosa
ATATCAACAGACCACCGACAGACTATCAACAGACAACTGACAGACTATCAACAGACCACTGACAGACTATCAACAAACTACTGACAGACTATCAACAGACAACTGACAGACTATCAACAGACCACGGACAGACTATCAACAGACTACTGACAGTTCAACGATTGGGAGCATATATATAGTAAAGAGAATTGGTCCTAGCACTGATCCCTGTGGTACTCCACAGGTAACCTTTGAGCGTGTTGAAGATCTATCATTAACATGAACAAACTGAATTCGATCAGATAGATCAGATTTAAACCAGTCTAGAGCTGTTCCTTTAATTCCAACAAAATATTCAAGTCTTTCTAAAAGAATATTCTGATCAACTGGATCAAATGCAGCACTAAGATCCAACAGGACGAGCACAGATACAAGTCCATTATCTGAGGCCATGAGAATATCATTAGTGACTTTCACCAGAGCTGTTTCAGTGCTATGATGAGCTCTAAAGCCAGACTGAAACTCTTCAAAAAGTTCATTACGGTGGAAGTGATCGCAAACTTGTTTGGCAACTACTTTCTCAAGAATTTTAGATCAGAAAGGAAGATTGGATATAGGTCTATAATTGACCAAGTCATCTGGGTCAAGAGACGGTTTCTTAAGCAGCGGTTTAATTCCAGCAACCTTAAAAGCTTTAGGTACATATCCCTGTAACAGAGATAGATTAATCACATCTAAAATGGAGGAGGAGATCAAAGGGAATACCTCCTTAAATAACCTGGTTGGAACCGGATCTAACATCCAAGTTGAAGGCTTAGATGAAGACAATAGTTTTGCTAACTCTGAAAGTTCAACTGGATCAAAGCAGTCTAAACCCGGTTCAGATTCCATGACTACCTCAGATGCTGCCCCCCCCCCCCTCCAGAGGCAAATCAATCGCGGATAGAGGAGTGCTAATTATCTTATTTTTTAATGAGATCAATCTTATTTATAAAGAATCCCATAAAATCATTGCTGCTAAGAGCAGGTGGAATGGATGGTTCAACAGAGCTATGGCTCCGGGTGAGTTTGGCAACTGGATTAAAAATAAATCTAGGATTATTCTTATTCTCCTCTATTAATGAGGAGAAGTATGCTGCTCTTGCTTTACAAAGGGTCCTCTTATACAGCAGTAAACTAAGGACTCCCGTAGGATGTGTTCAGAGGCAGGGTGGTGGTGGTGGGGGGGTGCATCCGTTGCTAAGCAGCAGATGAACTAATTGAGGCATTAAAGCCTTTTTAACCTTTACTGCCTGTTTGTCCTGGTAACCATGGCGAAAGCAGGCAGCATCATTCAGCTACATATACAACAGGCTGTAAATCCTCCATCATCAGAGCGGGACGGCTTTAACATCTGGACCAGAACCAGAACCAGGAACACATCCAGGTCCAGAATCAGGTCCAGAACCAGGAACACAACCAGATCCAGAACCAGGTCTACACCCAGGTCCAGAACCAGGACCCCACCCAGGTCCAGACCCAGGTTCACCACCAGGTCCTCACCCAGGTCCAGAACCAGGTCCAGAACCGGTTCCACATCTTACTGCGCTTCTGATGAAACTCTGTTTAAATGAATTAGACCGATCCACGCAGTGGTCCACTTTAGGTTCAGTTTTGATCTGTTTGACCGTTTTGCTCTGAGAACCTCGGATCAGTTCAGGGATTCTGACCCAGAACAGTTCTGATCAGGTCCAGTTAACCAGGTAGTGATTCAGAGGGAACGTTTACCCCCGGCTCACACCGACTCCGGTCTTACCGTTGCGGTGCGGTGGGTGCGGCGCCGCAGTGATTCCAAGTCATAAAAAAGACGTAAACCTCTCTCACCGGCTGCTGAGCTGTCCGGCTGCGGTTACCGAGACACTCCGGCGCTGCAGAAAATTCCGCAAGAAAGCTATCCTTGCGGCGTGCCGGAGCCCTCCGCAACAAGCTCTCGCAAATATCCTTATTTGGGCCGTGTTATCGCGTGAAGTTACGTGAACTCAAGTGAACTTCTGTTCTCGCGAGTTAAATCTCCGGACCTGTTGCCGGAGCCGCAGAGCCGCACCGCACCGTAGTCAAAAGGGCGGTGTGAGAGGGGGTGTGCGGGAGTTGCGGTCTCCGTCGGCTCGGTAACCGCACCGGAGCCAGTGTGAGCAAGGGGTCAGAGGAAGGAAAAAGTTCCTGAGGAGATTATCAGGAAGGATTGGAAGCAAAACCCTGGAGAACAGTTCTCCTCTGATCTTTGATAGAAACCTCCTGCAGGGGGCAGCATCTCCTCAGTCCATACTAAAACATCACTTTGTTCTCCACCTCCTCCTTGCAGCCTACAGCCTGTCGACCCCTCCTCCACCTGCTGCTGCTCCCCCCTCCCATCAAAAGGATGGGGGGGGTTTCCACCTGGAGACGTACCTCACAGAGCCACGCCGTCCAGAGACCAGGAGGCTGCGCTCCTACTCCTTGCCTCATGACTGCGGATGGCGGGCCTCCCGCCTGGCCTCCCTCTCCTTCGCCTCCTGCAGCCAACCACCTCCTCAGTCTCTGCCTCCACCTGCGTCTCCTCCCATCAGCAGCCAGGTGAGTATCTGTGGGTTCTGTTGCGGGGTCAGAGCCCATGGGGGCCCCAAGAGGAGCGTCAGCTCACTGACGCCCCTGCTGGTTAGCCTATAGAGACTAACTCCTCCCTATGAAAGGCTAACTCCTCCCTCTGAGAGACTAACTCCTCCCTGCTGTAGCTGCTGTACTCTGTACCTCAGGTCAGCAGGGGACAGGTGTGTCCTCCTCTTCCACTTTGCATCTCTTTAGATTAAGGAGAGATTGATTGGAGGCGTGGCCTAATGAGGAGAAACTACCTGCCCCCTAATGCTGGTCTCTGATTGGTTCTCCCTGTGTAGCTGTACCTTTAGCCAATCAGAGCTCTGGGTGGCCCTCCTCATCCAATCAGAGTCACCCATGGTTACTTCCTGGAGTCTGGAAGCACTAAGGGCCAATAGATGGCGCTAGAGACTCAGACTTTAAAATGTCTACCTCAGAAAAATATATTGATCAATGATGAAAAATGTAAACGAAAAGCAGTAAATCAGTTTTTGATGATTTTATTTTCCAGCTGCTGTTCAGAGCAGGAAACAAAAATAAGGCAGTAAAATGGTTGACAGTGAGCTGATAACATCAAACAGGCTTTGATCTTCAGATTCATTTATTTCATAACAATCAATCCTCCTTCTTTAAACTTCATCATAAACAAACAGAGACGATGTTAACCAGCACAGATTAAACTCCGCCCCCATCTTAAGGGAATGAAAGTACTGACCAAACTTCACCACCATCAGCATTTCAAATAGAGAAGATGTAGGTCAGGTGCTCTCCTCCATGTTGCCATGGCGATGCCTTTGATGTTCCAGTGAAGGCCAGCCAGTGTGTGTGTGTGTGGGGGGGGGATGACACCACGCTAACGTCTGCAGACCCTGGGACTGCTAGCTAGCATGCTCCAAAATGTTGGTCCAACATGGATGCATTCTGTTCAGTTTATTTCTATAGTGCTGATTCACATCAGGTCAGTTTCTAGAAACCATTGAACCAGGTTGGTCTGGAAAACCAGTTGATTGCATCCAGACCTGCACCCCCTGGATGAGACTGCAGCAATGACCTCCGCTTGCATTTGGTTGGTGACTCTTCAGCAATCCCTCACACTAAGCATGCTTGTAGCGACAGTGGAGAGGAAAAACTCCCTTTGAACAGGAAGAAACCTCCAGCAGAACCAGGCTCAGTGTGAGCGGCCATCTGCTGAGGCCCACTGGGTCCTGAATCCCATACGAATCCGATCTTTTTAAATGCGACTTGTGTTTTAACGGCCAGGTCGCATTCATCCGACCGGAACGCCATTAATACCAATATAGGTCACTATTCTGCATCTTTCTACGCAGGAGCGGCGAGAAAAACAGAATCCACGGCAGACGATGATGCGGAGAGCAGGATTTATGTTTAACCATCTTGAAATGATCGTGTTTTTAAGGCTGGTAAAGATGGCTAGATGCGCTCCAGCGCTACCATCCATGTTTACTTCCGTAACACAGAGCACGCTGGCCTGTGATGTCATGGCGTCCTCTACTGCACATGCGGGACACTGGCGTATGACTGTAGTTCACACATCAGATCACATAAGAGTCGCATTTATTTGGAAATATGAACGGCAACGAAAAAAAATGTGATTTCTCAAAGAAAAGGGAATTGAGCATCAAGGCCTGCAGTGAGAACGGACCCTCAGTGGCTCTGAAGGATTATCACTAAGTTTGAATCAAAGATTATTACATTCATCATTGGTACTAACATTTAGGTCTATAAAAATAGTAGAAGATGTGAATATTGTGTCATGAAGAAATTAAATCCAGCCTGGGCCCACAGAGATTTAATTATTGTGATTAATGGTGTAAAAACAACTGGCCTGGGCTGTGGACCCCTGTGTTTGAGGATCCTAGTGACGCCTCTGCTTCAGCTTGATTTCCTCTAAAATGACCTAAACTGAAACTCGACTTCTGACCAGCGTGGACCATGCTTTTATATTGAAAGTCTGACCGGAAACACTGATGTTCTGAATGGGTTCCGTCAGCGTGGATCATGCTTTTATACTGAAAGTCTGACCGGAAACACTGATGTTCTGAATGGGTTCAGTCAGCGTGGATCATGCTTTTACACTGAAAGTCTGACCGGAAACACTGATGTTCTGAATGGGTTCAGTCAGCGTGGATCATGCTTTTACACTGAAAGTCTGACCGGAAACACTGATGTTCTGAATGGGTTCAGTCAGCGTGGATCATGCTTTTATATTGAAAGTCTGACCAGAATCCGCTTTCCGCCAAGCTTTGCCGAAACTAGCCGAACATTACCGAGGATAGGCGGAGTTTTTCAGCCGGGGTTCGGTTCGGGTTGAGGGTAAAGATGGAACCGTAAAGACCCGGTCCATCTCCGACCAGAACTCGGAGGTCTCTGCCGGCGGGCAGCAGCTCGGAGCGGCTCATGATCGGAGCCCGTTCGGTGAGTGTTTCCATCGGCGGAGCTTGTTCCAGATTTCCCCTGAAAAACCTGAGATTCTACCAGAACGGCCGTCATCAAAGGCTAATGCGCTGGTGCCGCTCAGTCAGACTGCGTGACGTAAGAGCGGATCCGGAACTGGAACCATCGGCTGCTGTTTGATGACCGGTTGAAAATAACAGCATCCTCCTCATGACCAGGGAACCATTTGATGCACAACACCTGGAGAGAGAGCTGCTGGCTGACTGACTGGTCTGATTGACTGGTCTGACTGACTGGTCTGATGAACTGGTCCCATAGTGGGTGTTTAACTGGTGCCAGTGGGTCTGAGGTGGGGTCCACCCTGGACAGGTCACCAGTCTATCTTAGGGCAGCACAGACTCATTCTGTGAACACAGACTGTATAAAAAATGACTTGTGTTTTTTTTTTTACAGTGATCCTGACATTTCCATCCATAAAGTTCAGCAGTGATCAAATGTAAACAGTGTGGGAGAAAAAAGATGGAGCATAAAACGCTTTGATGTGGAAGTTCAAAGCATTAATCTATACGCAGTGTTTTGGTTTGGTTTGCAGAAATTCTAGGAACCACTAGTAAACCTGCAGATTGAGAGCGAAGTGCTCTGTTAGGAACATCAGGAACAATCAGATCTCTGATATCAGATGGAGCTTGGCCATTTAAGGCTTTATATGTGAGAAGGAGGATTTTAAATTCTATTCTTGATTTAACAGGAAGCCAATGAAGAGAAGCCAGGATAGGAGAGATATGATCTCTCTTTTTCATTTTCATCAGAACTCTGGCTGCAGCATTTTGGATCAGCTGAAGGCTTTTAACTACAGTTTGTGGACTTCCTGATAGTAAAGAATTACAATAGTCCAGCCTTGAAGTAACAAATGCATGGACTAGTTTCTCAGCATCACCCCTGGACAGGAGATTGCTCATTTTGACAATATTCCTCAGATGAAAGAAGGAAATTCTAGAAACCTCTTTGATATGGGATTTAAATGACAGATTTAAACCAGTCTAGTGCTGTTCCTTTAATTCCAACAAAATATTCAAGTCTTTCTAAAAGAATATTCTGATCAACTGGATCAAATGCAGCACTAAGATCCAACAGGACGAGCACAGATACAAGTCCATTATCTGAGGCCATGAGAATATCATTAGTGACTTTCACCAGAGCTGTTTCAGTGCTATGATGAGCTCTAAAGCCAGACTGAAACTCTTCAAAAAGTTCATTATGGTGGAAGTGATCGCACACTTGTTTGGCAATTACTTTCTCAAGAACTTTAGATCAGAAAGGAAGATTGGATATAGGTCTATAATTGACCAAGTCATCTGGGTCAAGAGACGGTTTCTTAAGCAGAGGTTTAATTTGTCTGTTTCTCTGGTCCAGGTCGAGGCTCCAGGCGACATGTTGGATCCATCGGATCAACCTGATCCTGCTGATGGCGGTAAGAATGGGCCTCTGCTGATCAAATCCCTCAGTTCTGTCTGTAAGGCTCAAGCCGTGGGGTCAGCAGACCAGCTGTGATGTTGTCATGGCAACAGACAGCTCAGCTGATGAAGCGTTGAACAACAACAGTGGCATATTTTCCTCTGTAAGGTTCTTATGAAAATCTGAAGGCCGCTGTTTCTGCCAGGCGGCTCAGAGGCGTCGGTACCACGAGGGTCCAGACAGCAAAACCGCTAAGCCCGGTCAGGTTCTGGACGCCCTGCCACTCTGCTGTACCAGCTGTTCTGTGGGGACTGAAACAGCAGCATTCAGGCTGTCACATGACCACCAGTACCGCAAACTGAGGGCTACGGGCTCCACAGGTCCAAACAGGGGTTCTGGTCCAGTTCTTTGTGGGTTCAGAACTAATTCTGCTAAGATCCAGAGATAATTCCATTCAGGAAGTGAATCTGAAATTTTGGGCCTCAGAGAACTTTCTGCAGAACTATGGAGATGCTGATGAGTCAGAACTGCTGGTTCCCCTTGGACCGGTATCGAGTCTAACTCCTGTGTGTTCTGTTGGTTCTGGTTCCAGCGTCCAAAGAGTCGGAGAGGGACATCTACATGCGCTTCATGAAGTGCCACAAATGCTACGACCTCATCCCCACCAGCTCCAAACTGGTGGTGTTCGACACCACCCTGCAGGTGAGTTCGGTTCTGTTGGGTCCTGTTGACGGTTCCGTTTCTGTGATGAGGCTCAGACTGAGCCCGCTGCTCGGGTCCAACTCCCTGAGCCCAGTCATGGTTCTGGTCCTTAATGGGCCAGCTGAGGTTCCGCGCCAGCTGAGGTTCCGCTCCAGCTGAGGTTTCAGTCCCAGCCAAGGTTGCGGTCCAGCCGAGGTTCTGGTCCAGCCGAGGTTCCGGTCCAGCTGAGGTTCCGGTCCAGCTGAGGTTCCGGTCCAGCTGAGGTTCCGGTCCAGCCGAGGTTCCGGTCCAGCCGAGGTTCCGGTCCAGCTGAGGTTCCGGTCCAGCTGGCTGTGCAGCCTCAGAGCTGCATTTCAGGCACGGTTCCCCCGACCCGATAAAGGCAGACTTTAACTGCACTGAGGTTCTGAGTTCTGGTTCTGCTGTGACCCGCTTTGATCCAGATCCTTAGACTCCAGTCTTCCCAGTGGAACCAGTTGTTGCCGTGTGTTTTCAGGTGAAGAAGGCCTTCTTCGCTCTGGTTGCTAACGGAGTGAGGGCGGCGCCTCTGTGGGAGAGCAAGAAGCAAAGCTTTGTGGGTAAGAATGTGCTCCCGTGGCTCCACCCACACGCTCGCCACAGCCTCCATTTTAACTGCTTGCTTGTGTTCCAGGGATGCTGACCATCACTGACTTCATCAACATCCTCACCAGATACTACAAGTCACCCATGGTAACGCCCACACGCATCACTACTATTTGTGCTCCATGGTAAAAACCTTCACATCATCTTAACCAGCAGCTGCTGTCATGGCAACAGCTGCTACCCTGGATGTAAACCGCTCTCTGATTGGATGTCTGAGAAATCTGCAACAGTCGGAACTTCTGCTGACTTTGTTGCCCTTCGATAGGGTCACCTGACCTTCGATAGGGTCACCTGCCCTCCGATAGAGTCACTTGCCCTCCGATAGGGTCACCTGCCCTCCGATAGGGTCCCATGACCTGAGATAGGGTCCCATGACCTCCGATAGAGTCACTTGCCCTCCGATAGGGTCACCTGCCCTCTGATAGGGTCACCTGCCCTCTGATAGGGTCATCTGCCCTCTGATAGGGTCACCTGCCCTCCGATAGGGTCACCTGCCCTCCGATAGGGTCACCTGCCCTCCGATAGAGTCACCTGCCCTCCGATAGGGTCACCTGCCCTCCGATAGAGTCACTTGCCCTCCGATAGGGTCACCTGCCCTCCGATAGGGTCACCTGCCCTCCGATAGAGTCACTTGCCCTCCGATAGGGTCACCTGCCCTCCGATAGGGTCACCTGCCCTCCGATAGAGTCACTTGCCCTCCGATAGGGTCCCATGACCTCAGATAGGGTCCCATGACCTCAGATAGGGTCACCCGCCCTCCAATAGAGTCACTTGCCCTCCGATAGGGTCACCTGCCCTCCGATAGGGTCCCATGACCTCAGATAGGGTCCCATGACCTCAGATAGAGTCACTTGCCCTCCGATAGGGTCACCTGCCCTCTGATAGGGTCACCTGCCCTCTGATAGGGTCATCTGCCCTCTGATAGGGTCACCTGCCCTCCGATAGGGTCACCTGCCCTCCGATAGGGTCACCTGCCCTCCGATAGAGTCACCTGCCCTCCGATAGGGTCACCTGCCCTCCGATAGAGTCACTTGCCCTCCGATAGGGTCACCTGCCCTCCGATAGGGTCACCTGCCCTCCGATAGAGTCACTTGCCCTCCGATAGGGTCACCTGCCCTCCGATAGGGTCCCATGACCTCAGATAGGGTCCCATGACCTCAGATAGGGTCACCCGCCCTCCAATAGAGTCACTTGCCCTCCGATAGGGTCACCTGCCCTCCGATAGGGTCCCATGACCTCAGATAGGGTCCCATGACCTCCGATAGAGTCACTTGCCCTCCGATAGGGTCACCTGCCCTCTGATAGGGTCACCTGCCCTCTGATAGGGTCATCTGCCCTCTGATAGGGTCACCTGCCCTCCGATAGGGTCACCTGCCCTCTGATAGGGTCACCTGCCCTCTGATAGGGTCACCTGTCCTCCGATAGGGTCACCTGCCCTCCGATAGGGTCACCTGTCCTCTGATAGGGTCACCTGTCCTCTGATAGGGTCACCTGCCCTCCGATAGGGTCACCTGCCCTCCGATAGAGTCACTTGCCCTCCGATAGGGTCACCTGCCCTCCGATAGGGTCACCTGCCCTCCGATAGGGTCACTGCCCTCCGATAGAGTCACTTGCCCTCCGATAGGGTCACCTGCCCTCCGATAGGGTCACCTGCCCTCCGATAGGGTCCCATGAGCTCAGATAGGGTCCCATGACCTCAGATAGGGTCCCATGACCTCCGATAGAGTCACTTGCCCTCCGATAGGGTCACCTGCCCTCTGATAGGGTCACCTGCCCTCTGATAGGGTCATCTGCCCTCTGATAGGGTCACCTGCCCTCCGATAGGGTCACCTGCCCTCTGATAGGGTCACCTGCCCTCTGATAGGGTCACCTGTCCTCCAATAGGGTCACCTGCCCTCCGACAGGGTCACCTGTCCTCTGATAGGGTCACCTGCCCCCGATAGGGGCACCTGCCCCTGTAGGGTCACCCCGTCCTCCAAAAGGGGCACCTGCCCCCGACAGGGTACCTGTCCCCGATAGGGTCACCTGCCCCCGAAAAGTCACTTGCCCCGATAGGGTCACCTGCCCTCCGATAGGGTCCCCTGACCTCAGTAGGGTCCCCAGACTCAGAAGGGTCCCATGACCTCAAAAGGGTCACCCCCTCCAAAAGAGTCATTGCCTCTGATAGGGTCACCCGGGCCCCCCGATAGGGTCCCATGACCCCAGATGGGTCCCATGACCTCCGATAGAGGCACTTCCCTTGGGTGGGTCACCCGCCCTCCGATGGGTCACCCGCCTCCCATAGGGTCCCTTTACCCCCCATAGAGTCACTTGCCCCCCCTTTTATAGGGTTTACCTGCCCTCCCATAGGGCACCTGCCCTCCCATAGGGTCCCCCTGACCTCGATGAGTCCCCCGCCCCTTTATAGGGTCACCCGCCCTCGATTGGGTCACCTGCCCCCGAAGGGTCACCCCCTCCAATAGTATTCCCCCTCCGATGGGGGGCACCGGGCCTCCAAAAAGGGTCACCTGCCCTCGAAGGGGCAACCGCCCCCGTTTGGGTCACCTGCCCCCGATAGGGTCCCGCCCCCGATGGTCACCCCTTCCCCTGTGGGTCCCCGCCCCGATAGGGTCCCATGACCCCGATAGAGTTACTTTTTCCCTCTGATGGGTCACCCAGCCCTCCGATAGGGTCCCGCCCTCCGTAGGGTCACCCGCCCTCCGATAGGGTCCCATGACCCCCATAACCCACGCCCTTATGGGTACCCCCCTCCCTACCCAACCCAAACCCTGCCTCCGATAGGTCACCCCAAGGGCCCCCCCCCTCAACACCCCCCCCGTACCCAACCCTAACACGCCCCGGGGGGCCCGCCCCTAAGGGTCACCTGCCCATTCACCCCCTCAAACCCCCCCCCAACATCCCCCAAACCCCCCCCCTCCAAGATCATTTCCCTGGTCCTGCCCTGAAGGGTCCTGCCCCCCAAAAGAGTCATTCCCTCTGATAGGGCACCCGCCCTCCAAATGGGTCAAACCCCTCCCCCATAGGGTCCCTGCCCAGATTTGGGGCCCCCCTGACCTCCCATAGAGTCACTTGCCCTCTGTAGGGGCACCTGCCCTCCTGGGCCCTCGATGGGTCACCTGCCCTCCCCATAGGGCCCATGACCTCATGAGTACTTTTCCCCTATGGGGCCCCCTGCCCTCCGATAGGGGCCCTGCCTCGATGGGGTACCTGCCCCCCGAAAGGTCCTTTCCCTCCGATGGGTCACCTGCCCTCCATTTTGGGTCCCATGCCTCCCCATAGAGTCCTTTCCCCCGATAGGGGCACCCGCCCTCGATAGGGTCACCCCCTCATAGGGTCACTGCCCTCCGATAGGGTAACCTCCCCTAATCCCCCGCCCCCCCCCCCAAGGGGGCACCTCCCCCCGTTAGAGCACCCCCAAAATCACCCCCCCATGGGGCCCCCCCCAAAACCCCTTTCCTCAAGGTCACCTCCCTCCAATATCACCGCCCTCCAATCACCCCCTCCATAGGTTCACCTGCCCCCCAATCACCCCCGCCCTCCAAGGGGCCCCCAAAAACCCCCGATTTCCCAACCCCCTGGGGCCCGACCCAAAGGGGCCCCATACCCGATAGGGGTCACCCCCCTCCAATCAACCTCCTACCCCAGACCCGTACCCCTGACCCAGAAAATCCCTGACCCAATAACCCCGCCTCCATGACACTTTGCCCTCCATAGGGTCACCTGCCCCCTGATAGGGTCACCTGCCCCCCCGAGGGTCCCCTGACCTCGATAGGGTCCCTGCCTCGATAGGGTCCAAACCCGCCCTAAAACCCCTTGCCCTCCCTTTGGGTCACGGGCCCTCCGTAGGGTCACCTGCCTCCGATGGGTCCCTGCCTCCGATAGGGTCCCTGCCTCGATAGGGTCCCCTGCCCCCCCCTTGGGTTTTTCCCCTGACCCGTAGGGCCCCCGCCCCCCAAAAGAGTCACTTGCCCTCCGATGGGCACCTGCCCCCGGGGCCCCGCCCTCCCCATAGGGGTCCCATGACCTCGATAGGGGTTCCCTGTCAAAAGGGTACCCCCTCGATAGGGTCCCTCTCTGATAGGGTCACCCCCCTCGGCCCCCCTCCCATAGGGTCAAAACCCGCCTCCATAGGGGCCCTGCCTCTAGGGTCCCTGCCTCCCCATAGAGTCATTGCCCTCGATAGGGTCACCGCCTCCCATAGGGTCCTGCCTAATAGGGGCCCCTGCCTCGATGGGGCACCCGCCCTCCAAGGGTCCCCCTGCCCCCGATAGGGGCACCCGCCCCCATAGAGCACGCCCCGAACACCCCTCAATCCCCGACCTGTAGGGGCCATAACCCAATAAGCCCCTTTTCCCCCGATAGGGTAACCCCCCCCCAAGGGCCCTGACCTCAATAGGGCCCTACCCCCAAGAGTCACTTCCCCGAAAAGGGCCCCCCCCCCCTCCCCAACACCGCCCCCGAATGGGCCCAACCCCAAAGCCTTCCTTTAGAGCACCCCCCCCCCCGAAGGGCACCGCCCTCCCATGGGGTCCCGACCTCCGAAGGGTCCCTGCCCCCGATAGGGTCCCATGACCTCCGTGGTCCTGCCTCGATAGGTCACCTCCCTCCCATGGGTCACCTGCCCTCCCAAGGGGCCCTGTTCCCCCCGATAGGGGGGCACTTCCCCCCCCTGTTAGGGTCCCTGCCCCCCAATAGGGGCCCTGCCCCCCCAATAGGGGGGGTTCCCCCCCCAAAGGTCACGCCCTCCTAGGGGGCCCCTTTCCCTCGTAGGGTCCCCCTTTCCCTCCGATAGGGTCACTGCCCTCCTTAGGTCAAAGCCCCCCGATAGGGGCACCCCCCCCCCCATAGGGTCACCCCCTCCGTAGTTACCTGCCCTCCCATAGGGTCCCATACCTCGATAGGGGGCACCCCCCTCCAAAGGGGCCCCAAACCCATTAGGGTCACCTGCCCTCCGTAGGGTCCCCTGACCCAGATAGGGTCCCATGACCCCCGGGTAGGTCACTTTCCTTGAAGGGTCAACCCCCCCTCCGAAATTTTGGGTACCTGCCCCCCGATAGGGTCACCTCCCTTTCCATAAGGGCCCAGACCTCCCGTAGGGTCACCTTCCCCCCCCGTTGGGGGCCCCCCCTCCTCTGATACTCCCTCCCCCCGATAGGGTCCCCTGACCTCAGATGGGTCCCCTGACTCCGATAGGTCATTCCCTCTGTGGGTCCCCTGCCTCGATAGGGGCACCCGCCCCCTAGGTCACTTGCCCTCCGATAGGGGGCACTGCCCTCCGTAGGGGGCCCATGACCTCAGATAGGGGCCCATGACCTCCGATGAGTCCCCCTTCCCTCTGATAGGGGCACCTGCCCCCCATAGGGTCCCATGCCCCCAGAAGGGGCCCCTTTACTCGATGGTCACTTGCCCTCTGATAGGGTCACCCCTCCCGATTGGTCACCTGCCCTCCCATAGGTCCCCCTGACCTCCGTTTTGAGTCACTTGCCCTTGATAGGTCACCTGCCCTTGATAGGGTCACCCTGCCCTCTGATAGGGTCACTGCCTCGATGGGTCACCCGCCCTCCGATGGGTCACCTGCCCTCTGATAGGGTCACCTTTCCCTCCGATGGGCACCTGCCCCGATAAGGTCCCCCTGCCCCCCGATGGTCACCCCTGCCCTCCGATAGGGTCCCCGACCCCCGGGTAGAGTCACTTTCCTTGAAGGTCACGCCCCCCCCCGATAGGGTCACCTGCCCCCCGAAAGGGTCACCCCTGCCCTCCGATAGGGGCACCCGCCCTCTTGGGGCACCTGCCCTCCATAGGGTCACCTGCCCTCCATAGGGAGTCCCCTTGGGCCCCCGATAGGGTCACCCCCGCCCCCCCCCATAGGGTCACTGCCCCCTGGGTCCTTGGGGCCCTCCGATTTAGGTCCCCTCCCTCCAATAGGGTCACTGCCCTCCAATAGAGTCACTTGCCCTCTGATAGGGTCACCTGCCCTCCAATAGGGTCACCTGCCCTCTGATAGGGTCACTTGCCCTCCGATAGAGTCACCTGCCCTCCGATAGAGTCACTTGCCCTCCGATAGAGTCACCTGCCCTCCGATAGGGTCACTGCCCTCCAATAGAGTCACTTGCCCTCTGATAGGGTCACCTGCCCTCCAATAGGGTCACCTGCCCTCCGATAGGGTCACTTGCCCTCCGATAGAGTCACCTGCCCTCCGATAGGGTCACCCGCCCTCCGATAGGGTCCCATGACCTCAGATAGGGTCCCATGACCTCAGATAGGGTCCCATGACCTCAGATAGGGTCCCATGACCTCAGATAGGGTCACCCGCCCTCCGATAGGGTCACCTGCCCTCCGATAGGGTCCCATGACCTCAGATAGGGTCCCATGACCTCAGATAGGGTCCCATGACCTCAGATAGGGTCACCCGCCCTCCAATAGAGTCACTTGCCCTCCGATAGGGTCACCTGCCCTCTGATAGGGTCACCTGCCCTCCGATAGGGTCCCATGACCTCAGATAGGGTCCCATGACCTCAGATAGGGTCACCCGCCCTCCAATAGAGTCACTTGCCCTCCGATAGGGTCACTTGCCCTCCGATAGGGTCACCTGCCCTCCGATAGGGTCACCTGCCCTCCGATAGGGTCCCATGACCTCAGATAGGGTCCCATGACCTCAGATAGGGTCCCATGACCTCAGATAGGGTCACCCGCCCTCCAATAGAGTCACTTGCCCTCCGATAGGGTCACCTGCCCTCTGATAGGGTCACCTGCCCTCCGATAGGGTCCCATGACCTCAGATAGGGTCCCATGACCTCAGATAGGGTCACCTTCCCTCCGATAGGGTCCCATGACCTCTGATAGGGTCACCCGCCCTCCAATAGAGTCACTTGCCCTCCGATAGGGTCACCTGCCCTCCGATAGGGTCCCATGACCTCAGATAGGGTCCCATGACCTCTGATAGAGTCACTTGCCCTCTGATAGGGTCACCTGCCCTCCGATAGGGTCCCATGACCTCAGATAGGGTCACCCGCCCTCCGATAGGGTCCCATGACCTCAGATAGGGTCACCCGCCCTCCAATAGAGTCACTTGCCCTCCGATAGGGTCACCTGCCCTCCGATAGGGTCCCATGACCTCAGATAGGGTCCCATGACCTCAGATAGAGTCACTTGCCCTCTGATAGGGTCACCTGCCCTCCGATAGGGTCCCATGACCTCAGATAGGGTCCCATGACCTCCGATAGAGTCACTTGCCCTCTGATAGGGTCACCTGCCCTCCGATAGGGTCACCTGCCCTCCGATAGGGTCCCATGACCTCCGATAGAGTCACTTGCCCTCTGATAGAGTCACCTGCCCTCCGATAGGGTCACCTGCCCTCCGATAGGGTCCCATGACCTCAGATAGAGTCACTTGCCCTCTGATAGGGTCACCTGCCCTCCGATAGGGTCACCTGCCCTCCGATAGGGTCACTGCCCTCCAATAGAGTCACTTGCCCTCCGATAGGGTCACCTGCCCTCCGATAGGGTCACTCGCCCTCCAATAGAGTCAATTGCCCTCCGATAGGGTCACCTGCCCTCCTATAGGGTCACCCGCCCTCCGATAGGTTCACCTGCCCTCCGATAGGGTCCCATGACCTCAGATAGGGTCACCTTCCCTCCGATAGGGTCCCATGACCTCTGATAGGGTCACCTGCCCTCCGATAGGGTCCCATGACCTCAGATAGGGTCCCATGACCTCCGATAGAGTCACTTGCCCTCTGATAGGGTCACCTGCCCTCCGATAGGGTCACCTGCCCTCCGATAGGGTCACCTGCCCTCCGATAGGGTCCCATGACCTCAGATAGGGTCACCTTCCCTCCGATAGGGTCCCATGACCTCTGATAGGGTCACCTGCCCTCCGATAGGGTCCCATGACCTCAGATAGGGTCCCATGACCTCCGATAGAGTCACTTGCCCTCTGATAGGGTCCCCTGCCCTCCGATAGGGTCACCCGCCCTCCAATAGAGTCACTTGCCCTCCGATAGGGTCACCTGCCCTCCGATAGGGTCCCATGACCTCAGATAGGGTCCCATGACCTCCGATAGAGTCACTTGCCCTCTGATAGGGTCACCTGCCCTCCGATAGGGTCCCATGACCTCAGATAGGGTCCCATGACCTCCGATAGAGTCACTTGCCCTCTGATAGGGTCACCTGCCCTCCGATAGGGTCACCTGCCCTCCGATAGGGTCCCATGACCTCCGATAGAGTCACTTGCCCTCTGATAGAGTCACCTGCCCTCTGATAGGGTCACCTGCCCTCTGATAGGGTCACCTGTCCTCTGATAGGGTCACCTGCCCTCCGATAGGGTCACCTGCCCTCTGATAGGGTCACCTGCCCTCCGATAGGGTCACCTGCCCTCCGATAGAGTCACCTGCCCTCCGATAGGGTCACCTGCCCTCCGATAGGGTCCCATGACCTCCGATAGAGTCACTTGCCCTCTGATAGGGTCACCTGCCCTCTGATAGGGTCACCTGTCCTCTGATAGGGTCACCTGCCCTCCGATAGGGTCACCTGCCCTCTGATAGGGTCACCTGCCCTCCGATAGGGTCACCTGCCCTCCGATAGAGTCACTTGCCCTCCGATAGGGTCACCTGCCCTCCGATAGGGTCACTGCCCTCCAATAGAGTCACTTGCCATCCGATAGGGTCACCTGCCCTCCGATAGGGTCACTGCCCTCCAATAGAGTCACTTGCCCTCTGATAGGGTCACCTGCCCTCCAATAGGGTCACCTGCCCTCCGATAGGGTCACTTGCCCTCCGATAGAGTCACCTGCCCTCCGATAGGGTCACCCGCCCTCCGATAGAGTCACTTGCCCTCCGATAGGGTCACCTGCCCTCCGATAGGGTCACCTGCCCTCCGATAGGGTCCCATGACCTCAGATAGGGTCCCATGACCTCAGATAGGGTCACCCGCCCTCCAATAGAGTCACTTGCCCTCCGATAGGGTCCCATGACCTCAGATAGGGTCCCATGACCTCCGATAGAGTCACTTGCCCTCTGATAGGGTCACCTGCCCTCCGATAGGGTCACCTGCCCTCCGATAGGGTCCCATGACCTCCGATAGAGTCACTTGCCCTCTGATAGGGTCACCTGCCCTCCGATAGGGTCACCTGCCCTCCGATAGGGTCACTGCCCTCCAATAGAGTCACTTGCCCTCCGATAGGGTCACCTGCCCTCCGATAGGGTCACCTGCCCTCCGATAGGGTCCCATGACCTCAGATAGGGTCCCATGACCTCAGATAGGGTCACCTTCCCTCCGATAGGGTCCCATGACCTCTGATAGGGTCACCCGCCCTCCAATAGAGTCACTTGCCCTCCGATAGGGTCACCTGCCCTCCGATAGGGTCCCATGACCTCAGATAGGGTCCCATGACCTCCGATAGAGTCACTTGCCCTCTGATAGGGTCACCTGCCCTCCGATAGGGTCACCTGCCCTCCGATAGGGTCCCATGACCTCCGATAGAGTCACTTGCCCTCTGATAGGGTCACCTGCCCTCCGATAGGGTCACCCGCCCTCCGATAGGGTCAGTTGACATGAGTGTGTGTGTTTCCGTCCAGGTGCAGATCTATGAGCTGGAGGAGCATAAGATTGAGACGTGGAGAGGTATGACTATGAGCTGATTTTAAGAAAGAATTCTTTGGCATTTGCAGAATAACAGTCCTGTTCTTTTTGGCAGAGCTGTACCTGCAGGAGACCTTTAAACCTCTAGTCCACATCTCACCTGATGCCAGGTACCTGCTTCTGCTCTTAAAGGCCACTGTGTGAAAAACAGCTGATTAGTTGGTGAGTCAGACAGCGGCTCTGGACTAGCGCCATCAAACACTTCTCCCCCCCCTCTACAGTGTGTTCGAAGCGGTTCATTCTCTAATAAAGAGCAAGATCCATCGACTTCCGGTCATTGACCCGGTCAGCGGCAACGCTCTCTACATCCTGACGCACAAGCGGATCCTGAAGTTCCTGCAGCTCTTTGTGAGTCTGGGGGGGGGCAATGTTCACCAAGTCCATCCATCTCCTTAGTCCCAGACCAAGGGATGGAACTTGGTTCATACATTGTCTGGGTTCATTCTCCTCTCTGACCGGGGACTCACCCCTGGCATATCTAATATCTGAATGTTTCTAGATTAGACTGAGACCATAGAGGAACTCCCTGCAGGACTCAAATGGTTCGGTGTTCTCAGCTACATCTGGGGTTGAGGTTTAATGGTGGTCTTACTGCTGGTGTTTTACCACAGACCCATTTCCACTACCCTCTGAAACTGATCCGTGCCAAGTTCAGACCAAGCTTGGATCAGTTAACCGTGCTGAGCTCAGTTCGTTACGACCATTTACACACCACCCTAGCATGGTCCCTCGCCTCCTAGTGGCGATCTACGGTACTACTGCTCTCTAGAGGGAAACAAGCAAACCAACTTGGCGGCGCCCGTAACATTCAGAAGTTAGCGGAGAATCAAGCGAAGAAGGCAGCCTTTGGTGAATTTACTTGACAGAGTCAGCTTTTGGGAAGCGGATATTACAAACGATAATCTGCGTTAGGAAAGCTACGATTTTTAGGAATGTCTGAAATTTCCTGATTACGGAGTCTGAGTGTAAGGAGATGATGCGGTCTGCTGATGCGCTCTTTGTTATCTAAGAACCGAGCCAGAACCGAACAATGCCTAGCCCTACTGATGAACTCGTACCAGTTAAGCACGGTTGTGTCTGGCGCGATCCGGTTCAGTTGTGCGTACCATTTACACTCAACAGTTATCTGGGTCACCATGCTCGGACCGATCTCAGCACGGTCTCTAAAGGGTAGCGTAAAGGAAGCTAATGGCTCTGTCTCAGGTGTGTGAGATGCCAATGCCAGCCTTCATGAAGCAGACTTTGGAGGAACTTGGAGTTGGAACGTACTCAAACATCGCCTACATCCACCCTGACACCCCGCTCATCACGGCCCTGTCCGTATTCACACATCGCCGAGTCTCGGCGCTGCCTGTCGTAGATGATAATGGTGAGTAGCTCCATCAGCATGTCAGGTGTTGATGTCCGGAGCTGTTCTGATTCCCTCCTGTATCTATCTGCAGGGAAGGTGGTGGATATCTACTCCAAGTTTGACGTCATTGTGAGTACAACCATCCTTTCCTAGTTCTGTAGAACTTAGTCCAACACTGATGGGGTGACTCCTGTACTTGAGCAGAACTTGGCAGCCGAGAAGACCTACAACAATCTGGACATGACGGTCACCCAGGCTCTCAGACACAGGTCACAGTACTTTGAAGGCGTCATGAAGTGCAACAAACTGGAAACCCTGGAGACCATCGTGGACCGGATCGTGAAGGCAGAGGTACCTTCTCCCACATGTGATGTTACACCATGATCCAGGATGGAGATGAGTTTTTATCTTACTGGGGAATTATTGTAGAACAACTCAGGAGGGGCGGGGAGTTTATTCCCGGCTTTTATGGTGAAGGGGTTTTGCTGATCCAAATCCAGTTTACGCTCGGTGTTTGTGTCTGCAGGTCCACAGGCTGGTCGTTGTCGATGACGAGTCTCGTATTGTCGGCATTGTGTCTCTATCGGACATCCTGCAAGCGCTGATCCTGATGCCTGCTGGTACAAACTTTACTCCTGTTTCCAGTCATGAATATGTTTTAATCGGGCATCATGGGAGGTGTAACATAACTGCGATCAAGATCAACACCGGGTTACGAGATATTCTTGGTCCCAAAGTTTTTAGTTATTAGTGAACACAGATGTGAACAGAAGCGTGAGGAGATGTTAAGAGTAGGCCAACTAAACAATAGGGGTGGTGATGCAGACAGGAGAATCCAGGTATTAGCCAGCGCACCCTGGTCCAAAGCGCCTGATGCCTCAGTTAGGGAAGTGGAAGTGGAGAATGAGTCTATTCGTTTGTGACGAACAGATCCAACTCTAGTTGACTGAAGAAGTTGCAAATCATGTGCATCATTTCATGGTGAAAGGACTATTCTCTCACAGCAGAACCTGGCAAGAGAGAGAGTGTGACTTGATTGAAATGGGTGCAACTGGAACTGCCAATGGCAACCCTGATGACACACCTGAAAAAGCTGCATGTCTTACCCAATAGGAACAGAATCCATCAGATCTATTGACTAACCAGTCTATCCTTGTAACACCCTAAAGGACGTCTGACAGTGTGAACATTTGGAAGGAAGCACCTTTGGCACGGATGGGGCCCCTTCATTTCCAAAAAGTTTTTCTTGTTGTTTCTTTTCCACAACTGAATACATGTGATAGTAGCATCTGGATTGATGCAGAGGGACTCCAGCTTCTATTGCACCCTTGGCCAGGAGGAAGGAAAACTCCTGGTCAAGCACTTGGGATTTTGCCTGGTCAGTGATCAGTCATTTTACCCAGCGTGAAAAAAAGGGCAGCCGTCAGAACTGCAGCCATGGGTTAAAATCACAACCACTCATTGGTCCACAGCATTAGCAGCCCAAAATATGAGCTGCTGATGGAAAAAACTGTTCAACAGCTGGCCTGTTGGCATCATATTTGAACCCCACGGCTCTTAAGGGCCCTGGAGGAGTTCTAACCCGGATCTTAGGCCTGGGTCTGTCTCACTGGGCAGCAGACTATCTGTGGTCAAAAACTGGGGCTAGCAGAAGGAGACCTGGAATGCTGAGGAGGGGGGCAAACTCCTCCAGAGGCTGGAGAGCTGCTGGCTAGTCAGGCAGGCTTGAACAGTCCTCTTCAGTGCATCCAGGGAAGGCGACCCAAACAACTTCCCTACCCATAACTCTTACAGTACTGCAGGTCCTACGGCATGCCTCTATCAGTTGAGACTGTGCCAACCAGACCTGTAGACCACTTGCACATGAGTGCTGCCAGTACTTGCTCCTACATGGTATCAGGCAAAAGCACAAAACGCCAATCCATACAATAACTGGAGCCAACTGTGTCCAGGTTTGCCCACAGGGTACCACCCAGTCCAGATGGGAACAGCACATAGGCTGACATCCGTGTAGGGGCGCAAATAATGTCACCAATTATGCAATCATGAACATGCAGACGAAAAGTGGCCAACAGACAGTAATTCTAATGAGGCAAACTCAGAATGCCATCAGAGGAGCTGTCGGTTAGGCTGGAAGAGAAACTGCTGCCATCACCAGCTAGAAACACCAAACAGAAAAAAACAAAGGTGGCTTAGACACACACACACACACACAAAAAATATATATATATATATACACATGTAGAAGCACTGTATATACCCCATTCACCTTTTCCTCCTTTTAGCACCTTAGTTTGACTGTTGAGCTGATTTATTTCTCCACTGTGAGATCAATCAAGTCTATCTTATCTTGCTTGGAAACCTGTGGTGGTCTTCCAGCTTTGACTGTTTAGAGGAAGGTCCAGCAGAGATAGACCTCCTGCAGCACCTCTTTTTTCATGTGTCCTGTTTTGCTGTGATAGCTCTAGAAGCTAAATGTTAGCGCAACAGATTAGCTTTCATGAGCAGACCATTATGACTGTTACCACAAGGTTCAGCTTGGTACTTATAAATATCACTTTATTGAAAATAATTCAGGGAATAAATCATATAAAACAGAGACAGAAAGGGAGGTGAGAAAGAAACAGCGGACAAGAAATAAGGGGAGGGAGATGGAGACAGGAAAGAAAACATGAAAGGAGAGAAAATAAAACAACTGAATGGCAAAAATAAACCCAAGAATATTTACAGTAATTCCTAGAAGTCTGTTTTTACACCTGCATGAGACAAGAGAAAGAAAACAGAAAAAGAAGACAACAGACAACCAAAATAAACCGGTTTTAGGAGCAGCGGGTGTCCCTCATATATCCATGTGTGTCGGAGTAAAAACCTGCGGTGATTCCACATTAATATTCAGGCTGGTAAATATCTGCAGCTGCAGAAGCAAACTCCCATGGTATGGATGCATGGGCATGCTGGTGTATAAAGGATTCCCAAAGCTTCTTCTGAAAGAAAATATGCTCAATAGCAGGTGTGGGCGGCCCCAGCCTCGCCCTACTGGACCCTGGATAGGAAAATAGGTGATCCTGGCCCCGAATATCCAAAGGTACCCCAGATCACCGCTATACAAGCAGGGCAGACACAGGGATGACCGCACCCACCAGAGAGGGCAGACTAGAGCACCCAGAGGCCAACCCCAGAGGGGACAGACCCCTAGGCGCTCTCTACCTGAGGGGCCCGACACCAGAGTCCATAGGTCCAATAGGGCCGTGGCAACAAGCCCATGGGCTCCACCGGAGGCCCAAGGTAGACTGCTACAAGCTGCCTTCCTCTTCCTTCAAAATTAAATCAAATGAAAACAAGAAGTCATCCAGATGCCCCTCTAACTGCCGCCTCCTGCCCTGGTTTCATCCTCCTGCTACGCACTGAGACTCTTTATTGGACTGATGTCGATTTATCCTGGGAGCCATGGAAACCAAAGTAAACTCCTGGTGTTTGCAGACAGACCCGGTTATTACAGCTGGTTCTGATGGTCAGAGCATGAAAAAGATTAGACCCTGAACTGAACCACTGAAGGACTGACAAAGTCTCATCCAGGTGTCTCTGTGTTTTCAGGTCTGGGGAGGAAGGAGTCCATCCCCTGTCATCCCGGAGACCTGGATTCTGCCCAGCCAGAGGCAGCCGGTCCAACCGGGCCGGACCAAGACCCGGGTCTGGAGCAGGAGACGGACAGCACACTGGCTGAGGGGCTGGGAGGAAACCCAGAACCTGAAGCAGACCAAGACCAGGACCAGGGAGGGAACGCTGAGATGATCGATGAAAGCCCACCTGAATCGGACCAGAGCCAGGAACCAGAAGGGACCTCAGAGGTCCCCTGCAGGGAGGAAGGGACCTCAGAGGACCCCGGCAGGGAGGAAGGGACCTCAGAGGACCCCTGCAGGGAGGAAGGGACCTCAGAGGACCCCGGCAGGGAGGAAGGGACCTCAGAGGACCGCAGGCAGAGCCAGAGCGAGGGGGAGAATGAGGGGGAGGCAGAGGGGGAGAATGTAGGGGAGGGGGAGGGAGAGGATGAGGGGGAGGCAGAGGATGAGGGGGAGGCAGAGGGGGAGATTGGAGGGGAGGGGGAAAGGGGTGATGAAGGGGAGGCAGCCCAGAAGGGGGAAATTGTAGAGGGGGACGTAAAGTGGAAAGATGAGGGGGAGATTATAGGGGAGGGGAAGGGGGAGGATGAGGGGAAAGGGGAGGGGGAGGCAGACCAGGAGGGGGAGATTTTCAGGGAGGAGGGGAGGTAAAAGGGGAGGATGAGGGAGAGGATAATGGGGAGGCACTCACAAAGACAGGGAGAGAGAGGGTGGAGGAGTGACATCATCACAGTGGAGTGACATCATCACAGTGGAGTGACATCATCACAGTGGAGTGACATCACATGGCATCTTTGGCCAAAGAAGGAAGATGTAGAGAGGCCTGTGATTGGACAGCTGCTGAGGTGGGCGGGGCTGTGACTGACTGATACATGCTGGAGCCTCATAGGAAGGTTCTGGACGAGTTTCATGATGGTTTGTTACCATGGTAACCATCAGAGCAGCAGAATGGCGCCCCGGCCCCTGCTGGTGTTCCTTCATTTCCAGTAAATAAATCACCTTGAAACTCAGAACCAGAACCGATGCTTCAGCCACTGAAAACTCTGACGTCTGATTGGTCGAGAGTTTAGAATGAGCCAATCAGCTGCTGCTCCTTTGTAACATTTCCTGTTTTTTAAACGTAATGAATCAAATGTCGTCACTTTGATGTAAAGTTTTAGGATTCTGCTGAAAATTATTTTAATATAAATTATTGTTTCTGACTGCAAAGGGGGCGGGGCTCCGCATAGTTTGGACCAATGAGAGGAAAGCTCTTTTAACCGTAATTATTAATATATTTACTCTTCTCTTCTGTGAACTGTACCATTAGAAAAGGTAACGACTGTGATGTCACGAGTCTGTGACATCACCAGCTGAGTTTCCATGGAGATGTGTAGTGAGTAGCTTGTGCTGCTTCTGTAAACACAATCAATTAAAAATGCTAAAAGCGTTTATTTTCCTCATTTTCTTCTTTTTATGGAGGAAGTTTACAAAAAAATGTAGTGGATGCAGCAGCTGAGCAGAGAGCAGGAGCATCATCATCTTCATCATCTTCATCATCTGCTGGGCACTTTAAAACAGCCACAGCTGAAAACAAAAGAATAGATACAGTAGAAAGATTTAAAATAAAGCAATATCGAGATTGGTTCAACTAAATAAGGTCACATTAACTAAGTGGCTCCAATGAGGTCCTGACTGTCTGCTGAGATGGTCTGTAGGAGTCAGAGGATGGTCCTCTCTGGAATCTGCATGTCTATGAGAAGATAAAGACCTGCTGTAACATCCACCATCAGCTGGTTCCTCATCCAACCATATTTACCCCTCTTTGGGCACCAGGGGGCAGCAGAGGCACCTGTTCTGGATGGAGACAGGTCAAGTATCATCGTTGGTAGACTCTCTCTCTCAGGTTTTCGTTATTCTATTGGGCATATATCTGCGTTTTAATAAAGAATTTATGACCTCAGATCTGATGTCTAAATGCTAAGAATAAACCAAAAGGTTTTTATAGTTCAAGATTAGAGCTCTGCTGCTCTGCTAGAGAACAATGAACAGAAAAAATGCTTTGGGGTTATTTCCACATGGGCACAGACGAAAATGAGCGGACGTGAATACAGCGTAGAAATGACAATAGAACGCCCTAGATATTTGCCTCTCCACCTGCAGCCAGAGAAAGAAACCAACCAGACGCCTCCAACCAGAGCTGATCTGTGGCTGTCCCACTTCCTGTGAGATCGTAAAGCACAATCATTGTGCAAAGCTTAGTATTTTATAAACACGGCAAAATCCTTGATCGTTTGTGAATTTAGTGAACTGAGGCGGAAGCATTTCTTTTAAGAAATAATGTTCAAATTTATTTAACGTCCTTGGACGGAGAGAGATAGAGCTCTCTAACTGAGAGTACATACGTTTATACCTTAAAGACACACACTCCCCCCAGAGGAATGGACCCACCCCCTAAATAAAGAACTTTCTCACACTTGAACATTTGGTTATTCACAAGAAAAAACACTTCAATTTATCAAGGACATCAATTTTAGCCAGAAAAGCAACACTGCAGGTTTTCTGCCTCAAGTTTCTTTTCTAAAGGTTCGGCTTTACGATCAAGCGGAAGCAATTCCGCACAAATATATTGCGATATAATATATCTGACCAAATTGTTTTTTATAAACTTTTTTGTCTTTAAATTAGGCATTTTAAATGCCACCAATAATCACATTTATTAAGTTTTAAGTTTTAATGCCAATTAACCTTCCTATGGTGTTAGGGTCCCTACGGACCCGTTTTGAGTTTTAGCATGCATAAAAGTACTTCATACATTTTTTCTTTGCGTTGAAACTTTTTGACTTTGTCAAGGACTTCCATTTAAACAAAGTAAAATCTAATTTTATTTTTTTACTAAATTATAAAGTGCTCTGGTGAAAAAACTGACTTTTGTGGTGTTTGGGTCATTTGTGACCCGGTTAAAATTTTTGATCTTAAAACAATAAAAAATGCCTAAAATGTAATCATGAACACACAATCAACCAACAGCCTCTTCTTCCAACCACTTGAGCTTAATTTAGGGCCTTTTGTCTTTGCCTTTTTGCGAGAACAAACAAAGGGAGACATGTCCAGGCTTGTCAAGCCATTAGAGTGTAGAGGTGGTGACTTGAGGAGTACACATCACCAATTCACATAATGCAACAATAAGGAGAAGAATCACTGTAAATAAAGCTTTGGATCACATCTTTGCTGCACATGAGGCAGAGGACACGCAGGATTTTAGCGATGGAGATGAGCAGGCCTCTGAGAACGGGCGCTTTGGACCTTTCAGATGATCTCAAGAGTCCTCAGATTTGACAATCGATACACCAGAGCAAAATCTGACAAGCTTGCTCCCATCAGGGATGTTTGGGAGAGATGGGTGCAACTCCTTCAACTGATGTTCAATCCAGGGCCAGAGGTGACAGTGGATGAACGTTTTCTCCCTTTTCGAGGAAAATGCCCGTTCCGGCAATACATGCCCAGCAAGCCAGGCAAATATGGCATAAAAATCTGGGCAGCCTGTGATGCTACAACAAGCTATGCGTGGAACCTACAGATTTACACAGGAAAATCTGCAAGCGGCATCCTTGAAAAAAACCAAGGAAAACGGGTAGTCCTCGATTTGACTACTGGACTGCAGGGTCACAACATCACTTGTGACAATTTTTTTACATGCTATGACCTTGGACAAGAACTTCTCAGGAGGAAACTCACCATGGTGGGCACCATAAAAAAAAATAAACCTGAGCTGCCCGCTGAAATGTGGCTGGTGAAGGACAGGAGGAGAGGACAATCTGGACAAGCTGACTGCCACCGACACTTGCCAGCGAATGACCAGGAGGTGGCCAATGGTTGTGTTTTACAACATCCTCAATGTGTCTGCATACAATGCATTTATGTTGTGGACCCATATTCACCAAGGGTGGAATTCAACCCAAAACACTAAGCGGAGAATGTTTCTTGAGGAGCTCGGGAATTCCCTTGTCAAGCCGGACATTGAGCAACGGGAACGGGTGCCCCGAGACCCAGCTACTGCAGACTTGGTCAGACAGCTGCAGTGGTCACCAAACATGCCATCCACATCCACAGCAACAAGAAGAGTATCAGCATCAACTTCCCCCTCTGCAGCCAGCCCTGCCTCAAGCACTCCATCCACAGCCACAATGCCAGTGAGACCACCTCGCTCAAAAAGAAAGAGATGTCAGGTCTGCCCTAGAAATATGGACAGAAAAACCTACACAGTGTGCTTCACCTGCAACAAATATATCTGCAAAGAACACGCTAAAAGTGTAAATATACACAAATATAAATATTGTATTCAAGTTCTATTGAAAAAAGACTTGTTTTTACCCTTTTCTTGAAGTAAATATATACGGGTCCAAAATGACCCGAAACACCATAGATGTTACTATATTTGATAATATTAAAATTAAAATCTTTTTTTTGTTGAACATTTATGAAATGTGTTTTAATATCTCTCAGTTGCACTCAGGTAACAAAACAACTGATTATTTTGTTGCCTTCTTCTCTTAAGGTTCATTTCACCACTTTTTAGACATTGAAAACGAGGGGTATGCTGCTAAAACAAAGGCCCAGGGGGCCAAAAAAAATATTAAAACCAATCTTTTCATAGATAAGGGAGCCAAATCAGTTAAACAAGAGTTAAGAAAAACATTGGATGATAAAAGATTGTTTTTAGGGTATTTTATTGCTGATTTAATACTTGGGTCCAAAATGACCCGCTAACACTACAGATGGCAGCAGAAAGCTAACACAAGAGGAAGGTTAAGGCCTTAACGTTAAAAATAAAATTTTTATGGCTTTTAATGATTTTGATGACCTGCTTAAACCCTGTTATTGCAGAAGTGGTCATAATGTGGACATTAGAAGAAGTGTATATTAACAGAAATGTAAGAGCCATGTGATCAAAATAAGCAATCACTAATGTGACACGGCTTTGACACCTGGGTGGGGGGGCGTCTAATATGAATGGGAGTCATTCTGGCGCGCTGAATATGTATGAATGAGGAAGCGGGTGCGCCGGTGGTGGTCGTAATTTCTGTTGACCGTGTTATATTGTCGCTTTATTTTTAGCATCATAGAATGGTTTAGCCTGGTCAGTCTGTGTCAGTCAATGTAAAGTCTGGATTATGACGGCAAATGGAATAAATTATTGATTGCAATTACCAGAAGGGGCTTGGGGTGTTTTGAAGCGCTGACAGATGATGAAATTACCGCGTTAACACCCCTACAACACCGCTGGTCAGCCGCGCAACTAAGAATTATTTAAAGAGTTAAGAACATAAAATACTGTACTGTTGTGCTTTTGCAATATGGCATTGAATGTGAAGAAATAACAGTATTTTGTCATAAGCAGCATATTGCTCCTCATTAATAATGGAGAATAAGAATAATTCTAGATATCGTTTTAATACAGTTTTATAAATATGATTGATCTTATAAAAAATAAGATCATTAGCACTCCTCTATCCACCATTGGTTTGTCTCTGGAGGGGGGGGGGGGGGGGGGGGGGGGGGGGGGGCAGCATCTGAGGTAGTCATGGAATCTGAACCGGGTTTAGACTGCTTTGATCCAGTTTAACTTTCAGAGTTAACAAAATTATTGTCTTCATCTAAGCCTTCAACTTGGATGTTAGATCCAGTTCCAACCAGGTTATTTAAGGAGGTATTCCCTTTGATCTCCTCCTCCATTTTAGATGTGATTAATCTATCTCTGTTACAGGGATATGTACCTAAAGCTTTTAAGGTTGCTGGAATTAAACCTCTGCTTAAGAAACCGTCTCTTGACCCAGATGACTTGGTCAATTATAGACCTATATCCAATCTTCCTTTCTGATCTAAAATCCTTGAGAAAGTAGTTGCCAAAGAAGTGTGTGATCACTTACACCACAATTCACTTTTTGAAGAGTTTCAGTCTAATTTTAGAGCTCACCTTAGCACTGAAACAGCTCTGGAGAAAGTCACTAATGATATTCTAATGGCCTCAGATAATGCCCTTGTTTCTCTACTTATTCTGTCAGATCTCAGTGCTGCATTTGATACAGTTGATCATAATATTCTTTTAGAAAGACTTGAATATATTTTTAGGGATTGCGGTAACTGCATTAGACTGGTTCAAATTTTTTTTATCTGACAAATCTGTGTTTGTTCATGTTAATGATAACTCTTCCTCATGCTCCAGGGTTACCTGTAGAGTACCACAAGGATCAGCGCTAGGTCCAATTCTCTTTACTGTATATATGCTCCCAATTGGTAGAGTTATTAGACAGCATGGGATTAATTTCCACTGTTATGCTGATGATACCCAGCTATATCTGTCTATAAATCCAGATGAAGCTAACCCATTACATAGATTACAGGCATGTCTGAAGACAGAAAAACCTGGATGACTCTTAACTTTCTGCTTCTGAATGCAGACAAAACAGAAGTTATGCCACCAGTTGGAGTTGGAACCAGTTCCTCCTGATCTGGTACCTGACTCCACCTGCTTCCCCTGAGGCTCTGCCTACGTCGAGCTGAGCTCATCTTCTAAACACGTTTCCTTCCTTCTTCTCTCTGGAACCGAGCTGTAGGACAATGAGGTCCAGTTTAAACTTTTCGTTTTTTCTAAAAGACTTCCCAGTTTTTGGTACTTTCCTTCTCAATTTATTGCAGGTAGCTATTTTTTTCCCCTGGAAACCAGAAACTTCCCAGCAGAGATACTGGGAGCAGATCTGAGAGGTTTAGCTGGATGTTGTTGTTTGTTATTTCTACACTCTAAAACATTCTGGGCCATTTCTATATGGAGATTTTTCTTCCACAACAGAGAGAAGCAGGGAGAGCTGCAGATTTAAAGGGGAAACAGATTTACTGGGAAATGCAACATTCAATAAAATATATCTCCAAGTTTACTGAAAGTTTACAGGAAAGAAAATGCTTTGCTTTATTTAAAATGTACCATAACCAGAAATTTCTGGATGGCTGGAAATGAAAATGTAAATTCTAGGGATGCATGATTTATCCATTTTGGCATCAGAATCTGCTGTTATTTGTTATTTCTTTATTCATTAGTGTTTTGGGCCCTTTATATATATATAATGCACTATAAGGCGTCTCTCTATCATCTATAAATAGAAATATCAGAGTAATGTGGTTCTATTGTGTTCTCTACAATAGGAAATAATTTAATAAATAGATGTTTGAGCTCATTTTAGAAAAATACAGAAATACAAAAACCTAATGAAAGAGTTACTGTAGGTCCATGAGCCCCCACCCTTAGAGCGCCTCCACCATTAGAGCGCCTCCACCCTTAGAGCGCCTCCACCATTAGAGCGCCTCCACCCTTAGAGCTCCTCCACCCTTAGAGCGCCTCCACACTTAGAGCGCCTCCACCATTAGAGCGCCCCCACCCTTAGAGCGCCCCCACCCTTAGAGCGCCTCCACCATTAGAGCGCCTCCACCCTTAGAGCGCCTCCACCCTTAGAGCGCCTCCACCATTAGAGCGCCCCCACCCTTAGAGCGCCCCCACCCTTAGAGCGCCTCCACCCTTAGAGCGCCTCCACCATTAGAGCGCCCCCACCCTTAGAGCGCCTCCACCCTTAGAGCGCCTCCACCATTAGAGCGCCTCCACCATTAGAGCGCCCCCACCCTTAGAGCGCCCTCCACCATTAGAGCGCCCCCACCCTTAGAGCGCCCCCACCCTTAGAGCGCCCTCCACCATTAGAGCGCCCCACCCTTAGAGCGCCCCCACCCTTAGAGCGCCTCCACCCTTAGAGCGCCTCCACCATTAGAGCGCCTCCACCCTTAGAGCGCCTCCACCCTTAGAGCGCCTCCACCATTAGAGCGCCTCCACCCTTAGAGCGCCTCCACCCTTAGAGCGCCTCCACCCTTAGAGCGCCTCCACCCTTAGAGCGCCTCCACAATTAGAGCGCCTCCACCCTTAGAGCGCCTCCACCCTTAGAGCGCCTCCACCATTAGAGCGCCTCCACCCTTAGAGCGCCTCCACCATTAGAGCGCCCCCACCCTTAGAGCGCCTCCACCATTAGAGCGCCTCCACCCTTAGAGCGCCTCCACCATTAGAGCGCCTCCACCCTTAGAGCGCCTCCACCATTAGAGCGCCCCCACCCTTAGAGCGCCTCCACCATTAGAGCGCCTCCACCCTTAGAGCGCCTCCACCCTTAGAGCGCCTCCACCATTAGAGCGCCCCCACCCTTAGAGCGCCCCCACCCTTAGAGCGCCTCCACCATTAGAGCGCCCCCACCCTTAGAGCGCCCCCACCCTTAGAGCGCCTCCACCATTAGAGCGCCTCCACCCTTAGAGCGCCTCCACCCTTAGAGCGCCTCCACCATTAGAGCGCCCCCACCCTTAGAGCGCCCCCACCCTTAGAGCGCCTCCACCATTAGAGCGCCCCCACCCTTAGAGCGCCCCCACCCTTAGAGCGCCTCCACCCTTAGAGCGCCTCCACCATTAGAGCGCCTCCACCCTTAGAGCGCCTCCACCCTTAGAGCGCCTCCACCATTAGAGCGCCTCCACCCTTAGAGCGCCTCCACCCTTAGAGCGCCTCCACCCTTAGAGCGCCTCCACCCTTAGAGCGCCTCCACCCTTAGAGCGCCTCCACAATTAGAGCGCCTCCACCCTTAGAGCGCCTCCACCCTTAGAGCGCCTCCACCATTAGAGCGCCTCCACCCTTAGAGCGCCTCCACCATTAGAGCGCCCCCACCCTTAGAGCGCCTCCACCATTAGAGCGCCTCCACCCTTAGAGCGCCCCCACCCTTAGAGCGCCTCCACCATTAGAGCGCCTCCACCCTTAGAGCGCCTCCACACTTAGAGCGCCTCCACCATTAGAGCGCCCCCACCCTTAGAGCGCCCCCACCCTTAGAGCGCCTCCACCATTAGAGCGCCTCCACCCTTAGAGCGCCTCCACCCTTAGAGCGCCTCCACCATTAGAGCGCCTCCACCCTTAGAGCGCCTCCACCATTAGAGCGCCTCCACCCTTAGAGCGCCTCCACCCTTAGAGCGCCTCCACCATTAGAGCGCCTCCACCCTTAGAGCGCCTCCACCCTTAGAGCACCTCCACCATTAGAGCTCCTCCACACTTAGAGCGCCTCCACCATTAGAGCGCCTCCACCCTTAGAGCGCCTCCACCCTTAGAGCGCCTCCACCATTAGAGCGCCTCCACCATTAGAGCGCCTCCACACTTAGAGCGCCTCCACCCTTAGAGCGCCTCCACCATTAGAGCGCCTCCACCCTTAGAGCGCCTCCACCCTTAGAGCGCCTCCACCATTAGAGCGCCTCCACCATTAGAGCGCCTCCACCCTTAGAGCGCCCCCACCCTTAGAGCGCCTCCACCCTTAGAGCACCTCCACCATTAGAGCTCCTCCACACTTAGAGCGCCTCCACCCTTAGAGCGCCTCCACCATTAGAGCGCCTCCACCCTTAGAGCGCCCCCACCCTTAGAGCGCCCCCACCCTTAGAGCGCCTCCACCATTAGAGCGCCTCCACACTTAGAGCGCCTCCACCCTTAGAGCGCCTCCACCATTAGAGCGCCTCCACCCTTAGAGCGCCTCCACCCTTAGAGCACCTCCACCATTAGAGCTCCTCCACACTTAGAGCGCCTCCACCCTTAGAGCGCCTCCACCATTAGAGCGCCTCCACCCTTAGAGCGCCTCCACAATTAGAGCGACTCCACCCTTAGGGCGCCTCCACCCTTAGAGCGCCTCCACAATTAGAGCGACTCCACCCTTAGAGCACCTCCACCCTTAGAGCGCCTCCACAATTAGAGCGACTCCACCCTTAGAGCGCCTCCACCCTTAGAGCACCTCCACCCTTAGAGCGCCTCCACCCTTAGAGCGCCTCCACAATTAGAGCGACTCCACCCTTAGGGCGCCTCCACCCTTAGAGCGCCTCCACCCTTAGAGCGCCTCCACAATTAGAGCGACTCCACCCTTAGGGCGCCTCCACCATTAGAGCACCTCCACCCTTAGAGCGCCTCCACAATTAGAGCGACTCCACCCTTAGGGCGCCTCCACCCTTAGAGCACCTCCACCCTTAGAGCGCCTCCACAATTAGAGCGACTCCACCCTTAGGGCGCCTCCACCCTTAGAGCGCCTCCACCCTTAGAGCGCCTCCACAATTAGAGCGACTCCACCCTTAGAGCACCTCTCTCTTTAGAGCTCCTCCACACTTAGAGCGCCTCCACCTTTAAAACTTCTCCACCATTAGTGCGCCTCCACCCTTACAGCGCCCCCACCCTTAGAGCGCCTCTCTCTTTAGAGCGCCTCCACCCTTAGAGCGCCTCCACCATTAGAGCGCCTCCACCCTTAGAGCGCCTCCACACTTAGAGCGCCTCCACCCTTAGAGCGCCTCCACCATTAGAGCGCCTCCACCCTTAGAGCGCCTCCACCATTAGAGCGCCTCCACACTTAGAGCGCCTCCACCCTTAGAGCGCCTCCACACTTAGAGCGCCTCCACCATTAGAGCGCCTCCACCATTAGAGCGCCTCCACCCTTAGAGCGCCTCCACCCTTAGAGCGCCTCCACCATTAGAGCGCCCCCACCCTTAGAGCGCCCCCACCCTTAGAGCGCCTCCACCCTTAGAGCGCCTCCACCATTAGAGCGCCCCCACCCTTAGAGCGCCTCCACCCTTAGAGCGCCTCCACCCTTAGAGCGCCTCCACCATTAGAGCGCCCCCACCCTTAGAGCGCCCCCACCCTTAGAGCGCCTCCACCATTAGAGCGCCCCACCCTTAGAGCGCCCCCACCCTTAGAGCGCCTCCACCCTTAGAGCGCCTCCACCATTAGAGCGCCTCCACCCTTAGAGCGCCTCCACCCTTAGAGCGCCTCCACCATTAGAGCGCCTCCACCCTTAGAGCGCCTCCACCCTTAGAGCGCCTCCACCCTTAGAGCGCCTCCACCCTTAGAGCGCCTCCACAATTAGAGCGCCTCCACCCTTAGAGCGCCTCCACCCTTAGAGCGCCTCCACCATTAGAGCGCCTCCACCCTTAGAGCGCCTCCACACTTAGAGTGCCTCCACCCTTAGAGCGCCTCCACCCTTAGAGCACCTCCACCCTTAGAGCGCCTCCACACTTAGAGCGCCTCCACCCTTAGAGCGCCTCCACCCTTAGAGCACCTCCACCCTTAGAGCGCCTCAACACTTAGAGCGCCTCCACCATTAGAGCTCCTCCACCCTTAGAGCGCCTCCACCATTAGAGCGCCTCCACCCTTAGAGCGCCTCCACACTTAGAGTGCCTCCACCCTTAGAGCGCCTCCACCCTTAGAGCACCTCCACCCTAAGAGCGCCTCCACAATTAGAGCGACTCCACCCTTAGGGCGCCTCCACCCTTAGAGCACCTCCACCCTTAGAGCGCCTCCACAATTAGAGCGACTCCACCCTTAGAGCGCCTCCACCCTTAGAGCGCCTCCACCCTTAGAGCACCTCCACCCTTAGAGCGCCTCCACAATTAGAGCGCCTCCACAATTAGAGCGACTCCACCCTTAGGGCGCCTCCACCCTTAGAGCGCCTCCACCCTTAGAGCACCTCCACCCTTAGAGCGCCTCCACCCTTAGAGCGACTCCACCCTTAGGGCGCCTCCACCCTTAGAGCGCCTCCACCCTTAGAGCGCCTCCACAATTAGAGCGACTCCACCCTTAGGGCGCCTCCACCCTTAGAGCGCCTCCACAATTAGAGCGACTCCACCCTTAGGGCGCCTCCACCCTTAGAGCGCCTCCACCCTTAGAGCGCCTCCACAATTAGAGCGCCTCCACAATTAGAGCGCCTCCACCCTTAGAGCGCCTCCACCCTTAGAGCGCCTCCACAATTAGAGCGACTCCACCCTTAGGGCGCCTCCACCCTTAGAGCGCCTCCACCCTTAGAGCGCCTCCACAATTAGAGCGCCTCCACACTTAGAGCGCCTCCACCATTAGAGCGCCTCCACCCTTACAGCGCCCCCACCCTTAGAGCGCCTCTCTCTTTAGAGCGCCTCCACCCTTAGAGCGCCTCCACCATTAGAGCGCCTCCACCCTTAGAGCGACTCCACCCTTAGAGCGCCTCCACCCTTAGAGCGCCTCCACCCTTAGAGCGCCTCCACCATTAGAGCGCCTCCACCCTTAGAGCGACTCCACCCTTAGAGCGCCTCCACCCTTAGAGCGCCTCCACCATTAGAGCGCCTCCACCCTTAGAGCGACTCCACCCTTAGAGCGCCTCCACCCTTAGAGCGCCTCCACCCTTAGAGCGCCTCCACCAATAGAGCGCCTCCACCCTTAGAGCGCCTCCACCCTTAGAGCGCCTCCACCCTTAGAGCGCCTCCACCCTTAGAGCGCCTCCACCCTTAGAGCGCCTCCACCCTTAGAGCGCCTCCACAATTAGAGCGCCTCCACAATTAGAGCGCCTCCACCCTTAGAGCGCCTCCACCCTTAGAGCGCCTCCACAATTAGCGCGACTCCACCCTTAGGGCGCCTCCACCCTTAGAGCGCCTCCACCCTTAGAGCGCCTCCACAATTAGAGCGCCTCCACACTTAGAGCGCCTCCACCATTAGAGCGCCTCCACCCTTACAGCGCCCCCACCCTTAGAGCGCCTCTCTCTTTAGAGCGCCTCCACCCTTAGAGCGCCTCCACCATTAGAGCGCCTCCACCCTTAGAGCGACTCCACCCTTAGAGCGCCTCCACCCTTAGAGCGCCTCCACCCTTAGAGCGCCTCCACCATTAGAGCGCCTCCACCCTTAGAGCGACTCCACCCTTAGAGCGCCTCCACCCTTAGAGCGCCTCCACCATTAGAGCGACTCCACCATTAGAGCGCCTCCACCCTTAGAGCGCCTCCACCCTTAGAGCGCCTCCACCATTAGAGCGCCTCCACACTTAGAGTGCCTCCACCTTTAAAACTTCTCCACCATTAGTGCGCCTCCACCCTTAGAGCATCCCCACCCTTAGAGCGCCTCCACCCTTAGAGCGCCTCCACCCTTAGAGCGCCTCCACCCTTAGAGCGCCTCCACAATTAGAGCGCCTCCACAATTAGAGCGCCTCCACCCTTAGAGCGCCTCCACCCTTAGAGCGCCTCCACAATTAGCGCGACTCCACCCTTAGGGCGCCTCCACCCTTAGAGCGCCTCCACCCTTAGAGCGCCTCCACAATTAGAGCGCCTCCACAATTAGAGCGCCTCCACCATTAGAGCGCCTCCACCCTTACAGCGCCCCCACCCTTAGAGCGCCTCTCTCTTTAGAGCGCCTCCACCATTAGAGCGCCTCCACCATTAGAGCGCCTCCACCCTTAGAGCGACTCCACCCTTAGAGCGCCTCCACCCTTAGAGCGCCTCCACCCTTAGAGCGCCTCCACCATTAGAGCGCCTCCACCCTTAGAGCGACTCCACCCTTAGAGCGCCTCCACCCTTAGAGCGCCTCCACCATTAGAGCGACTCCACCATTAGAGCGCCTCCACCCTTAGAGCGCCTCCACCCTTAGAGCGCCTCCACCATTAGAGCGCCTCCACACTTAGAGTGCCTCCACCTTTAAAACTTCTCCACCATTAGTGCGCCTCCACCCTTAGAGCTCCTCCACCCTTAGAGCGACTCCACCCTTAGAGCGCCTCCACCCTTAGAGCGCCTCCACCCTTAGAGTGCCTCCACCTTTAAAACTTCTCCACCATTAGTGCGCCTCCACCCTTAGAGCATCCCCACCCTTAGTGCCTCCACCAACTTTCACACCCTTGTATGACTTCCTTAGTAACTGAACCGGATTGCTCTCCAGTCCTCCAATCAGGGACCTGGTTCTGGTCCAATCAGGCTGCAGATGTTCTCCATGTTCTCCAGCCTGACCGTTCCTGTCTGGATGCTGGCAGCATGTTTGGTTTTTACTGCCTGCTGTAAAATGAATCAGGGACAATAAAGAGGAACGGACCCTGAACCTTGAAGTCCGATCGGCAGCATGAAGGTGAATGTTTGAGAGAAAGAGGAAGTGACGTCTGATCCCACCTGCTGCTCAATCTGCAGACCTGAACTCTGGGTCAGAGTCCCGTACCAGATCAGGGGAACCAAGAGAAGAGTCTGGATCAGGGTGAGTGTTCTGCTTGTTTTCCTCTCTCTGTGGACAGAACCAGAACTAGGCTGCTGGTTTCATGTAGCTGTGCTTCTGATTAGGGTCTGATTTCCTGTTTATCACCAACAAATTCTTAGTTTTCTTTCCTTGTTTCTTTTCTTCAGACAATAACTAAACTTAGGTAAAGAGGATAAGATAAAGCTAAAGTTCTGCAGCGGTTCTGATGAACAGATAAAGGTTCTTCTGTTTCCTCCTCATGTTATTAGGTAATGCTGATGCCTCAAACTCAGAGCCTGTTTTTAGATGCAGCATTGAGCTGAACTGGGAGAACTGGTTTCCAGGATCAAACTCTGAAGATTCTGATGAAGCTGCTCAATAAAAACTGAAACAGAAAAAACATAATTTGTTCTTAGCTGGTTTCTGAAATACAAGGAGCTTCCTGTGTGGCTGCAGGAACTGGTTATCAGTAACAACAACAAGAGTGTAACAAACCTTCAAAATGAAAACTTTCCCTCTATTTCAGATTCCCTAACTCTACTTTTAAAACATTCTGGTTCAGAATCAGTGAGGTCTGGTTAGATCACAGCAGTAATTTAGTGTCTGGATCAGCAGCATGTTCGTTACATACCCAGCATGCTCCAGGTGTTCTAGCACTGTGACCCCCAACCATTTATGCAACATTGACCAGTTTAATGTCGGACAAAGGCTGTTCTTCAATCTGTGTTCTTCTCCGTTCTCATGTACTTGTAAGGCATCATCAGCCTCAGCCCTAGTAGTGAAATTCTATTCAGTTCATTTCTATAGCTCCAATTCACATCATGTCATCTCAGGTCACTTTATAGATCCAGTTCAACCAGATCATCCAGTCAGATTGATTCAAAGTTTTCTATCTAAGGAAAACCAGCTGATTGCATCGACTCATTGACTCTTCAGCAATCCCTCACACTAAGCATGCTTGTAGCGACAGTGGAGAGGAAAAACTCCCTTTGAACAGGAAGAAACGTCCAGCAGAACCAGGCTCAGTGTGAGCGGCCATCTGCTGAGGCCCACTGGGGTTCAAGGAGACAGAAGCAGACATAGAAAAAGAAGCGTAGATACAAAAGGCAACTGTCAACCAGCTCCACAGGCGGCCCAGTCCAGGAAACACACAGCCAGGCAGACGAGCTCCGAGCCAGCTCCCATGTCAGAGGATGAAGAGAGCACATCCAGTTAGTCACAGTCAGAGAAACAGGACTACACTGGAAAACAGGCCAAGCTCCAACATCTAGAAACAAAGGTGTTGATGGCAGCAGCACAGCTGATATTTCTCTCCAGGATGGAGTCACAGCCAAACAGGAACAGACCAGATGAAGCTACTATGAGAAAAAGCAGAGAGAGCAGAACGTTAGAGATTGAACTAACAGATTCTGCAGAGTGGGAGAATAGAGATAGAATGAAGCAGAATGATGAAAAAGGGGTCCCTATGTCCTCCAGCAGTCTAAGCCTATAGCAGCAGAACTATAGAGATAGCTCAGGATAACCTGAGCCACTCCTAACTAGAAGCTTTATCAAAAAGGAAAGTTTTAAGCCTAGCCTTAAAAGTAGACAGGGTGTCTGCCTCACGGACTAAAACTGGTAGTTGGTTCCACAGGAGAGGAGCCTGAGAACTAAAAGATCTGCCTCCCATTCTACTTTTAGAAATTCTAGGAACCACTAGTAAACCTGCAGATTGAGAGCGAAGTGCTCTGTTAGGAACATCAGGAACAATCAGATCTCTGATATCAGATGGAGCTTGGCCATTTAAGGCTTTATATGTGAGAAGGAGGATTTTAAATTCTATTCTGGATTTAACAGGAAGCCAATGAAGAGAAGCCAGGATAGGAGAGATATGATCTCTCTTTTTCATTTTCATCAGAACTCTGGCTGCAGCATTTTGGATCAGCTGAAGGCTTTTAACTACAGTTTGTGGACTTCCTGATAGTAAAGAATTACAATAGTCCAGCCTTGAAGTAACAAATGCATGGACTAGTTTCTCAGTTTAACTGTTTGATACAAAAATAATATTTCTTCAAAGGTTTAGGTAGTTTAGCTAGGTTTATTAGCTTTTGCAAGAGAAATACAGTGTTTTACTGATTTGGAGAAAGATTTTCCTATTTGCATGTAGAGTTTTGCAAAAATAGCCAATTGTGCTTCGGTCACCAGAAAAAATGTAATTAATATTTCCGGCGGTGGCTGCAGCTTGTTTATACTATTTTTCAAGAAACATATTAACCGTTCGGCAGGTGTTCGGCTTAATTTAATAGGTTTGTGCAACAAAATGAGCTCAAATGCAGGTTATTAACATAAGGCCCAAAAGAAATAGAGGATCAATTATTTTTCCTGCCTCAGAGATTTGAAATTTGATCCCAAATAGGAGTAAAAGCCTGGAGCAAGACCCAAAGTTACACATAAAGGAGGGCTTTTTGCTTTACGAACTGTCTGGGAGAAACTAGAACAAGGCAAAGCAGTTTGTCTCTAAAGCACAAAACAGTACAAAGACATTTCAAAGTGCTTTTTATGAATTAGACAAGAAAAAAAAGAAAGACCAAAGCAGAATAAAAGCAATGAGATAAAAACATAAAATCATGGTAGTAAAGCAAATCAATCAGTTGGATTAGAACTAATGATTCCTTAGTTAACAGTTTAAGTTCAAAGGTCAAAGGAAGCCATAAACTAATGGGATTATAGATGCCAATGAACTGATAAACAGTCATATGGTTGGACTGTAGCTAATTAAACATTAAAGAAATATCCGACACAGATCAAGGACGTTTAAAAAACAATGTCTTGGTGAAGATAAGGATCCACCACGTAAACCATTGGCTCTGATGTAAAGATTATGTATAATTGTATTTAAATAAAGAAAAGACAACAACAAAAGCATCCATTTAAATTACAGCATCCATAATAAGAGTGTATTATATCAGACTGCATCAGAAAGAGTCAACAATTGTCCATGATGCAAAGGTTTCCTCCTCTAGGATGAAAAATTCTTGACATACATTCAGAAAAACACCTTCAACTTTAGGGTTTTTACTATCAGTTTAAATCCATCCAGCTTCTGAGAGAAACGTGAAAATGTAGCGGAAAGAGGGAAGTTATGCCGAGTTCAGCACATAGATCAGAAACAGTAAGCCGAGCTTTCACAGGACTGCTGCATCCTTGCCAAAGGTAGGAGACATCAGCCGCCCCTCATCAGCACCATGGACACTCCGTCTGTCCTCCTGCATCTCATGTAAAGGAACAATGAAAAAAAGATTTTTGAGACATAAATGAATCATTAACTGTGACGTCATTATCTAGGAAGAATCAACAGAAGATTATTTCTCTTCCTTTCTCTACATTAAGTTGATCATTAGAGGGACACCATGGAACGTCTCTTATCTATTCCATTAATCAATAACAAACATAAAAAAACTGGCGTGTTTAACTACGCTCTAGTTTTCCTCTTCATCGTCATATACCCATGGTTATGGATGCCAAGCTCTGCGATGGCAGCCATGTTTTTACGTTTTGTGAAGGAACAGAAACTCAGCAAGGAAAACAAAACTGTTGGCTCTGGTCAAGGTGACTGTTACCCCCAGATTCCTCATCCTCCGTCATTGCTCCACCCTGCTCAGCTACGTCTTCTCCGTCAAAATAGAGCCAAACTATTTTTCCTCTGCTACCTTGGAAGCTGTCCAGGTTAAGATCCGCAAAAGCAATTGCACCAAACAGGAAAAAGAATGTCAAGGAAAACCAGTTTGTCACATATATGTTAACGTCAGATCTGCAACTACAAATTCAAGACAATAAATGGATTTTCTATTCTCTCTCTCTCTCTATCTATCTATCTATCTATCTATCTATCTATCTATATATATATCTATATATATATATATATATATATATATATATATATATATATATATATATATATATATATATATATATATATATATATATATATATATATATATATATATATATATATATATATATATATATTTGTATGCCTATGGATGCTACGCCCTGCTCTATCATTCCAGAAATATCCAGACTAGAAGCAGAACCACGTCCTTCTGTGGGCTAAAGTGCGAATGCATCCTGCATGGGTTTTAAACGCTCTCATTCTCCATTAAAGTTAACATAGAATTTATAGCGTTATGTACATGTAACTTAACAATTTAAATTGTATAAAAAATCCCTGAGTAAAACTCAATATTCCTCCTGATGTATTACATTTTTGATGTCACTCTATAAACTCTAGTTCTTACCGAATAATAAAAATACAGCTAAAATGATTAACTTTATGCTCATAGAGTTTATTGCACCAATAAGTCACTGTTTTAGTTAGTGAACAGTTCAGACCCAGACGGCTCCTGCTGGATTCAGGTTCCTCTGGTTCTCCACACTCATGCTGGGAATCACCTTCCTGCTGGATCTGAACTGCGGGAAACTGACTGGTTCTGGATATTTTTTTTTTCTTTCAGACATTCTGAAGTCCAAAAGATGGAGGATTTGGATTTGATCAAACCTGAACCTTCAGGATCCAGCCGTCCATCCATGAGGAGTGACCTGTCCAAAGATGTACCTCCAGACTACAGTGCAGAACCTGGAACCTCAGACATAAAGTAAGGACCCTGTTTCTAGCATGTGACTGCAGAAATAAACTCTATTCAGTAAGAACTGGTGGATCTTCAGCATCTAAAGCCAATGATCTTGTTCCAGCTTTATGCTAAATAAACATAAAGATTGTCAGTCAGTAAATCAATAGAGTTTGACCAGAGAATCACTAATGCAGGAAAACAGAAACAACCAAGAATCTGAGGAGCAACCAGATGAATAGTCTCTGTAGCGTTTGAACTAAAGGATATTCTGAAGTAGGAACACTAGACTAGCTAAAACACTTGGTTTAGTTAATCCTAATTTGGCTAGGCTTCCTGACTTCTGCACCTTTTAGATATCTCTCTGTTTCAACATAACTGAGTCAAATAACCAAATCACTAGCAGGACTTCACTACATGTTTGTTTTTCAGAGGTCACAACCGCGGGCAGAGAGCAGAATCTCCATCTATGATGAGTGACCGGTCCATTGGAGAGCAACCAGACTTCAGTGAAGAACTTGGACTCTTGAAGTAAGAAACCAGTTTCTAACTGATGAATGTTGCTCTGCAAGAATATAAGCTGTAGACTATGAGCTACTTGATCTTCAATACCTCACTGGTTTCTCATCCAAAGGGTTAAAGAGGCTTCTGTTTGGTATGATTTAGTGCGGAGAACCCGGTCATTCAAGCCGACACTCTATGATGTTTTAAGGTTTTATTGACAGGGTGAGGAAGGTAGGCAGGTCCTGGAGAACAGTCGGACTGAGCCCAACAGTTAATGGAGAGGCAGACTTGAACTGCAGGAGCTGACAGAAGTAGAATAGATTCAGTTGGTAGAGATGGTCAGATGCAGCTTGGAGCTGCCCTGAAGCCAGACATGAACAACAGCTGCCCTTAAAGTAGGTCGTGGCTTGCAGCTGCCAAGAAGGCCAGACATGGCCGGCAACTGCCCTGAAGGCCAGACATGGCCGGCAACTGCCCTGAAGGTCAGACATGGCCGGCAACTGCCCTGAAGGTCAGACATGGCTGGTAGCTGCCCTGAAGGTCAGACATGGCTGGTAGCTGCCCTGAAGGTCAGACATGGCTGGTAGCTGTCCTGAAGGTCAGACGTGGCCGGCAGCTGCTCTTAAGGTCAGACATGGCCGGCAACTGCCCTGAAGGCCAGACATGGCCGGCAACTGCCCTGAAGGTCAGACATGGCTGGTAGCTGTCCTGAAGGTCAGACGTGGCCGGCAGCTGCTCTTAAGGTCAGACATGGCCGGCAACTGCCCTGAAGGCCAGACATGGCCGGCAACTGCCCTGAAGGTCAGACATGGCCGGCAACTGCCCTGAAGGTCAGACATGGCTGGCAGCTGCTCTTAAGGTCAGACATGGCTGGTAGCTGTCCTGAAGGTCAGACATGGCTGGCAGCTGCCCTGAAGGTCAGACATGGCTGGTAGCTGCCCTGAAGGCCAGACATGGCCGGCAACTGCCCTGAAGGTCAGACATGGCTGGTAGCTGTCCTGAAGGTCAGACGTGGCCGGCAACTGCCCTGAAGGTCAGACATGGCCGGCAACTGCCCTGAAGGCCAGACATGGCCGGCAACTGCCCTGAAGGTCAGACATGGCTGGCAGCTGCTCTTAAGGTCAGACATGGCTGGTAGCTGTCCTGAAGGTCAGACATGACCGGCAACTGCCCTGAAGGCCAGACATGGCCGGCAACTGCCCTGAAGGTCAGACATGGCTGGCAGCTGCTCTTAAGGTCAGACATGGCTGGCAGCTGCCCTGAAGGTCAGACATGGCTGGTAGCTGTCCTGAAGGTCAGACGTGGCCGGCAACTGCCCTGAAGGCCAGACATGGCCGGGAGCTGCCCTGAAGGCCAGACATGACCGGCAACTGCCCTGAAGGCCAGACATGGCCGGCAACTGCCCTGAAGGTCAGACATGGCTGGTAGCTGTCCTGAAGGTCAGACGTGGCCAGCAACTGCCCTGAAGGTCAGACATGGCCGGCAACTGCCCTGAAGGTCAGACATGGCTGGCAGCTGCTCTTAAGGTCAGACATGGCTGGTAGCTGTCCTGAAGGTCAGACGTGGCCGGCAGCTGCTCTTAAGGTCAGACATGGCCGGCAACTGCCCTGAAGGCCAGACATGGCCGGCAACTGCCCTGAAGGTCAGACATGGCTGGCAGCTGCTCTTAAGGTCAGACATGGCTGGTAGCTGCCCTGAAGGTCAGACATGGCTGGTAGCTGTCCTGAAGGTCAGACATGGCTGGCAGCTGCCCTGAAGGTCAGACATGGCCGGGAGCTGCCCTGAAGGTCAGACATGGCCGGCAACTGCCCTGAAGGCCAGACATGGCCGGCAACTGCCCTGAAGGTCAGACATGGCTGGCAGCTGCTCTTAAGGTCAGACATGGCTGGTAGCTGCCCTGAAGGTCAGACATGGCTGGCAGCTGCCCTGAAGGTCAGACATGGCTGGTAGCTGCCCTGAAGGCCAGACATGGCCGGCAACTGCCCTGAAGGTCAGACATGGCTGGTAGCTGTCCTGAAGGTCAGACGTGGCCGGCAACTGCCCTGAAGGTCAGACATGGCCGGCAACTGCCCTGAAGGCCAGACATGGCCGGCAACTGCCCTGAAGGTCAGACATGGCTGGCAGCTGCTCTTAAGGTCAGACATGGCTGGTAGCTGTCCTGAAGGTCAGACATGACCGGCAACTGCCCTGAAGGCCAGAAATGGCCGGCAACTGCCCTGAAGGTCAGACATGGCTGGCAGCTGCTCTTAAGGTCAGACATGGCTGGCAGCTGCCCTGAAGGTCAGACATGGCTGGTAGCTGTCCTGAAGGTCAGACGTGGCCGGCAACTGCCCTGAAGGCCAGACATGGCCGGGAGCTGCCCTGAAGGCCAGACATGACCGGCAACTGCCCTGAAGGCCAGACATGGCCGGCAACTGCCCTGAAGGTCAGACATGGCTGGTAGCTGTCCTGAAGGTCAGACGTGGCCGGCAACTGCCCTGAAGGTCAGACATGGCCGGCAACTGCCCTGAAGGTCAGACATGGCTGGCAGCTGCTCTTAAGGTCAGACATGGCTGGTAGCTGTCCTGAAGGTCAGACGTGGCCGGCAGCTGCTCTTAAGGTCAGACATGGCCGGCAACTGCCCTGAAGGCCAGACATGGCCGGCAACTGCCCTGAAGGTCAGACATGGCTGGCAGCTGCTCTTAAGGTCAGACATGGCTGGTAGCTGCCCTGAAGGTCAGACATGGCTGGTAGCTGTCCTGAAGGTCAGACATGGCTGGCAGCTGCCCTGAAGGTCAGACATGGCCGGGAGCTGCCCTGAAGGTCAGACATGGCCGGCAACTGCCCTGAAGGCCAGACATGGCCGGCAACTGCCCTGAAGGTCAGACATGGCTGGCAGCTGCTCTTAAGGTCAGACATGGCTGGTAGCTGCCCTGAAGGTCAGACATGGCTGGCAGCTGCCCTGAAGGTCAGACATGGCTGGTAGCTGCCCTGAAGGCCAGACATGGCCGGCAACTGCCCTGAAGGTCAGACATGGCTGGTAGCTGTCCTGAAGGTCAGACGTGGCCGGCAACTGCCCTGAAGGTCAGACATGGCTGGCAGCTGCTCTTAAGGTCAGACATGGCTGGTAGCTGTCCTGAAGGTCAGACATGACCGGCAACTGCCCTGAAGGCCAGACATGGCCGGCAACTGCCCTGAAGGTCAGACATGGCTGGCAGCTGCTCTTAAGGTCAGACATGGCTGGCAGCTGCCCTGAAGGTCAGACATGGCTGGTAGCTGTCCTGAAGGTCAGACGTGGCCGGCAACTGCCCTGAAGGCCAGACATGGCCGGGAGCTGCCCTGAAGGCCAGACATGACCGGCAACTGCCCTGAAGGCCAGACATGGCCGGCAACTGCCCTGAAAGTCAGACATGGCTGGTAGCTGTCCTGAAGGTCAGACGTGGCCGGCAACTGCCCTGAAGGTCAGACATGGCCGGCAACTGCCCTGAAGGTCAGACATGGCTGGCAGCTGCTCTTAAGGTCAGACATGGCTGGTAGCTGTCCTGAAGGTCAGACGTGGCCGGCAGCTGCTCTTAAGGTCAGACATGGCCGGCAACTGCCCTGAAGGCCAGACATGGCCGGCAACTGCCCTGAAGGTCAGACATGGCTGGCAGCTGCTCTTAAGGTCAGACATGGCTGGTAGCTGCCCTGAAGGTCAGACATGGCTGGTAGCTGTCCTGAAGGTCAGACATGGCTGGCAGCTGCCCTGAAGGTCAGACATGGCCGGGAGCTGCCCTGAAGGTCAGACATGGCCGGCAACTGCCCTGAAGGCCAGACATGGCCGGCAACTGCCCTGAAGGTCAGACATGGCTGGCAGCTGCTCTTAAGGTCAGACATGGCTGGTAGCTGCCCTGAAGGTCAGACATGGCTGGCAGCTGCCCTGAAGGTCAGACATGGCTGGTAGCTGCCCTGAAGGCCAGACATGGCCGGCAACTGCCCTGAAGGTCAGACATGGCTGGTAGCTGTCCTGAAGGTCAGACGTGGCCGGCAACTGCCCTGAAGGTCAGACATGGCCGGCAACTGCCCTGAAGGCCAGACATGGCCGGCAACTGCCCTGAAGGTCAGACATGGCTGGCAGCTGCTCTTAAGGTCAGACATGGCTGGTAGCTGTCCTGAAGGTCAGACATGACCGGCAACTGCCCTGAAGGCCAGACATGGCCGGCAACTGCCCTGAAGGTCAGACATGGCTGGCAGCTGCTCTTAAGGTCAGACATGGCTGGCAGCTGCCCTGAAGGTCAGACATGGCTGGTAGCTGTCCTGAAGGTCAGACGTGGCCGGCAACTGCCCTGAAGGCCAGACATGGCCGGGAGCTGCCCTGAAGGCCAGACATGACCGGCAACTGCCCTGAAGGCCAGACATGGCCGGCAACTGCCCTGAAGGTCAGACATGGCTGGTAGCTGTCCTGAAGGTCAGACGTGGCCGGCAACTGCCCTGAAGGTCAGACATGGCCGGCAACTGCCCTGAAGGTCAGACATGGCTGGCAGCTGCTCTTAAGGTCAGACATGGCTGGTAGCTGTCCTGAAGGTCAGACGTGGCCGGCAGCTGCTCTTAAGGTCAGACATGGCCGGCAACTGCCCTGAAGGCCAGACATGGCCGGCAACTGCCCTGAAGGTCAGACATGGCTGGCAGCTGCTCTTAAGGTCAGACATGGCTGGTAGCTGCCCTGAAGGTCAGACATGGCTGGTAGCTGTCCTGAAGGTCAGACATGGCTGGCAGCTGCCCTGAAGGTCAGACATGGCCGGGAGCTGCCCTGAAGGTCAGACATGGCCGGCAACTGCCCTGAAGGCCAGACATGGCCGGCAACTGCCCTGAAGGTCAGACATGGCTGGCAGCTGCTCTTAAGGTCAGACATGGCTGGTAGCTGCCCTGAAGGTCAGACATGGCTGGCAGCTGCCCTGAAGGTCAGACATGGCTGGTAGCTGCCCTGAAGGCCAGACATGGCCGGCAACTGCCCTGAAGGTCAGACATGGCTGGTAGCTGTCCTGAAGGTCAGACGTGGCCGGCAACTGCCCTGAAGGTCAGACATGGCCGGCAACTGCCCTGAAGGCCAGACATGGCCGGCAACTGCCCTGAAGGTCAGACATGGCTGGCAGCTGCTCTTAAGGTCAGACATGGCTGGTAGCTGTCCTGAAGGTCAGACATGACCGGCAACTGCCCTGAAGGCCAGACATGGCCGGCAACTGCCCTGAAGGTCAGACATGGCTGGCAGCTGCTCTTAAGGTCAGACATGGCTGGCAGCTGCCCTGAAGGTCAGACATGGCTGGTAGCTGTCCTGAAGGTCAGACGTGGCCGGCAACTGCCCTGAAGGCCAGACATGGCCGGGAGCTGCCCTGAAGGCCAGACATGACCGGCAACTGCCCTGAAGGCCAGACATGGCCGGCAACTGCCCTGAAGGTCAGACATGGCTGGTAGCTGTCCTGAAGGTCAGACGTGGCCGGCAACTGCCCTGAAGGTCAGACATGGCCGGCAACTGCCCTGAAGGTCAGACATGGCTGGCAGCTGCTCTTAAGGTCAGACATGGCTGGTAGCTGTCCTGAAGGTCAGACGTGGCCGGCAGCTGCTCTTAAGGTCAGACATGGCCGGCAACTGCCCTGAAGGCCAGACATGGCCGGCAACTGCCCTGAAGGTCAGACATGGCTGGCAGCTGCTCTTAAGGTCAGACATGGCTGGTAGCTGCCCTGAAGGTCAGACATGGCTGGTAGCTGTCCTGAAGGTCAGACATGGCTGGCAGCTGCCCTGAAGGTCAGACATGGCTGGTAGCTGCCCTGAAGGTCAGACATGGCTGGTAGCTGTCCTGAAGGTCAGACATGGCCGGCAACTGCCCTGAAGGTCAGACATGGCTGGCAGCTGCTCTTAAGGTCAGACATGGCTGGTAGCTGTCCTGAAGGTCAGACGTGGCCGGCAGCTGCTCTTAAGGTCAGACATGGCTGGCAGCTGCTCTTAAGGTCAGACATGGCTGGTAGCTGCCCTGAAGGTCAGACATGGCTGGCAGCTGCTCTTAAGGTCAGACATGGCTGGTAGCTGCCCTGAAGGTCAGACATGGCTGGTAGCTGCCCTGAAGGTCAGACATGGCTGGTAGCTGCCCTGAAGGTCAGACATGGCTGGTAGCTGTCCTGAAGGTCAGACATGGCTGGCAGCTGCCCTGAAGGTCAGACATGGCCGGGAGCTGCCCTGAAGGTCAGACATGGCCGGCAACTGCCCTGAAGGCCAGACATGGCCGGCAACTGCCCTGAAGGTCAGACATGGCTGGCAGCTGCTCTTAAGGTCAGACATGGCTGGTAGCTGCCCTGAAGGTCAGACATGGCTGGCAGCTGCTCTTAAGGTCAGACATGGCTGGTAGCTGCCCTGAAGGTCAGACATGGCTGGTAGCTGCCCTGAAGGTCAGACATGGCTGGTAGCTGCCCTGAAGGTCAGACATGGCTGGTAGCTGTCCTGAAGGTCAGACATGGCTGGCAGCTGCCCTGAAGGTCAGACATGGCCGGGAGCTGCCCTGAAGGTCAGACATGGCCGGCAACTGCCCTGAAGGCCAGACATGGCCGGCAACTGCCCTGAAGGTCAGACATGGCTGGCAGCTGCTCTTAAGGTCAGACATGGCTGGTAGCTGCCCTGAAGGTCAGACATGGCTGGCAGCTGCCCTGAAGGTCAGACATGGCCGGCAGCTGTCCTGAAGGTCAGACATGGCTGGCAGCTGCCCTGAAGGTCAGACATGGCCGGCAACTGTCCTGAAGGTCAGACATGGCCGGCAACTGCCCTGAAGGTCAGACGTGGCCGGGAGCTGCCCAGAATAATCATTATTTTTAAAGTAAATGTTATTTTAAATATTTAAATAACAAATAATCACGGTTTCCTCTTACCACATGGTTCAAATAGTTTTTATTTTATAATCACTCGTAAACCTTATCTTGAACACACAATCTGCTGATTTGAATGTGGTGAAATTAAGCTGTTTTGCATTTCTTACAATTTGCGCATCAAGCATCAAACAAGATTATCCACAACACACCCTCTTATCGTACGACGAAAAGTACAAATACAATTTACTCCCCATTTTTTTCAGTCTTTGCTGGTCTACAAATAGTTTCTGGTTCCTTCCAGCAGGTAGAACGGGAAAAATTGAAGGACTCCTTACTACCTCCTCTGTGTCCTACCGGACGAGCAGCAGGATGTGTCACTTCAGCGGTTTAATATGTTGATTAGAAAAGAAAACTCACAGCGATTGGTCATTGCAGCTCTGTGGGGTCATTTTCTTCCCAGTCTGCGGTTCAGTTGTAGATGCCCATTGTCCTATAATCAGTCCTATATTTAGTTTTAATGGACTTGACAGCTGTTCTCTGTACATTTAACTTAGTCTCACTCTTAGCTAATCAAACCCTGTGGTTTGGACGAGCCCCCGTTATATCCGATACTGATGCACAGGATACCACCTTGTCATACAAGAATTCACAGAGTCAATGACATGTTGGACACATGTTGGCATGTGACCTGGAACATTTGAGACTTTGTTAAGGTTTTGTTCTGACCCAGCTTCTGGTTCTCTGTTTGTGGTGGACCCTCATGAACTTCAGTAGGACACCCCCACCCAGTCAGTACTTAACTACTTTACTGATGAAGAAATGTCTTTACAGAAGGAAGGAGGGGCATAAACTACAGTGTGGAAAAAGAGCAAGAACCGGACATGAAGTGCAGATTGAGAGTGTCTGTGTAGCAGGTAAGACTGAAAGTCTTCGATAAGAGCTTCCTTCTATGGTCGAAATGCATTCCTTTAGTTGAACATTTAGTTGAATTTCTGGGGTCAATTGTTTAAACTTATTATAGGATATATGTTAAGATTTACAACATGGAATCATTCTAACAATTCTCTCGAAATCAATCCTGTGTTATATCAATCGGAAATACTTCTATAAAAATATCTAATTAAGTCTCGGGAGTGAAATGTCATTTAATGAGATTTCTCTCCCTCTGCCTCTGTTTTGCCACAAAACAGAGGCAGAAATATGCTGTGTGACGAATGATCAAGCCTCTTGATATGAGAGCAATATGATCATGTAGGATCAGATAATATGAAGGAATAGACCTACTAATGATAACACCTCTGAATGTCCCGATGGTTTGGTTCCAGCATCATCACTACATACGTTTTTTTACTTCAGCCGTCTTTTCTTCTTTGTTTCAGCAGATGTTATCCTGGATAAGCTTCTAGAAGAACATAAGATCAGTCTGAGGAAGAGATGTGAACATGTGACTGAAGGAAGTGATGAAACAGGAAGTAGAACCCTCCTCAACAGGATCTACACTGATCTCTACATCACCGAGGGACAGAGTGAAGTGATTAATACCCAACATGAGGTGAAGCAGCTGGAGAGAGCTTCAATGATCCAGAACCTCCATGATTCTCCAATCAGGTGCCAGGACATCTTCAAAGCCTTACCTGACCAACAAGGAGCCATCAGAGTGGTTCTGACCAACGGTGTCGCTGGTGTTGGAAAAACCTTCTCAGTGCAGAAGTTCACTCTGGACTGGGCAGAGGACTTGGAGAACCAAGATGTCAGTGTGGTGGTTCTGCTTTCCTTCAGGGAGCTGAACCTGATCAGAGATCAGCAGCACAGTCTTCTCACGCTGCTCCATGTTTTCCATCCAACCCTCCAGAAGCTCCCAGCAGAGAAGCTGGCTGTCTGGAAGCTTCTCTTAATCTTTGACGGTCTGGATGAAAGCAGACTTTCTCTGGACTTCAACAACAGTCTGATTGTTTCTGACGTCACACAGAAGTCATCAGTCAACGTTCTGCTGATGAACCTCATCGAGGGGAACCTGCTTCCCTCGGCTCTGGTCTGGATAACTTCCAGACCTGCAGCAGCCAATCAGATCCCTCCTTCCTGTGTTTCCAGGGTAACAGAAGTACGAGGCTTCAGCGACGCCCAGAAGGAGGAGTACTTCAGGAGGAGGTTCAGTGATGAAGAGATGTCCAGCAGGATCATCTCCCACATCAGGACCTCCAGGAGCCTCCACATCATGTGTGGGATCCCAGTGTTCTGCTGGATCACTGCTACGGTTCTGGAGAACCTGTTGACCACAGAGCAGAGAGGAGAGCTGCCCAAGACCATGACTGACATGTACTCACACTTCCTGCTGGTCCAGACCAGGAGGAAGAAGAACAAGTACCATGAAGGACATCAGACGAGTCCACAGGAGCTGATGGAGGCTGACAGGGAAGTTCTCCTGAAGCTGGGGAGGCTGGCGTTCGAACATCTGGAGAAAGGAAACATCATGTTCTACCAAGAAGACCTGGAGCAATGTGGTCTGGATGTCACAGAGGCCTCCGTGTTCTCAGGAGTTTGTACAGAGATCTTCAAAAGAGAGAAGGTGATCTTCCAGAAACCAGTCTACTGCTTTGTTCACCTGAGCATCCAGGAGTTTCTGGCTGCGCTCTACATGCTCCACTGCTTCACCAGCAGGAACACAGAGGTGGTGAAGAAGTTTCTAAGACAAAAATACAGAGAATCATCACTGGATGACCTCATGAGGAGAGTCATGGAAAAGTCCCTCTGGAGTCCAAATGGCCACCTGGACCTGTTTGCTCGATTCCTTCATGGTCTCTCTGTGGATTCCAACCAGAGACTCTTAGGAGGCCTGTTGGGTCAGATGGAGAACAACCCAGAAACCATCCAGAGGATCATCAACAATTTAAAAAAGATAACCACTTCTATCTCTCCTGACAGAAGCATCAACATCTTCCAGTGTCTGATGGAGATGAAGGACCTCTCAGTTTATCGGGAGATTCAACAGTTCATGAAATCAGAGAATAGATCAGAGAAGCTCTCAGAGATCCAGTGCTCCGCTCTGGCCTACATGCTGCAGATGTCAGAGGAGGTTCTGGATGAGTTGGACCTGGAGAAGTACAACACATCAGAGGAAGGACGACGTAGACTGGTTCCAGTGGTGAGGAACTGCAGAAAGGCTCGGTGAGTCCAGGTGTCTTCATGTGGTGGTGCTGATTCAGCTCAATTGTCCTGCTGGTTCTTCGTCATGGTTCTAGTTACTTCTGGATGTTTTTGCTCTTTAACTTCTACCTTCATCCTTTGGAGTATTATAACCATTCAAACATCTACATTTTTAGCTCCTTTAGGGAGTGACAGTGAGAGCCAAATGGGTTATCTGGTATGTCAGTTTTGAAGAATGGTGTATATCCAGATGAGAAATGACAAATGCCACTTGGTAACCGGCATATGCAGTTAAGAAATGGTTCTAACATATGACGGTTCCCAACTGGCTCCTCTCATCAGTCAAGGATCTGCAGCCGGGGTTCTTTCTCCTATCGGACATCAGGAATAAAGTTTTTTTTCCCATCAGTTTTGTTCTATCAAAAAGTGAATAATTACAGAAATCACAGGTAATTCAACACATTTCTGATAATGACTGGTCAACAATTGTGTCCAATAACAAGCCAGCATTTTCATCTTTGAAGCAGCGCATTCTCAAGCTCTGGCCTTCAGCTCATGTATTATTCGGCGCAACAAGACTATCTTTACGAACTCTTACTAGTTGTCATGGTTGCGGCTTGTGGGGCTGTTACCTTCAGGAGGGCGGGGGGTGGAAAGGCAGAACAGCTTGTCCACAGGGGGCAGGATAAGGACATTTATGGTAATACTTGTCTGTCTAATCTGAGAGGAATTTTTCTGCACAAATGGCAAAAACATTCGCTGATGGGCTTATTGTTTATTCATAATTATACAGTTTCTCTTAGACATCCAATATCTCATTTACAAGAGAGATATGTATTCATAAATTCAAACATAACAACATATGAATACAAGGTCTCGGTCGGTGTGGACTGGACCACAACAGTAGGTTCCTGCTTCTTTCTGATTGGCTGTTAGAAGCAGAGAGAAGCCAAAGGTTGGAGAGAAAATGCTGATTGGTTGATTTTTGATCATCATCATAAGACACGCTGTGACTGTTGGGATTTTAGCTCCATGGACTGGATCCATTCCTTCCTCTTCCAATGGAAATGATGTTGATGAAGATCTTCTGTGGATCCAGATTGTTCCAGCAGCAGACAGCAGTCAGATCTCAGCATGAAGAAACAGGGAGGTTTGCCTACAGGTAGCCAAGACGTTAATGTAAACACAGAGCGCACCACCTTGAGTCTAGCCAATTAGTTCTTTGTTTCTATCGGCGCTCAATAGCGTGAGAACCTCAAGGCTACTAGCGTTGTCTGGTATCGAAGAATGAAGCCATAATTCAGACAGGGTGATGATGTATGAGTCGGAGATGATCTATTTTTTTATCCAGTGAGCGGCCTTTGGAGAGCATGATTGATGTAATTGGTGTTCTGTGTGGTTTCCTTCTTAGCTTTGCCGTTAGCCACTCTTGCGACGTCTCACATACCTCTTCTTTGGGTGTGGCCTGGTCATTGAGCCTGCTGTTGTTTTGTTTTCATCTATCCTTAGCAGTCCAGAGTATTATTAGAGGTCAAGAGTTGCTGTAGATCCAGGAGGCGTTGGCGGTCGTAGATGCAGGATCGATGCCTGGTTTGTAGCTTACTGAATGACATTTTTTGGAATTGTCGAGAGCTGTATTTGGTCGCTGCCACTAGGCACCGCCATGATCTTTTTTGTTTATTCTAACCAAAGCAGAGATACAGCAGGTCTGCAGCTGAACCAGGATTCAGACAGAGGACATTGATGAGAAGAGAAGATGTTCATCAGATGACTTTATTTCTCCTCTAATCACAGACTTGGTGGCTGCAGACTCTCTGAGGCTGAATGTGAAGCAGTTGTCTCAGCTCTGAAGTTCAACGTATATCTCACTCGCCTGGAAATAGAGGAGGTGTATGGATATGAATCCTTTGGAGACTCTGGTATGAAGCATCTGTGTAAGATCCTGGAGAGTTCAACCTGCATACTGAAGAAACTGAGGTTAATTTTCTATTTATTCAGTAAAAATCATTCTCTGATACTTTTTATACTGATTGAAATTAACAATTTGCTTCCAACACATGTTCTTTAAAACAGCTATCCAAATGTTGGCAGGTTTTTTACCGTGTAGATGGATTTAGTTCTGATTTCTATCTTCATGTCATAGCAAGTCATTTTACAGAAATAATTCAATCAAATCAAACACCTAGATTGATAAAAAAGTTTTCTATTAAAAGAAAGCAGATGATTGGATCCGGTCATTTATTTCTCCTTCTTGATGAGCAGCTAGAGACAGGAGATATAACTCTTCAGCAATCCCTCAGGGCCCTGACACACCTTGCTGATTTCTCCAGCGTCTGTCTGACATCCCAGAATCTCCTAAAATGCTGGCATATGCTGAACTTTCTATGGATCTATTTCTATGCTGGGTAAATACATAGAGTTTTCATAATGAGTCCAGAACTTCTGTCCAACAACAGCCTAACTTCTGCATAACGCACGGCAGCGTAATGCTCATGAAATGATGCACAAGCCAGTGTCCTGAGGGGGCAGCGATGCTCCCCTCAGCAAAAGATTTCTTTGATCGTGATATTAACCTAGCTGCTGTTTATGACCCGCCAAAAAAAAAAGAAAAGAAAAGAAGATTCTGGCAGCAGATTCAGCATCATGTCTGCAAGGAAGTTTGGTGGTGGTGGGCGTGAACGCAGGGAGGATCCATCACACTTACCTTCTGGCTCACCCTATGATGGGGTGAAAGAAGCCCAGCAAAACCAGAACCAGGCTCTGTGTGGTGGAGACGTTCTTGTGCTTTCTGCTAGAGGCTGTTTTAGAGTCTCTACACTCTGGTTAACAATTAATCAATTACTAAATTAGTTCATGATTATTTCAATTATCGATTAGTTATATACATATATGTATATATACTTTTATACATGTATATAATACATATGTATATGTATTATATACATATATGTATGCTTCTTAGATCCTGTGCAGATGAACTGTGTGTCATGGTCCTGGTCTGATTGTTCCTGTTATCCATTTGTTGTCCTCTGCTGCCCTCTTGTGTCCTCCCTTCCTCTGTTTCTCTGTCCTGCCAAGCACCTGCTGCCAATTTCCTCGTCAGCTCTCTCTCTGTCTCTGTCCCCTTTAAAAGCCCTCCCTGTTCAGTTCCTGTTTGCTGGATCCTCGTCAAACATCCCGTCTTGCTTCCTGTCTGTTATCTGCCTGCCCTGTCTCGTCTCTCCCTGGCTTCTAGTTTGATTTACCCCTGATGTCTCCTTGGTTCAGGTTCGTTTGCTGTTTTTCTGTTGGACTCTGATTCCTGCCCCTGGTTCTGTGAACCAGAATAAACAGGCTTTATTCACCTCTGCCTACTGGTCTCTGCGTTTGGGTCCTCCACACAAACACTGATCATGACACTGTGTGGCATCTTGTGCTGCACGTTCTAGTGAAGCCTGAGGCTGGTTGAATCACATCTTTTGAAGACCTCTTGTGTGATACTGGTGCAAAGACAAAACATCCAAAGGACCTCAGCAGCTACAGGCCGGTAGGGATTGGATTGGAGCAGATGATGTCATCATCTTTCTCCTGCACCAAGCTCTGACTCACCTAGAGAAACCTGGAGGCTCTGTGAGGATCATGTTCTTTAATTTCTCTAGTGCTTTCAACACCACCCAGCCAGGACTCCTAAGGGCCAAGCTGGAGCTGTCAGGTCTGGACCAGCACATGTCCCACTGGATTGTGGACTACCTCACTGGCCATCCACAGTGTGTGAGAACCTCCAGACGTTCTCTGACCATTCTGCCATAGTTAGCTGCATCATAGCCATCTTCTATGGAGCTGTCTGCTGAAGCAGTGGCTTATCAGTAGCAGAGAGAAAGCCGCTCGATAATCTGATCAGGAAGGCGAGCTCTCTGATTGGATGTCCTCTGGACTCAGCAGGAGGTGGGAAACAGACGGATCCTAACTAAACTAACATCTCTGTTGGATAATCTCTCCTACCCCATCCATGAAGCTGGTGCAGAACTGGAGAGTTTCTACCTTAAATAACCTGCTGCTGTCATTCTGCACATCTCTGATGTTGCTGCTATTTTCAAATATCCATTACTGTAAAAATGTCCATAGCTGTTGTGGTGTATTTCATATATAGGTTTAACTCTTCACCATGATGTTGTTCTTATACAATTTTTGTCCACATTTGTGCGGCCATCTATCTGTAATCTTTGTTCTGCAGTAAACACCAGAATTCCCCCATTGTGGCTTGTTTTAATAATTTAAATAGATAAAATATTAGACATCAGTTCATCATGAGACCGTTTGATTTTCTACACTCTGTTTGTTACTAGTCAAGCTTTAATATGCATCCTTTTGAATTTAGCTATAATCTTGCATACTTTATCCAGATTGCAGGGATGCCTTTTATCAGAGTCCAGCTGTGCTTCTCTGGGCTCAGCGCTGAAGTCCAACCCCTCCCAGCTGACAGAGCTGGACCTGAGCGGGAACAAAGTGTACGCTGGTTTAGTGAAGCAGCTCTGTGGTTTTCTTCAGTCTCCCCACTGCAAACTACAGATATTGATGTAAGATGAAGCATATCTTTTTATTCTAATAAGTTAGTGACATAGTAGGGCTGTTTTAATCATCTTAAAAATATCTCTAAAGTGAGAGCAATGTTGTCAAAATCAAATCTTTAAATCAACATCCGCCATCATCATCACAATAATTATTAGGTCTAAGTGCTGCAAAAGGCCTATATTATCTGAACTGTTTATGATTCTTCTCTGCCTAAAGATACATTTTTTCGGGGCTTAAATGTGCTCACAATACTATGTCCAAGAAATGTCATGATTTTAACTGAGCTTATGAGTTAAAGACCTAAAGATTTACTCAGAATAGGCATAAAGCATTGGGGATCAAAACATATGAAAGGAGTTTTATGCATAAAATCGTGCAGACATGACAAAGCATAACATTCGGACTCATTGTGGTTTTATTACTTCCACACACAGGAACTGGGCTGTACTATAGTTGCAATGTGTCATCTCTAACCAGCAATAAAAAGGAATCGATGTCACAATTTGGTGGGCCTGGTCTAATGTCTCTTTGGCAGCCGGTAGAAGCACATGTAATATACAGAGACCTACGTAAAAGTCTCTTGAAGCAATGGTTCGTATACCTGGGAACTCTGACATTTTTTAATTAAAGCTGCCCTTTTTCAGTTTTATTCAAGCCATATCTAAGCAAACTCCTCTAAGAGCTTGTAAGTTAAGCCAGGCATGCACTGTACTAGTTTCCAACCTTTCTGGGTCAATTTGCTAATCGTGTGAGAATTTTTCGGATCGGGCCAAGTTTCAGCCTCATGGTGCATCCTGCATCGTGTAGTATACAGGGGGTAACGAGGGGCCATCAGCCTCTAATGACCATATCCCGACAGGGATCGTAAGGGCAGGAGAAAATCAAACATGATTTTCTGAGGTGTTGGTGGGCAAATCCTGCTGCGTAAACAAAGCTACGAGCCGATTTACCTGAACCTCAAGCACTGCCCATGTGCAAACGGGAGTTCTTCTTCTTCTTCCAGATTGAAGAGTCTGACTGGCGCCATCTCTCGGCGCTGAGTCAGACATGTGGTTTTTGGATGTATAGTCTAAGCAGATAGATCGCATCGGAGCATCAACAGTGGGAGAACATACATTGTGTGCTAAGATGTTTTAAACCCTGCGGTTTCATCATACAATTTGAGCTGTTGCTGATAACAACAATTGAAATAATCCTACAGTGTATGCCCGGCCTTAGAAAATTCAAAATCACTCAAAATACATTAAAATACATTACTTTGGTGCTGCCACCATCAGGCCGGGAAGTCAGATGCTTTGCTGCTTGAGGTCCTTCTTTTTGACACTCAGTCATAGAGTTTGCTCTGAACAATAACTGATGACAGTGTGGGTGTGGCAAGGCGGCAGGTTTACATGTTATCATTTGAATACGTTTGGCTCTGAGTTACAAAGGAATGGCCAGATTTGCTTTAGACTAGATATGAGTGATAGTTGAGAATATTTGAACTTATCTAGTGGATGACATTCTACTTTGACTCAGCTGTGCCTCTATAAAATGATATAAACAGCCATATCTCTCTGACGCATCGTCACAACGGTTTTAAAATAGTTTCTTACGTTAAATTCAAACAATTTTTTCTACAGGTTGATTATTTATTTACTGATATTGCAGTTTTAATGTGCAACCTGTGTAATTATTTTTTCTCTGTTCAGATTGCAGGCCTGTCGTTTGTCAGAGAAAGACTGTGTGTCTCTGATCTCAGCTTTGAAGTCCAACCCCTGCTATCTGACAGAACTAGACATAAGGAAGAACGATTTGAAAGATGCTGGAGTGAAGGAGCTCTGTGGCGTTCTCCAGTTGCCTCAATGCAAGCTACAGACATTAAGGTAAGATGTAGCATATTTGTATAAATAATATTACTCTGCTAATGTCAGAGTGAAGGTCAATCAGTGAGCTAGTACTGGTCGACAGGCCGGTTGATCAGAAGAAACACAATATTTCCATTGAAATACAGTAAAAAAGTTTTTCCAAACAACCATTAAGAAATATAGAAAATATAATTTACTTTGATATATATGTATTTAATCTTAGACATATTTTATTTTGTAATATTTTACACACAATTGTAAACAAAAAGAAATGTTGTTAAGAACAGCTCTCTGACTATTTCGATTTTTTAAAGTGCAGACTTGATACAAGCAAGCAACAGTAATAAAAACATTGGGATGGAAAAAGTGACGTAAACATATGACTGTATAGTAACAGTTTCAAAATTCAGGGTTTTTTTTCATAACCCATTTTACAAAACAGTTCTTGAGTGTGATGCAGCGTAACATTCATCAGTGTGATGGAGGTGGGGAAGAAGCTGCTGCAGAACCTGCTGGTCCTGCATTGAATGGTGTGAAGCCTCTTCCCAGAGGGCAGCAGGGAGAACAGTCCATGGTGGGGGGGCCGAGGGGTCATTGATGATGTCACGTGCTCGGGACACGCTGTTGCTTGTATATGTGTATATATATATATATATATGGCTATAATCATTAACGTGGCTATAATCATTAACATCAATAAAGGGATTTTACATAACATAAAACCACAGTAACATTAACCAGAACCATCTATGGCTGCTTATGCACTTTATCATTTATGCACAGCCCTTCAGGAAAGTTTCTCCACATGATGAAGCATGAAACCTGATTGGCAGCTAAATTAGTAAGAAACGACTAATCTGACACAACAACAAAAAAACTGTATGAGCTGGACTGGAAACACCATCTCACTGGTCCAAAGGGCCCAGAAGCGCTTGGACTTCCTACGGAGGATGGGGAGAGCCCACCTGCCCCCCCCCATCCTCACCACCTTCTACAGAAGCACCATAGAGAGCAATCTGACCAGCTGTCTCACTGTGTGGTGTGGTTAAATGCAAAGAGGGAATTTAATTGCGCTGTACTTGTGAGAGCAGGGCCGGTTCTAGCCCTTTGGTTGCCCTAGGCGAGATTGAGTTTTGCCCCCCCCTCACTTTTGCCGTGCGAAATACCACTACTGTTTTCAGCATCTGTTTAGTGCTTCATTGTGTTGTGTTTACAGTTCCACAAAGAGTGCTGTGTGGTGAATTGTGCCTACAGTTGTGCAAAGTGTGTGTTACAAAATTGCAAATTGAGTGCAAAGCAGTGTTTGTTCTTTTAGTTTTGTGAACTCAGTGAGTGGATTTGCTATAAGTATTAATAGTTTTAGAAATTGTGCTACAAGAATCAAGGTTGTGTTTAAGCATTCAGAAAAAAATGTAACTTAGCATGGAGTGATGCATAGACAAATACCAGAATAGGTTTCGGTACCTTTTCTTTTTTATTATTTTAAATAATTTATTACACACTCAAAGTTAGGACTGTGCAAAAACACTTTTAACCATCTGTAAGGACACTTAGGTAAAGTATAACTAAAAAACTGGATTGAATCAATGAATGAATTTATTTCAGACAATTAACAAATTTAACACACATTAAACAAATATTAAATAAATCAATTTCAGAAGTTACCAAATAACAATAAAAAATAATAAATTTAAGAAATTCTTCAACCAAGGACTACATAAAAAAGTAATTGATAAACATTAAATTAAATTTTCTGTTCCAGTTCAATTAAATCATTTGAACATAAATAGAAATGAGATAAACAAAATTTTCCTCTAAATAAAATATATCAGGTATATTTACCCTGATTTCTGACATTGATTAGTGATTAAAGAAAGGATTAACCCTCTACAAACAAAAGTGCTTTTATGAATACCATTACAAAATTAAAAGTTTGAAGTTCTTGTAGTTCTATCTATCAGTTGTTTCAGGTATTTCTATTCACCTTCAAAATTGATGCAGCATTAAAATTTGACTCGTCTGGACTTCCTAATGGCAAATTCGTTGATGGTATCATCAAATGAGATTTTATTTGAGACCTCTTGGTTGATGCTCATCAGTGCAAGCCCATTTTGATGATTATTTGTACATCCCTTTTGAATACTCAATGCAGATAATCACTACAAAATATTTTATTTATATTAGTATCTTCTACCCATTCTCAAGCTAATAATATAGCACATAATTCTGCTGCATATATACTGAGAAAAAAATGATGTCAACATACAAAAAAATTTTTGAACTGTTAAAAGAAAAAACTTGTCCTACCATTCATCTAATCTCCAGGTGTTATGCCCAAATGCGCATCTACACAGCACAGCGTTCACAGACCAGTGAGATGCATAAACAAAAAAAAAAAAAAAATACAATACAGTTCAGTAAAATACAGTTCTGTTTTATGCCTCATTCTTGTAAGTTTGAAATGTTCCAATGCTCCTGAATGCACCATAGCTTTCTGACGCGCAGCGAACGCATCTCACTGGTCTGTGAACGCTGTGCTGTGTAGATGCGCGTTTGATTTTCCACTTAAGAGAAACCTTTGCAAACTCCAAACTCACGTCGGCTATCACGGTTTAGTGTTGTGTGTAAATAACAAGAGACCACAACAAATAAATCAGCCGTACCATGGTCAAAATCTTTGGATTTAATGTTGTTCAAAAAATCCGTACTTTTGTAAATTAATCTGCCAAATAACCACAACTTTTTTCCCACGAGAGGTATTTTTAAACGTTTTTATATCATTAATATAAGAACCTAAGCTCCATTGAACATATTTTAATCCGTTTTCCTCGTCGATATGCAGTTCAACAGAGCGAGGCGCGCTCCCGCGACTGGGGATGCATATTTCGGCAGGCATGCACTTTTGGGCATAACACCTGTTGACTTCCAATCTCCACTCATTGTCCGACTCGCTGTTGTTCGTCCGCTGCCTTCTCTTCATCTGAAACATCTGGGTCGAACATGTGAGGCTCCAGACACAAATATTCTTCCTCCGATACATCAGAATGGTCTCCTGGTAGGAATCGCTCGGTTGAAGTCGAAATTTTGCTTTCAGATTTCTCATTTTGGCTATCGCATTTAGTGCAGTAGATCGCCATGAACGCTCCCGTTCTGACGTCACGACTTCCGGGTTGGAGGGCGCTTGAAAAGTGATCAGAATCTTTTCCGATTTTCTCTTAAATGTGAAAAAATAAATAAAAAAAAACGGTGGTATATTTATTTGTTCATATTTTGCTATTTATATATACGTAAGGTTAAGTCAAACTGACGGACGCTTCATAACCGGTTTAATTCGCTTTTTTTTCTAATTCTATGATTAATGGGAAGTAAGCCTAAGGGCGACGCTAGAGGGCGCCCCCAACACATTTGTCGCCCTAGGCAATTGCCTATCTCGCCTATAGCAATCGCCGGCCCTGTGTGAGAGTGACAATAAAAACACTGAGAAAAAGAAATTTTCTTTCTTAAAATTAGAATTTCCCTCCAAACTTTCAATTTTGCAAAGTTGAGAATTATAGAATGGTCGTTTATAATGCATATTTTGGATTATTGGGCTTCCTGAATGCTGTGATTCTGGTTTTGGATGTATTGAGTAAAATGTAGGAATCAAATTTGCTGTAAGGACCCAGGTGCCACTACCCTTAGTTTTCAAGCAACAATGAACAAATATATTAATGTATGTATTCATAAATATACCTTTTCACATACACATTAATAGAGACATCTGTAGTTATAGAATTACTGCCCGTAGACTACAGTAGCCATTTGCACTAATGAAGAGAAGCCATTGATGTTCCCTTCCATTTCTTATCTTATCCATTATCCAGCTTGTTTTGCTGCGGTTTGTCAGAGATCAGCTGTTCTTATCTGGTCTCAGCTCTGAAGTCCAACCCGTCCCATATGATGGTACTGAAACTTGGAGGGAACAACCTGAAGGAGTCAGACGTTCAGCAGCTGATGGATCTTGTGAAGAGTCCAGACTACAAACTGCAGAATCTGTAAGTAGATGGTTGGAGTGAGTCCAACTGCTCTGAACAGGACTGATGTTCATGCTGCTCCTCATCCTGGATGTGCTGCAGATGATGGAGATATGCTGGAAACACCCACTGATCTGCTCTGCTGCTGTTTCTGATCTCTGCAGGTTGTGGAGCGGATGATGTTTCGAGAAGCTGATGTTTCCTGATGATCCACAGAGGCGGAAGCTGCAGCGGTTTGTGTTTAAAGAGACTCTGACTGGATCCTGATGATGAACTCTGAGATTAGAAATGTTCCTCCTCTTTATTTGACCCTGTCTGTGATTTATTGTCTGACATTGTTTATCTCTTTGGAACAATAAAGGTGAAATTCAAAGTGAGCTCCATTTAGTGACTCCATGGAGGTTTTAGCTGAATTTGATGCAGCTGTGAAGTTGATCATTTATCCTCTCTGATACATTTCCTGAAACCCAGAAATCTGAAATATAATTCTAAAGTTTTCAGGCTGCATGTTTGCTTCATTGTAATGCAGTTTTTGGATTATTTTAATTTTAGTTTAGATGTTTGCTGCAGGTGTTTAGGCAGCTCTGTTCTTTTGATCTTCTTCAGGATTTTACTTCCAATATTTCCATCACCTTCTTTCTGATGTTCAAATATCTGATCTGTAATGTACTGAGTAAAGATCATGTTTCATCTGCTACAGCGTCTCCATTAGTTAGCATTGGAAACACTTTCTAGAGCAGCTCAGATCTTTTTTAGAGGATTTCCTCTGTTTGTCCTGATCTTCTGGTTCTGTTAGGTGTGTTTCCATTACCTTCCTCTGAGTGGTGCTACATGCCATTAAGTTTACCAGGAGACTGAGGAGCAGCTATACTGGGCTCCGTTTAAATAAGCACATTTACTGAAAACTCTAACTTTTGATTAACCTGAAATCAGGGAAACTCTTCAGTTTCCATTTAACAAAGAGAGCTTCCTCATCCTCTGTCTCTGTTGCCATGGTAACATCCTCCCAGAGCTATGCTGGTGAGCAGAAGGTTTTCTTCAGGGAGAGTGTCCTATGTCCTTACAGCCAATCAAGCTGTTTAATTTCCTGACTGATTCAGATTTTTGTCTTATTTTTTATTTTTTTGTATTATTTTTGTCTTTTGTTTTATTTGCATAAAAAAGTCATACCGAAATCATCTTTAAATTTCAAATGTCAAATCATTCTGGCTTAAACATGTATATAAATGTACTCTTTATCAGACCATATTGTCCCAAAAGTTAGAAAATCTGTATAAAAAAAAAATTCCTGTCTTAAAATCAGTGTTTTTTTTCATTATCTTCTGCAGGCCAGTTAGTTCTACGTCAGCCTGAACACCTAAATTCGGACAATCATATATCAACGGTCATCTGTCAATCAAATTTTTTCGGTCATAGCATCTTGATTCATGTGTCGCAGCTAATATACGCAACGGTTGAAACCAGAATCCTTTCCTTTCCCATTGAGTTGCGTCCCAGTGTTCACGGGGATGGACGTCTGTGTCTTCGGCAGGCGTAGAGCTAACAGAACTGGCAGCGTTACGAGGCAAGGGCTCAAACATGTACGGCTGGAAGCCTTCTACACCAAACCAAGCTTCTGCCGCCCTGGCGTCCTCTTCCACAACATCTTCGTCCCCGCTTTCCTCCTCTAAATAAAAAATGGATGACGGAGGAGACTCATCCACGACCTCCGACACTAAACTCTCCTCCTCTTGCATGTTTCCGCTGTCCATAGCGTTCCTTGACAGCGTCGTTTCTAAGTCACCAATTTAGTGCTACTTGGTCCCAATGGAATTTCCCATTGGGAACCTGCTAGCACTAAGATGCTAACCAGTTAGCAATTTAGTGTTACTTGGTCCCAATGGAATTTCCCATTGGGAACCTGCTAGCACTAAGATGCTAACCAGTTAGCAATTTAGTGTTACTTGGTCCCAATGGAATTCCCCATTGCGAACCTACTAGCACTAAGTTGCTAACTGGTTAGCAATTTAGTGCTAGCAGGTTCCCAATGGAATTTCCCATTGGGAACCTGCTAGCATTAAGTTGCTAACTGGTTAGCAGTTTAGTGCTATTTGGTCCCAATGGAATTTCCCATTGGGAACCTGCTAGCATTAAGTTGCTAACTGGTTAGCAGTTTAGTGCTTCTTGGTCCCAATGGAATTTCCCATTGGGAACCTGCTAGCATTAAGTTGCTAACTGGTTAGCAGTTTAGTGCTACTTGGTCCCAATGGAATTTCCCATTGGGAACCTGCTAGCACTAAGATGCTAACCAGTTAGCAATTTAGTGTTACTTGGTCCCAATGGAATTCCCCATTGGGAACCTGCTAGCGCTAAGTTGCTAACTGGTTAGCAAGATGCTTCCTACAAACCGGCCACAACCAAACTTGCTTGCAAACCTTCCGCCACAATGATCCCGCCCCCTTGATAAACGACCAATCACATTCACTTTATTCACTCGTGTAAAATCGGGCACCACTCGGCAGAATTCAGAAATGCAATGTTTGGAACAACCATTTTAACAACTTTAAAGAAGAAAAAAAATAATACTCTCAATGCTTTACTTGTAGCATGGATTCGAACCCTCGGGTCTTACCTGGCAGTTGAGGATGTTCTTCACACCAGAGACATCAATGGGATCAATATTTTCAACCATCAATGGGTTCTTCTTCTCCCTGGCTTTCAATCTAGTCTAAGTGTACATCTGTCAAAAAAAAAAAGATTTTTATTTACATTTTCATTTCAATTTTAACTCATTTTATTCTATTTTATTTTCATTCTATTTTATTGCATTGTGTTTATGTATTTTAGCTTTTATTTTTTTTAGCTTATTTGCTGCAATTGTGATATCTGTGCAACACTCTGGTCAACCCCGGTTGTTTTAAATGTGCTTCATAAGTAAAGTTTGAGTTGAGTCTGTTTGGTCATACAAAGCATCTAACTGTTTGGGGTGTAAAAAGTATTTGCTCTTTAACGCCTTCTGGTTCCTCCAGCCTTGCTTATATCACTGCAGTTTTTGGTGCATCAGAGATGGACAGAACCTGAGGACAGGGAACTCATGAACCAATGTGTGCTGACTGCAGACCTTATAGGAGAATATTTATCTGCAGTTCCAATTAAAAGTTTACACCAACTACATATAATTATTACAGATAATTATTTTCCTTCCTTATAACCAGTTATGAAATCTGAATGTTTTCCACATTTAGATCTTTAAGAATTAGGCTAAGCTTGAGTGTCTGACTTTTTAATCTCTACCGGGGAGTGTTGGCCTAGTGGTCAGAGCAGAGCGCTGTTCTCTGAGAAGGTTGCAAATACCTGGTTTGATTCCCACAGACTGCCACTCTGGGTCCCTGAGCAAGACCCTTAACCCCACACTGCTCCCTGGACGCTGCATGATGGCAGCCCACTGCTTCCCGGGGGGGTTAAATGCAGAGAGGGGATTTCTCCATTGTGGGACAATAAAGTAATAACATTTGCATTCCCCTTTAGTTTTTCCATTTCAGTCTGACTGCAGTGATTATAGAGCCGTCTGCAAGGCAAGGGGAGCAGATCTCAATCTGAGCAGATTAATTTCACTTCTGTCCCAGTTTCCCATAGAATGAAACATTGCCCCGCATCTGACTGGCTCAGATTGTGAAAAGTTAATAATGAAAAAAATGTTCTTTATTTTTTTTCTGACTGCTTAGTAGCCACCTTTGCTGTGTTATTAAAGGGAAACGCAGTTTTTTTTCCATTGCGCCCTTGATTTTACGTTATTACATCATGTTCTACTCCCCTATATGAGTTTTGTGTCATTTGGAGCCGTTCTGAAGATATTCTGTTAGGTTATATCCAAGTAACCTCTTCCTATGGGCAACGACTTGAAGGCACAAACTAAACTGTTCATCATTTATTCTTTAAATTCTGGGGGCGACAGTGGCGTTGGATGTAGGAGTTTGCCCTGAAATCGAAGGATTGACGGTTCAAGCTCCGACTCCGACTTTCAGTGTCGTTGTGTCCTTGGGCAAGACACTTCAACTGTATTGTCTACTGATGGTGGTCAGAGTGCCCGGGGGCGCCAGTGTACGGCAGCCCCGCTTCTGTCAGTGAGCCCCAGGGCAGCTGTGGCTACAATGTAGCTTGCCACCATCAGTGTGTGAGTGTGTGCATGAATGGGTGAATGAATGTAGTGTAAAGCGCATTGGTCAAGTCTCCTGACTTGAATAAAGGCGCTATATAAGTAAATGCCATTTACCATTTATGGTATGCCAGCATTCATAACATGTAGGCCAATCACTGTCCCCCAGACATCCGCTGTTATATTTTTATATTTGTATTTTTTTAAAACAAAGCGGAGTGTGTATGACGTCATCCATGCACCGGACTGGAGTTGTGACAGGCGGCTATGCTTCATTAGGCTAGCTAATCTGAATCGTTCAATTCCATCTGGAGAGCGAGATCATCTGTGGTAGTAGCACTAGGCATCTTCCAGGCATGTGAGGAAAACTAGCAGCAGTTCAGCGGACAGGATGAATGAATGGTAGCCGGCGCGCACTGATGACGTCATATATACTCTGCTTTGTTTTTAAAATATAAATATAAAAAATATAACCGCAGATGTCTGTGTCAATGTCAAAGTTATTTATATAGCACTTTAAAAACAGGTATTAAACTGCACCAAAGTGCTTTACAGGAAAGACAAGAACATCAAATTATCAAAACAGAATGTGAAACACTGCTTCAATTAAAAGCACAACAATAAAAATAAGTTTTAAGAAGCGATTTAAAATGATCCAGGCTGTGGGTGGATTTAATTTGAAGAGGTAATTGGTTCCACAGAATTGGAGCAACAACAGAGAAGACCTGATCTCCTTTCCTCTTAGGTCGAGTCCGAGGAACTGTCAGTAATAGTTGATTATTTGAACATAGACTTCTCGACACAGACTGGAATTTTAAAAGGTCTCTAAGATAAGAAGGATCTAATCCATTTAAGAGTTTATAAGTCAATAAGAGAATCTTAAAATCTATTTGGTAAAAGACAGGCAGCCAATGTAAAGAGGCCAGTATAGGCCTTATATGTTCACGCTTCCTGTTTCCTGTAAAAAGCCGAGCTGTTCTGGACCAATTGAAGTCGCTGCATCTGTGATTTATCCATGCCTCTATATAATGAATGGAAATAATCCAACCGAGATGTAATGAAAGCATGGATAAGTCAAAGTCCTTAAAACAAAAATAGGATTTAATTTTTGCTAAAATCCGCAGGTGATAAAAACTTGATCTAACTTCTTGTTCATCTAGCTTTAAACAGCAGTTGAAAGTTAAACCAAGATTCCTAGCAGAGGTCTGACAAACTTAGCTAAAGAACCAAGAATCAGATCTGGATTTGTAGTATGAAGATTCTGACCAAATAATATAACTTGAGTTTTACTTTGATTTAGGAGAAGAAAGCTTTGTTCCATCCAAGATTTGACTACAGCTAGACAATCTATCAATAGCTAAAGAGATTCATTTTTCCCATTTTGTAGTTTAGGGGGCATATAAATCTGAACATCATCTGCAAAGAAATAAAAAGAAACACCAAACTTATGGAAAATCTGACCTATCATCTGAGGAATATTGTAAAAATGAGCAATCTCCTGTCCAGGGGTGATACTAAGAAACTAGTCCATGCATTTGTTACTTCAAGGCTGGACTATTGTAATTCTTTACTATCAGGAAGTCCACAAACTGTAGTTAAAAGCCTTCAGCTGATCCAAAATGCTGCAGCCAGAGTTCTGATGAAAATGAAAAAGAGAGATCATATCTCTCCTATCCTGGCTTCTCTTCATTGGCTTCCTGTTAAATCCAGAATAGAATTTAAAATCCTCCTTCTCACATATAAAGCCTTAAATGGCCAAGCACCATCTGATATCAGAGATCTGATTGTTCCTGATGTTCCTAACAGAGCACTTCGCTCTCAATCTGCAGGTTTACTAGTGGTTCCTAGAACTTCTAAAAGTAGAATGGGAGGCAGATCTTTTAGTTCTCAGGCTCCTCTCCTGTGGAACCAACTACCAGTTTTAGTCCGTGAGGCAGACACCCTGTCTACTTTTAAGGCTAGGCTTAAAACTTTCCTTTTTGATAAAGCTTCTAGTTAGAGTGGCTCAGGTTATCCTGAGCTATCTCTATAGTTCTGCTGCTATAGGCTTAGACTGCTGGAGGACATAGGGACCCCTTTTTCATCATTCTGCTTCATTCTATCTCTATTCTCCCACTCTGCAGAATCTGTTAGTTCAATCTCTAACGTTCTGCTCTCTCTGCTTTTTCTCATAGTAGCTTCATCTGGTCTGTTCCTGTTTGGCTGTGACTCCATCCTGGAGAGAAATATCAGCTGTGCTGCTGCCATCAACACCTTTGTTTCTAGATGTTGGAGCTTGGCCTGTTTTCCAGTGTAGTCCTGTTTCTCTGACTGTGACTAACTGGATGTGCTCCCTTCATCATCTGACATCCTCCTACTTTTTTTTACATTCTACAACAATAATAAATTCTGAACAATTGTGGAAGAAAAATCTCCATATAGAAATGGCCCAGAATGTATTAGAGTGTAGAAATAACAAACAACAACATCCAACTAAACCTCTTAGATCTGCTCCCAGTATCTCTGCTGGGAAGTTTTTGGTTTCCAGAGGAAAAAAATAGCTACCTGCAATACATTTAGAACGGAAATACCAAAAACTGGGAGGTCTTTTAGAAAAAACGAAAAGTTTAAACTGGACCTTATTGTCCTACAGCTCAGTTCCAGAGAGAAGAAGGAAGGAAACGTGTTTAGAAGATGAGCTCAGCTCGACGTAGGCAGAGCCTCAGGGGAAGCAGGTGGAGTCAGGTACCAGATCAGGAGGAACTGGTTCCAACTCCAACTGGTGGCAAAACAAAGAGAAGAGTCTGGATTAAGGTGAGTTTTATTTTTGTTTTGCTCTTAGTTGAGATCACCGTGGATCATGAAGGGAAGCGGAGAAGAAGAACTCAGTCTGGTTCTCCTCCAGAACCAAGCTGCTGGCTTTATGCAGCCTGTGGTTCTGATCAGAGTCTGATTTATATCTGATAAACACAGTTTCCTCTGCTAGTTTCTAGTTTCTTTCTTTTAGACAACAACTGATTTTGTGGAAACAGGAGAGAAGATTTCGAACAAATGTTCTACAGCAGAAGTTCTTGTGTTTGTTGGATAACGCTGACCTTGTTCTATTTTTAGATCAATAATTGAGCTTAACTAAGAGACCTGATTTCCTGCTCTGCTTGTGTTCGTTCTAACTGCTGTAGCCGGGAGGCTAATGATCCCGGCACATTAGTCTCACTTTACAGACGCTTACAGCGTGAACAGGAAGCATCAGACCAGTCTGCACCAATGGGAAGGAGTGAGAACAATAACAGATAACCAGGCACACCGATCGCTTTTATTCAGTTCTACTGCATGTATGCCTGAACCTGACCTTTACCCTGACCTTTACCCTGACCCTGACCTTTACCCTGACCTTTACCCTGACCCTTACCCTGACCTTTACCCTTTCTATAACCTTTACCCTAACCCTGACCTTTTCCCTGACCTTTACTCTAACCAGTGATGGACGAATTACTCAACAGTAATACTTGAGTAAAAGTATTGATACTCATAGTCAAATCTTACTCAACTACAAGTAAGTTATTCAGTAAAACATCTACTCAGATGATTAGATTAAACAATGTAATGATCAAAATCTGAGCAACCCACTGGTTACATTTTTAACCTTTAGTATTTAGTAGTAGTGCTTTCTGGTGAACAGTTACTATTGCTAGTGGTGTGAGCTTTAAGACTCCAATGTGTTGCCAATGTGACCAATTTGTGTTGGTTTTCCCTTTTACCAATATAGATTGGGTAAAACACGGCTAAACTAGATTGTTTAGTTTAACCAGAAGATTGGTCGGACACATAACTTCCAACCAGATTAAAAACCAAACTGTGGAAAAAACTATTATTTTGAATAAAAATGACTAACACCTTTCATTTTGCTCATCATTGCTCAATTTGCACATTCACTGTTTGCTTGAGCTTATTTAACTAAAATGACAGAAAAACAGTAAACCTTAAATGATTTTTCTCTTCTAAGACATTTTACACACAAAAAACTGACAAAAGCTTTTATTATACATACAATCATTAACAATTTCAAAGGGACTTAAATAGGGAAAAAACAAGAAAAATAATTGCAAAACATCACCGATTATATTGCTAACTGTGGTTATAATTTCCACCAGTAGGTGGTGACATGTTTACATGAAGCTTCATGAACTGTGCGGATCATTGCAGCAATTTTCCCAGAAGGTTAAATCCCTCACGAGGCTTCATCTCACTATAGAGGACATTAGGGAGGAATATACCTAAAAAATGAAGAGGATCCACCAATGAGGAACTGAACAGGAGGTGTATATATGGGAGACAGAAACAATGGAGGGGGGGGGGGACTATTTAGATAATAGGGAGAATGTGGAGACAGAAGTAACTAGAAGGAACTAAGAGGAAGGACACTAGGGGGCAGCAGAGAATAACCAGGGTGAAACAACAGGATCTAAAGGTAACTTGAAAATAATTTAAATAAGGCTAAAGGGGAATAAACCAATGACTAAAAAATAAGTAATGACCAAGTGGTTAACTAGAGGATAAGAGAAGAAACTGGAGATAACTGAAGCCATAGAAAACATAGACAGAAGATAAGAGAAAGAATAACTATAAATAAAACTAGATCAAGGAATAAATAATATCAAAAATGTTGAGATAACCAGGAAGGGTAAAAATAAGAATACAAAATTCACCCAAATCTAGACAACACAGAACAAAAAAAGCAAACCTGAGAATTTAATAATAAACAGTTTAACATAAAAAAAGGTCCAGAACAAAAGATCGACGGAACCTGTTGGAATTAGATTCTTCTGGTCCTCTACAGGACTCATTTCCAGAGTTAGGGGTTGAACCCACTGAGTTTCCTTATAGGCGCCTGGAAATTCACAACAGAAATTACATTATAAGGACAGAATCCGCTGCTTTACCTGCTGAGGATGTTTGTCATGATCAACATTTCAGGACTTTTTGGTTCTGTTTGTTTTACTTTTTGGTTTCCCAGTTATATTTTATTTTATGTTATTCTGTGTTTGTCAAGATTTATGTAATTTTTGAACACTAAATTTTACTCTCTCTTGTTATTTCTTTCAGTTCTTTCCTTTTCAGCATTTTTTGGTATTATGTACTGTTTGGTCTAGTTTTAGTTTTAGTCATCAGTTGTATTTCCCTTTAGCTTTGTTTAAGTTATTTTCCAGTTATAGTTAGATTATGTTACTTTTCTTTGCTGCCCCCTGGTGTCCTTTCCATCCTTTGCTTCTTTCCACACCTGCTCCCTATCAGCTGATTAGCCCATTCTAGTCTTAACTCCCATATATACACCTCCTTTGCAGTTCCTCATTGCTGGATTCTCTTCATTCTTATGTTTGTTTCTCCTGAGCGTCTTCTAGTTTTGATTACTGACTTCATTAAATTAGCAAGAAACTCTCTCAGCTTCCTGTCTCTACATTTGGGTCCCCTGACAATGTCTGATTCATTTTTTTGACTTTTTTTTATACTCAACCTACCTGTTTGGTCATAAGTCAGCTCTGGTATGATGTTGTGGGCCAGGAGCTGAAAAGTGTGGGACACTCTGCTCTACACACATGATGGGATCAACTTTCTGTGTTACAGGACACTTATTGGACCAGGACCCCTACGAACTGACTGGTTCTGGTTTCTCTACCAGATCGCCTAAATTCCAAAAGATGGAGGATGCTGTTTCAAAGAAGAACAGGGCCAAACCTCCAGGATCCAGCTGTCCGTCCATGTGGCGAGGCTGGTCTATGGAAAAACCTCCAGCCTTCAGTAATAAACCGGAACCTTCAGACCAGGAGTAAGAAATAGATTTGATTCTCAGCAAGAGATTGTAATTTTCTGAATCAGTTTCTCAGTGTAGTTTTAAGTCATTTGAATAACATGTTTTCATTTCAGAGGTCAGAACCATAGAGAGAAAGTGGTACATCCAGGATCCAGCTATCCAGCTATGTGGCGTGGCTGGTCTATGGAAAAACCTCCAGCCTTGAGTAATAAACTGGAAGCCTCAGATCCAGAGTAAGAAATAGATCTGATTCACAAGCTTGGTTTATACTCACCGTGTCGCACAGGGCATGAGGGTGCGCACACCAAAAGTGAAACAATCACCCCACCCCCGCTTCTGATCGCAGATGGTGTGCGCCAGCCTCATTCCTAATGGGAGAATATTAAGTTATTCTTAAAGAACACAAAACACACACTAAAAACATCAACCAAGGGGAGTTTATTGGCCAGGTTTGTGGTACAAATAGGGATTTAAGCTTCTCCTTCCAAATAAAATTGAAAAACAAACCACTGGACTTTGTTTTTTCAGGTTTGAAGACATTTTGGTTCCCATCCAGAAAGATTTCTTAATTCAAAATGTCTGGAGTAGCATTGAGTTCCGGGCTTTATAGAGTAGCCCAACAAAAGTCTTGTTAAGGCTTAGAAATCATGCATATTAAACCGAACCGGTCAACCCCTTAATAAAGGGAAGTCGTTGATTTCCTTTGTGGCCTGCAAATTAACCCCAAAGTGGCCCATGCCGCTGTATGGGGGAGTCATTAGGGTCGTCGCACACCTGTTAAACAGGTACAATGTTTTTGATCACCTGCATGGTGGTGAGGATTAACATGATAGCGGAAAGGAATCAACTCTATGCATTGTAGGTTTTCGAGAGTTGAATCCTGAGTCCCCCCCCCCCCTGTTTAAGGTTGGTTTTTCTTAACACAGATGGTTTCCTCCATGCCTTTCTCAAACCAACTGTCTTCTTTGTCCAAAATGTGAACATTCTGGTGCTAAACAAGTGTCCTTTGTCTAAGGTGTAGCTGGACAGCAGAGTCTTGTCTGGAGGACAAGTGGCTTGGTGGACTTTGTTATTGACAGACATTAAGAGATGTTGAATGAAGTTAAGTAAGAACTAGATATCTGATGTTGAACATCAGAGCCGTGGGATGAGATTAAGCAGCAGATTAAATCTATAGTATGTCACAGAGTCTGTCATTTTATGTTTGGAAACCCAGAAGTTGATGATACCCAAAGTTTCCAGGCAGGATAAAAAGTCTTTGGTGACGGTAAGACTATAATCAAGATGTGTGCTGAGATCTTCCAGTAGTATAATATTGGAGACAATTTAAAAAATCACTGTTAGGTTTATGGGATCAGCAGTGTTTGGTCAAAAATGTTGCCAGCAAGACATTCCATGGCGGTTTAGGCTAGGATGGAGAACGTTGAAGGTCTCTTGGTAGAATATCAGGAGACTGTTTCAATGGTCTGACTCGCAATGTTTGGAGATGTAAACAAAGCCAGGCGGTGTTGAATCACTGAGATGAGAGGTTTGCCAGGTTTTTTGTCAAGCAGAGAAAGTCAAACTTATGATAAATGAGTAAATCCTGGAAATGTTCCCTGTGTGGGAGAATGGAAAGTTGACGAGTCCAAAGTTACTGGTGGTTGTTGAAGAGGTTGACTGGAGGATTAGCCCATCTAGGTAGCACACTGTTATCAACAGTGTGGGAGGATTTACTGTGATGGCATAAAGAGGAGGACAGGAAGGATTTGATGGTCTTGGATGTGGTTGAAATGAAAATCCCGTCAGGAGTCACCGTGAACATATCTCTGGAGCAGTAGTGAGGTGATCTTTGGGTGGAGATGTAGATTTGTTGGCGGTGGCTCTGACAACTAGGAATCGATCCAGTGGATTTTGGTATTGTAAGCAAACACATGAACCCCATTATTAATACAATCAAAATAAAGGCTTAAATGATTGATTACCACTAAATTAACATTTTTGTTGTTGTTTTTTTTGTTTTCTGCTGTTAAACTTGATAAATAGACATCGCACCATACAGTCTACACCACCCAGGCATTACAGTATTTTTGATCATATACGGCACATTTGTGGAAATCCTGCTTTTGTGTTTAAATCCGCCTTTTCGTGACCTGCCCAACTTAAAAAGGGGTTTCTCCAATCTGATTTTTGCTATCGAATTAACCTGAGATGTAATGTAAATTGATATGATGCCCTGCAGAGGACAGCAATGGTTTACTGACAATAAAGAAACAGATGATAAACTGAATGATTTGTTTTTTTTTAAAATAGAGATGAAAATAAGCTATCAAGATCAAGACCAAGAAATGGAGGTGGACCACTGACTGCAGCAGGTAAGACTGCGGGTGGTGAATGGGGGAGCAATGGAATCATGATGTCATTTGATAACAGGTAGACATTTTAAAACAGTTATAGTTTTAAGAACTCAGATATATTACAGTCACGCTGTTCTATTCTGAGTGAAGACTTTGAACTCTGGTTACACCCGAGTTTAATGATACCACCAGAATTAAAGTAGGAAATTTCATGTTTGTGGTAATTGTGTCCCATTAACCCTGATTGCTCACTGATGGTGGTCAGAGGTAGCCTGGGTGCCATTCCGAACTTAGTCCCGCCCACAAAGTTTGAGGTCGGGAAGTTCGGTCTGGCTCTGCTCCATAGTAGCGCGAGTATGATCGCCCACTGTCAGGCGATCCAATCAAATTGTCAGGGCGGGCTTTATACGATGATGGACAGATGACCAACAGTAACGTACTCAACCACGTGACCAAAGCGCGCTTGGGTGACAACAACAATGGCTGCCGCTGGAGAGTTGAGGTGAGTAGATTCTGCTATTAGGTCTGTTCTAGAAGATATCGACAGCAAATTAATTTTAAAAGAGGAACAGAGAAACGCGATCAAGGCTCATCTTCTTATTCTAGGCGTGCAACTGCACGCTTTGATTTTTGTTCACAACAACTATGCGTCGCTTAACATACGTCCCGCACTCCGTTGCTCTTATTGGTTGTAGGTCTATCCAATTGAGTGCAGAGGCATTTTTTTTCCTGGTTCGTTCGAAACACGCCCCATAATCACAGCTCTATGGAGCAGCATCAGACTCATTCTGACTAGAATTGAGTCGGACTACGTCAGGCTAGGTCAGAGGGTGGTACCGGTGTTTATCACATCACTTCCCATTTTGGTTGTTGACCTACTTTTCCTTAGTGCTGCCCAGGGTCTCTCCATTTGAGCCAATCACTGACCTGATCTGTAAAACCCTAAATGATGTATGGTGTTTTACAGAAACCTGGCTGCAACAAATGGACTATGTTAACATAAATAAGGTGACCCCTTCAGCTACTCACATTTTCATATGCCCAGAAATTCTGGGTGTAGAGAAGAGGTAGCAAAAATCTTTCAGCCTGACTCATTGATTATTCCTGAGCCAGTTAATAGTTACAGTTCTTTTGAACATCTAGACTTAGACAAACGTTATTGTCATCTTGTATAAACAGAGTAAGTATTAAGTAAGTAATTAAGAAATGTTTATTTATATATCACCTTTCACAGACATAGAGGTCACATAGTTCTACTCCTCTTCCTACCCAGAATTTCTTGGTTTGTGAAAATGTAAATAGCTTGAAGGAGTTGCCTCATTTATGCTCACATAATCCTCTTGCTGCAGCCAAGTTTCTGTAAGGTAACATAAATCAATGTGATTATCACAAATCCAGTCATTAACTAGCAGACTTTTTGAAGATAGATCTTATGTTAAATAGACCAAATTTAATTGTTTTAACATTTTACCAAATTGGGGTTATTTTTATTTTTATGAGCTTATCATTGTATGATGTATTTGATTGTGTTCGTGGGCAAGACACTGTCTGGATGGAGTATTGAGTGGGTAACAGTTGAGAAGCTGCAGAGAGGTGTGATAAACTATGACTCTGCTTCCTAAAATGTGCCCGGGGTGTTCCTCACATTTTGAATTGAAAAAAACTTCCTAGATGGGAAGAAAATGTCTCCAAACTTGGAACCCAAGTCCAATGGATTGTTTTTAAATTTTTACAGAATGACTATGACCTGGATGACTGAGAACTTTCACCAGCAGTTCACAACAGTTACAATATACTGACAGTTCTGACAGTTGAACACTGTTACTGATAAAGGAATGATTTGAATATTTAGCACCAAATAATATGCAGGAAAAGACCATATAATGATAGGCTCCAGCTACCTAATTTTGGGAAATTCTCGCCTATTTTGGATACCCACATGAAACATCAAATAATTTGTCAACTGTTAGCTCCAATTACATGTGCAAATCTACAAAGCTAACACTTTGTAGATATTTGATATATCAATGGAAACTGGGTGAGTAGAACACAGACCAAGCTTCATCAGTTCAAACATGACTCAAAGTTGTTTTTATTTTCTTGAAAATACTAGGTCTTTTTAGTACAACAGTAATAAAGAGAATAAGCATTTCTCATTGTATTACGTGTGTTTTAAGTCATGTCATACACAAATGTAGAACAGTTCAGACCACTAGCTACAACAGTTCCAGAGCTGTTGGGCTTTGAACTTTTAGTGTCACCTGCATGTCCAAATCTTTCCAAAAGTGCCAAATTTTGCTAAATGCTTTTACAATGTTTTGCTCCATTATTTGACCCATAGAATAACACTGAAGCATTTTGATGGCCACAAAACATTTATGAAGTGAGTATTTTCCACTTTATTGCAGAGTCAGGGTATATAACAAAATGTAAAAATTTTACACCTACAGCATAATAGTCTATAAAAAATAGTGAAACTGCTGCTTTTCAAGGTAAAATAAGCTGCTGCGCCTTTTCTTAGCTGTGTTTTGTTTTTTGTTCAGCCTTTGGCATTGTAATAAAACAAAATCAGCGCCCAAACTTAAAAAAAATAGGACCATTGTTATTATTCAGTTTGGAGCTAAGCGCTTTGATCCAATCTCAGCTGTTTTTCACTTATGCAAGCCGGTAACTCAGCTCTGCTTTATATTTCCCAGCCATGTCTAGTCTGGTTTGAAACCTTATTTCATTGGCTACAAAGCCAAATAGCCCATGTTGTCTTAGACAATAACAGCAGGACTCTAGGAGGCGTAATATTGCTCTACTCGGTGCATCACTGGCTGACAGGAAGTGGCCGGAAGTGAGACTTCAGCAACCGTCCCTGGATAAAATCACATCATACAAAGATGCGGACACTTTTGTTTTGTACAGGGGTCTCAAAGTGGTTCCAGAAAGGCCGTGTGGCTGCAGGTTTTCTTTCCAAGCAATAGCACCGGACTCCATCATCTCATCAAGTAATCATGTTAAGTCTGGACTTAATTGATGAGATGAATGGAGTCCTTTCTGGAACCAGTTTGAGATGCCCGGTCACAAATAATTTATTTTCTTCAGCCGTCTTTTCTTCTTTGTTTCAGCAGATGTCATCCTGGAGAAGCTTCTAGAAGAACATAAGATCAGTCTGAGGAAGAGATGTGAACATGTGACTGAAGGAAGTGATGAAACAGGAAGTAGAACCCTCCTCAACAGGATCTACACTGATCTCTACATCACCGAGGGACAGAGTGAAGAGGTTAATACCCAACATGAGGTGAAGCAGCTGGAGGGAGCTTCCAAGATCCAGAACCTCCATGATTCTCCAATCAGGTGCCAGGACATCTTCAAAGCCTTACCTGACCAACATGGAGCCATCAGAGTGGTTCTGACCAACGGCGTCGCTGGTGTTGGAAAAACCTTCTCAGTGCAGAAGTTCACTCTGGACTGGGCAGAGGACTTGGAGAACCAAGATGTCAGTGTGGTGGTTCTGCTTTCCTTCAGGGAGCTGAACCTGATCAGAGATCAGCAGCACAGTCTTCTCACGCTGCTCCATGTTTTCCATCCAACCCTCCAGAAGCTCCCAGCAGAGAAGCTGGCTGTCTGGAAGCTTCTCTTAATCTTTGACGGTCTGGATGAAAGCAGACTTTCTCTGGACTTCAACAACAGTCTGATTGTTTCTGACGTCACACAGAAGTCATCAGTCAACGTTCTGCTGATGAACCTCATCGAGGGGAACCTGCTTCCCTCGGCTCTGGTCTGGATAACTTCCAGACCTGCAGCAGCCAATCAGATCCCTCCTTCATTGGTTTCCAAGGTAACAGAAGTACGAGGCTTCAGCGACGCCCAGAAGGAGGCGTACTTCAGGAGGAGGTTCAGTGATGAAGAGATGTCCAGCAGGATCATCTCCCACATCAGGACCTCCAGGAGCCTCCACATCATGTGTGGGATCCCAGTGTTCTGCTGGATCACTGCTACGGTTCTGGAGAACCTGTTGACCACAGAGCAGAGAGGAGAGCTGCCCAAGACCATGACTGACATGTACTCACACTTCCTGCTGGTCCAGACCAGGAGGAAGAAGAACAAGTACCATGAAGGACATCAGACGAGTCCACAGGAGCTGATGGAGGCTGACAGGGAAGTTCTCCTGAAGCTGGGGAGGCTGGCGTTCGAACATCTGGAGAAAGGAAACATCATGTTCTACCAAGAAGACCTGGAGCAATGTGGTCTGGATGTCACAGAGGCCTCCGTGTTCTCAGGAGTTTGTACAGAGATCTTCAAAAGAGAGAAGGTGATCTTCCAGAAACCAGTCTACTGCTTTGTTCACCTGAGCATCCAGGAGTTTCTGGCTGCAGTCTACATGCTCCACTGCTTCACCAGCAGGAACACAGAGGTGGTGGGAAACTTCCTGGGAGAAGACTACAGTGAAACATCATTTGATGACTTCATGAAAGGAATCATGGAAAAATCCCTTTTCAGTCCAAATGGCCACCTGGACCTGTTTGCTCGTTTCCTTCATGGCCTCTCTATGGAGTCCAACCAGAGACTCTTAGGAGGCCTCTTGGGTCAGACAGAAAACAACCCAGGAACCATTCAGAAGGTCACCAATAATCTGAAGGAGATGACAACTGATTATATCTCCCCTGAAAGAAGCATCAACATCTTCCAGTGTCTGATGGAGATGAAGGACCTCTCAGTTTATCAGGAGATCCAACAGTTCATGAAATCAGAGAATAGATCAGAGAAGAAGCTCTCAGAGATCCAGTGCTCCGCTCTGGCCTACATGCTGCAGATGTCAGAGGAGGTTCTGGATGAGTTGGACCTAGAGAAGTACAACACATCAGAGGAAGGACGACGTAGGCTGATTCCAGCTGTGAGGAACTGCAGAAAGGCTCGGTGAGTCCAGGTGTCTTCATGCAGTGGTGCTGATTCAGCTTTATCGTCCTCCTGGTGCTTCTTTCTTGTTTGATTTCATTCAGGGTGGTTTTGGCTCTTTAATGTCTTTCTTCACAAATTGAAAGGTTTAAACCTTTCAACTTCTAAACTTTAAGGTCGTTCAGGAAAAAAGCTGATCTAGCTTTTGGTATGTAGACATTTGTTTTTACCAATTTATTAATATCATACTTTTGATCTGCTTCCATATTTATTCAATGTATTTATTTATTATCAATCTAATATTCATATAATTTCATTTAATTTTTTCCATCACATCAGCATCAACCCTGGACAGGAGATTTCTCATTTTTGTAATATTCCTCAGATGAAAGAAGGAAATTCTAGAAACCTCTTTGATCTGGGATTTAAATGACAGGTCCTGATCAAAAACAACACCAAGATTTTTTTACTTTATTATCTGAAATCAGTTTAATCCCATCCAAATGAAGTGACTGGCTAATCAGCTTCTTTTTCAGAGACTCTGGTCCAAAGACTATAACTTCTGTTTTGTCTGCATTCAGAAGCAGAAAGTTAAGAGTCATCCAGGTTTTTATGTCTTCAGACATGCCTGTAATCTATGTAATGGGTTAGCTTCATCTGGATTTATAGACAGATATAGCTGGGTATCATCAGCATAACAGTGGAAATTAATCCCATGCTGTCTAATAATTCTACAAATTGGCAGCATATATATATAGTAAAGAGAATTGGTCCTAGCACTGATCCCTGTGGTACTCCACAGGTAACCTTTGAGCATGAGGAAGATCTATCATTAACATGAACAAACTGAATTTGATCAGATAGATCAGATTTAAACCAGTCTAGTGCTGTTCCTTTAATTCCAACAAAATATTCAAGTCTTTCTAAAAGAATATTATGATCAACTGGATCAAATGCAGCACTGAGATCTACAGCAGTAATAAGTTTGTTTCTCTTAATAATTAGCTTAGCTAATGAGTAACACAAGAAGAAAAGTGTTTACATTTTGCTCCTGGTGACCCCAGCAAAGCGGAAATTTCTATTTAGTTTTTATGTATCTCTGACAGAGTTCTGCCAAGATGTGGATTTTCTATTCACTCGCATTCTTTCTTGGTATTCTCTTTGTGCAGATCAGTTATCAGCTAATCATTCCTCTGGCAGGTTATCAGTCATTGTAGTAACAGATCTGGAACAACATCGCGCTCATGTCCAATGCTGCATCAAAGGCTTTATAAAAGAGGACTGAGCTTTCAGCCCATCTGAACTTTTCTTTTTAAAGTTCAAAACACAGGATGTTATTAAGCTCAACACGTGTCACATCACTTCTATTGTACAGGTTTTATGTTTTAGAGTCAGATATTCTTTATGATTATATTCTTTAACAACTCTTTGATCTTTTTACAGACTTTCTGGCTGTAGACTATCAAAATCTGAATGTGAAATTGTGGCATCAGCTCTGCAGTCTAACCCCTCCTATCTGACTGAGCTGGACATAGATCAGATCTATGGAGATAGATCCTTTGGAGATTCCGGAATGAAGCATCTGTGTGAAATCTTGGAGAGTTCAATCTGCAAACTGAAGAAACTGAGGTTAGTTTTCTCTGTTAATCACAAACCAACTCCTTCACTATTCCTATGTTTTTTATTACAATAATATCCTGTTTAAAAACAGCCTGTTTTCCAAATGCAAAGTTACATATTTTTATGTATATTATTTTCCCTTTTCAGTTCTTGTATTTTTTATATGTTACAAAGTTTCAGAGTGAGGGATAAAAATTAGGTGTTGAAGTCAACTGATGTGAAGTGATGATTGAGATGTTGATCTGGGAAAGATTCAGACTATGAAGGAAAATGTCCTTCTTTCTCTTTTCTTATTCTTAGCATCGACATGGTTTCTCTGAAGTCCAAATAAACGTAGAGCCAGCATGCTGGTGAAGATTCTCAGTCATTGACATTAACACCTTATGGGGGGCAGTGGTGGAGGGATGAGGATGTTAGAAGGGCTGCGGGTCTGGCTGCCTGTCTTGGTCCTGGTCCATGCCGTCCCCTGGTGGGGCTGCGTCCGGGCTGGGGGTTCTGCATGGTATTTATTTTTTTTTTCTTTCATTTTTTTGGATGGACAGGATGGAGGGGGGTGGCAGTGTCGGCACTGGTGGCCGGCGGGCTTGTGGGCCACTTGTGGGCCTCACCACGGTCGGCTCCCCCGACCCCCTCTCGCATTTAGACATTGAGGGTTCAGGGTTGTCGACTGGGGGGGTGCACTGGCACCGCCTGTCTTCCGGAGGGGGGATGGACTGTGCTGGACACCCCCTTTTGGTACTCCCAGTTTTAATTACACCTGAGAGCAACATGCAACAACATTCGAGCAGGCGCAGGGAGGATGGGGTCTTCTCACACCCCTGTTCTCTTGTTGCCACCTGGAGTCTGGGGCCTGGAGGAAGAGCAAGCCGCCTGGTATGTGGTTTTGGTGGGGGGTTTGCTGTGGGGCCTGGGTGGCCTGCCGGTGGCGGGGCTGTCACTTCTGCTCTCTTTAAAAGAGGGTGGAGGGAGGGGCAAGTAGCAAACCGAGGGGAGAAAGTGGCTTGGTGAATTAGTTAGGAGGAGTGGGGGGCTATGGTTGGGTGACCTGTGTGGGGTGTGTGGTCCCCGAACCCGGGAGGGCTTTTGCTGGGGGTGGTCTGGTCCAGGTGGGGGGCCTGGCCCGAAGGAGGAATGAGATGGGTTGGTGTGGTGGTGTCACCGCTCCCCCCATCCGAATTTTAGGTTCACTTATTGGGTCATCCCATAATCCCGGGACCGAGCACTGGTGCCGCTGGGTCTTCAGTCCTGGGATTACTGATGTGAGTGTTATGTCTGAATGTGCGTCCACTTTTTTTTTTTTTTGCTCATCTTTACAGAGACTGTGTGGTGTGAGTGGGGGCACTAGGGGGGAACGCGTGATTGAGACTGAGTTTTTGTTCTCTCCAGGTTGGGGTCTGAACTGCTCCCTCTCCCAAGCACATCTCAAGTGTCCGCTAAGTGCGGATCCCATTCTATGAAGCTCAAGAAACACTTACAGGTGCTGGTCATAAAATTAGAATATCATGAAAAAGTAGATTGATTTCAGTAATTCCATTTAAAAAGTGAAACTTGTATATTATATTCATACATTACATACAAACTCATATATTTCAGATGTTTATTTGGTTTAATTTTGATGATTACAAATGACAACAAATGAAAATCTCAAATTCATCATATCAGAAAATTAGAATATTACTGAAGACCAATAAAAACAAAGGATTTATAGAAATGTTGGCCAACTGAAAAGTATGAACATGAAAAGTATGAGCATGTACAGCACTCAGTATTTAGTTGGGCCTCCTTTGGCCTGTATTACTGCAGCAATGCGGCGTGGCATGGAGTCGATCAGTCTGTGGCACTGCTCAGGTGTTATGATAGCCCAGGTTGCTCTAATAGTGGCTTTTAGCTCTTCTGAATTGTTGGGTCTGGTGTATTGCATCTTCTTCTTCACAATACCCCATAGATTTTCTATGGGGTTAAGGTCAGGAGAGTTTGCTGGCCAATTAAGAACAGGGATACCATGGTCCTTCAACCAGGTACTGGTAGCTTTGGCACTGTGTGCAGGTGCCAAGTCCTGTTGGAAAATGAAATCTGCATCTCCAAAAAGTTGGTCAGCTGCAGGAAGCATGAAGTGCTCTAAAACTTCCTGGTATGTGGCTGCGTTGACCCTGGACCTCAGAAAACACAATGGACCAACACCAGCAGATGACATGGCACCCCAAACCATCACTGACTGTGGAAACTTTACACTGGACTTCAAGCAACGTGGATGAAGTGCCTCTCTTCTTTTCCTCCAGACTCTGGGACCTTGATTTCCAAAGGAAATGCAAAATTTACTTTCATCAGAGAACATGACTTTGGACCACTCACCAGCAGTCCAGTCCTGTTTCTCTTTAGCCCAGGCAAGACGCTTCTGACGCTGTCTGTGGTTCAAGAGTGGCTTGACACAAGGAATGCGACAGCAGAAACCCATGTCTTTCATACGTCTGTGTGTGGTGGTTCTTGAAGCACTCACTCCAGCTGCAGTCCACTCTTTGTGAATCTCCCCCACATTTTTGAAGGGGTTTTGTTTCACAATCCTCTCCAGGGTGCGGTTATCTCTCTTGCTTGTACACTTTTTTCGACCACATCTTTTCCTTCCCTTCGCCTCTCTATTAATGTGCTTGGACACTGAGCTCTGTGAACAGCCAGCCTCTTTAGCGATGACCTTTTGTGTCTTGCCCTCCTTGTGCAAGGTGTCGATGGTCGTCTTTTGGACAACTGTCAAGTCAGCAGTCTTCCCCATGATTGTGTAGCCTATAGAACTAGACTGAAAGACCATTTAAAGGCTTTTGCAGGTGGTTTGAGTTAATTAGCTGATTAGAGTGTGGCACCAGGGGCCATCAATTTTGAACCTTTTCACAATATTCTAATTTTCTGATATGATGAATTTGAGATTTTCATTTGTTGTCATTTGTAATCATCAAAATTAAACAAAATAAACATCTGAAATATATGAGTTTGCATGTAATGTATGAATATAATATACAAGTTTCACTTTTTAAATGGAATTACTGAAATCAATCTACTTTTTCATGATATTCTAATTTTATGACCAGCACCTGTATATTACCAATTACAAATTACAAATGAATTATAAACAATTGCATTTGTTAATGTCCACTGAGCAATGGCTCGTAAATTTCGTCTGGTCTTAGTCTCATTAATGAAAATAGTTTTTTATTTTTGTCATATTTTTATTTTCTGGAAACAATTTTTGTGCGTCATCGTTTCGTCATCGTCACAGGAAAAAGGGATGTTGACAAAATATTTTTGTCATCGTCCTGGTTGACGAAATTAACACTGGTATGCATCACACTGATAAAACCAAACCAAAATACTGCATATTTGCACCACATATATATTAATGCTCTGAACTCCCAGATAAATTTGTTTGTTTTTTTGCACCATGTTGTTTTTCCCACACTGTTTACATTTGATCACTGTTGCACTTTATGGATGGAAATGTCATGAGAGCTGTATAAAATTTAATTCTGTTTTGTACACTCTTTGTGTCAGCTAATGTTTCATTCTTTACTCAGATTAATGGGCTGCACTCTGTCAGAGACCAGCTGTGCTTCTCTGGTCTCGGCCTTGAAGTCCAGCCCCTCCCATCTTACAGAACTGGACCTGAGTGGAAATAAAGGTCTAAAAGATGCTGGAATAATGGCACTCTGTGATTTTCTTCAGACCCCACTCTGCAAACTACAGATGCTGAGGTAAGATGGAGTATGTGTGTTTTCTGATAACATCACACTGCAAATAAAGGTGTTAAGATAAATCAGTGACCTAGTAATGGACCAACTGGGAAGCCTATCAGAAGAGCAGGTTCTGAGCAGACAGAGACTCCGGGTTTTGTTTCTACTTTGAATTTATAATTGTCTGTGTATGCTGAAACGCTGATGGTTGGGTACTTCGGTGGCCGCTGTGTCATTCCTGATGGCTTCATTCCCAGACCGGGCCTAGACCTCCTGGCCCTTTGCAGTCCCCTGTAGGGTCCCCCGCGCCTTGGACCGCTGGGCTCTCATCCAGGCCAGTTGCTGACGGAGTCAGTGTCCGGCCCCACTGGACCCCTTTTGGGTTTGGCCCCACGCGTGTTGGCTCTGGGTGCTCCTGTCTGCCCTTCTGTGTTGGCCAAAGCCATCTCTATGTCTGCCCTTTCTCTTCCCCAGTGCTCTGAGGTGCCTTTGGGGTCTGGGGTTTGTGTTGGCTCTTTATCAGTCCTGGGACTAGGATGATTCTGGGGGCGCTCACACCTGCTATGGAGCATATTTTCCTTCAGAAGAAGCTTTTGGAATCCTTTATACACAAGCATGCTCACACATACATACCATGGGAGTTTGGTTCCAGGTGTACACACCAGATGTTAGTTTCCTTAGAAAAGTTTGAACAAATCTGACTGGATGATTTGCTGGATGATATGATTCGCTCTCACTCTGTATGTTTACTAGTGGTTCCTAGAACTTCTAAAAGTAGAATGGGAGGCAGATCTTTTAGTTATCAGGCTCCTCTCCTGTGGAACCAACTACCAGTTTTAGTCCGTGAGGCAGACACCCTGTCTACTTTTAAGGCTAGGCTTAAAACTTTACTTTTTGATAAAGCTTATAGTTAGAGTGGCTCAGGTTATCCTGAGCTATCTCTATAGTTCTGCTGCTATAGGCTTAGACTGCTGGAGGACATAGGGACCCCTTTTTTTCATCATTCTGCTTCATTCTATCTCTATTCTCCCACTCTGCAGAATCTGTTAGTTCAATCTCTAACGTTCTGCTCTCTCTGCTTTTTCTCATAGTAGCTTCATCTGGTCTGTTCCTGTTTGGCTGTGACTCCATCCTGGAGAGAAATATCAGCTGTGCTGCTGCCATCAACACCTTCGTTTCTAGATGTTGGAGCTTGGCCTGTTTTCCAGTGTAGTCCTGTTTCTCTGACTGTGACTAACTGGATGTGCTCTCTTCATCCTCTGACATGGGAGCTGGCTCGGAGCTCGTCTGCCTGGCTGTGTGTTTCCTGGACGGGGCCGCCTGTGGAGCTGGTTGACAGTTGCCTTTTGTATCTATGCTTCTTTTTCTATGTCTGCTTCTGTCTCCTTGAACCCCAGTGGGCCTCAGCAGATGGCCGCTCACACTGAGCCTGGTTCTGCTGGAGGTTTCTTCCTGTTCAAAGGGAGTTTTTCCTCTCCACTGTCGCTACAAGCATGCTTAGTGTGAGGGATTGCTGAAGAGTCAATGAGTCGATGCAATCAGCTGGTTTTCCTTAGATAGAAAACTTTGAATCAATCTGACTATGATCTGGTTGGACTGTAAAGTGCCTTGAGATGACATGATGTGAATTGGAGCTATAGAAATAAACTGAATGGAATTGAAATAACTTAAATTTATTAATTGAATTATTTGTCAATGTGAATGTTTAACTCAGGCATGAGCAAATTTTGTGGTGGAGAGCTGCAGTCCTGCAGGTTTCAGAGGTTTCATGCTCCATCACAGCTGATTTCTATTCATAACTGATTATCAGACTTTTCTGAACTGAAATCATGAGAATCAGCTGAGCTGAAGCTAACCTCTAAAACCTGCAGGACTTCGGCCCTGGAGGACCAACTCTGGACAGGCCTGGTTTAACCTGATTCCTGTTTGCTTCATTCACGTTTCTGTTCTTCGCTCAGATTGGTGTACTGCAGTCTTTCGGAAACCAGCTATGCTTCTCTGGTCTCAGCACTAAAGACCAACCCCTCCCATCTGACGGAACTGGACCTGAGTGGGAATGAAGACCTGAAAGATGGTGGAATAAAGGAGCTCTGTGGTTTCCTCCAGACTCCCCTCTGCAAACTGCAGACCCTGAGGTCAGATGTACTATATCTGTTATCATTATAACATTAGACTAAAATATAAGTTAAAAGATATCAGCCACCAGGAGCAGGTTATGACTTAAAAAGGTGTAGATGGAGACTGGAGGTTATGAATTTTAAGTGGAACGCATCTATCAAGAAAATGTGCGTTTTCACTGTAAATATATTGTACAGCTCCAAATGGTCTTTGACAAATATTGCTCACCTAAAGTGGATATAAGTGTCAATCTTAAGCTTATCTTGTATATTTCAGAGTTCATCAGTACAGATTTCTGTTCAGAAGTGGTCCAACGATCTTTCCGATCTACTTTTAGTTCATTGAACCCTGTTAAATCCAGCGGGGTGGAAAGCACCAGAAACAAATAAAAAGACAGATGTAATTAGACGGAAATGCTGGTAGGCTTAAAATATATGTAACGAATTAAAACTAATTTAGATCCAATTAGCCAACAATCAAAGTAACTGTAAAATGGTAAATAGTCTGTACTTTTATGGTGCTTTTTTCATGTCAGGACACCTGAACAAAATGCTTTAATCTACATTCATTTATTCACCCATTCACTCACACACTGATGGTGGTGAGCTACATTATAGCTACTGCTACCTTGGGGCCAGTCAAAAAATACGAATTAGGATAACCTCTGAAACTTCAAGGACTTTATATTCCCTGAAAACCTTGCATAGTCCGTCAGATTAACTGTCAGCTGTAGAGCTGCGACACCAAGCTCACACACACTCATTACAATCAATGAGACTAATGAGCTAACCTCAGCAAACCTCAGGCATGAAGGATCCATCTATGTTAAGAAAGAAAAAACAGCCATAAAGAGAGGTTTAAGAACTTCTGCCTAAGGACATCCAAACTTCTGCATAACGCATGGCAGCGTAATGCAGAAGAAGATATTTTTCCGATATTGTTCTTTTAAACTGTGGTAAGCCTCGTGTGTTGTTTAAAGTTATCAACTCTGCTCTGAATGCACCTCAGACTGTGATTGAGGCCTCCCCTGCTGTGTGTGAGAACTTTCTTCACTACTTTATTGATAAAGTCACTTCTACCAGAGCACTTATTTCACCTCCTGCTTCTGATCCTTCGGTGTTTGTCCCCTGCTCTGCTGTGTTTGACATGTTTGAACCTGTGACCCTGCCTTTTGTGCAGGAGATTGTGGGTCACTTGAAGCCTTCAGGGTCTCCAGATGATACTGTCCCACCCCGATTTTTTAAGGAGGTATTTCCCACTATCGGGCCATCGTGTCTCACAATTATTAATAGCAGTCTGTCCTCTGGAGTAGTCCCTTTAAATCTTAAACATGCAGTCGTGCAGCCTTTATTAAAAAAACCTGGGCTGGATCCTACTGTTCTGTCGAATTTTAGGCCTATCTCTAAGTTGCCTTTCTTCTCAAAAATCTTAGAGAAGATTGTTTATTCTCAGCTCATGGACTTTTTAAATGAACAAAATGTTCTTGAGATTTTCCAATCTGGTTTTAAAACATTGCACAGCACAGAATCAGCGCTTTTAAGAGTTTTTAATGACATCTTTTTAGCTACTGACTCTGGACACTGTGTTGTCCTTGTACTTTTAGATTTGACTGCAGCATTTGATACAGTGGACCATGAAATCCTGATTGCTCGTTTGGAGCAGTGGGTGGGCATCAGGGGCTTAGCACTGGAATGGTTCATGTCCTACCTGTCACATCGGACTTTCTGTGTCAGCCTTGATGACTCTGTGTCCTCCACTGCTCCTCTCTCATGTGGGGTCCCACAGGGCTCCGTGCTTGGCCCTCTTTTATTTTCTCTCTATCTACTCCCACTTGGCTCCATTCTCAGGAAACATGGCATTTCCTTTCACTGTTATGCTGATGACAGCCAGATTTATGTCCCCCTCAAAAAGGCTGATTCCTACTCTGTTGAACCACTGTTAAGGTGTTTACATGACCTTAAAGGAATAGTACACCCAAAACATGATTAGCCTTCATTTTCTACTCACCCCCATGCTGAACAACACTCTGGAGTACTTTTTTGATATCTCAAATGCATCTGGAGATCTGGGAGGCTTCTTGCTGTCTGCTGACATTCAAATAATGGAGGTCTATGGCGCCCGAGGCAGAAAGGTCCATAAAAGTCCACAAAAAACGTGTCAATATTCCTCCATACTGCTCGTCCAATGTATTCCAAGTGTCCTGAGTGGGTAGCATCCAGAATTTACTCGAAACGAAGTCATTTAGAATGTTTTTAGAGCATAAACAGTAGTGTATAGGATTTCCTAATAGCGCCCCCATGCGCGCTCACGATTCTACGGAAGCCGGCAGACCAAACCAGATGAAAGTGCGCATTCAGCATCTGCTCTGCCGATAATGCAAGCGTAGAAGAAGAAATGTGCTGTTTACCTGTGCAAAGAAAGAAACAACGAAAGAAAAATGTCTGAGGACTTCAGTGTTGAGGAAGAGCATGAGTTCTTTGCCGAGCTGAATGCGCTGGTTTGGTCTGCCGGCTTCCGTAGAATCGTGAGCGCGCATGGGGGCGCTATTAGGAAATCCTATGCACTACTGTTTATGCTCTAAAACGTTCTAAATGACTTCGTTTCGAGTAAATTCTGGACGCTACCCACTCAGGACACTTGGATTACATTGGACGAGCAGTATGGAGGAATATTGACACGTTTTTTGTGGACTTTTATGGACCTTTCTGCCTCGGGCGCCATAGACCTCCATTATTTGAATGTCAGCAGACAGCAAGAAGCCTCCCAGATCTCCAGATGCATTTGAGATATCAAAAAAGTACTCCAGAGTGTTGTTCAGCATGGGGGTGAGTAGAAAATGAAGGCTAATCATGTTTTGGGTGTACTATTCCTTTAAAGCTTGGATGTCTTTAAATTTTCTGAATTTTAATGAAGAAAAGACAGAAGTCATGGTCTTTGGTGGCACATCTGTGACCCCCTCCCTAGTTGATCTCGGTTCTCTATCGCAATACAGTAAACCAACTGTAAGAAACCTCGGGGTAAAAGTGGACTCAGACCTCAAATTTGACAGCCAGATAAAAGCTGTAATGAAATCTAGCTTTTTCCAGCTAAGGCAGCTGGCAAAGATCAAACCAGTCCTTCAGAGACGGCACTTTGAGACAGTAATCCACGCCTTTGTGACCACTCGGCTGGATTACTGTAATGCACTTTATGTGGGGATTGCTGGGTCCTCAATTGCTCGTCTTCAACTTGTTCAAAATGCTGCTGCACGTCTTTTGACTGGCACACGCAAGTACGAGCACATTTCACCTGTTTTAGCTTCACTCCACTGGCTGCCCATCCATTTTAGGATTCATTTTAAAATTCTTTTATTTACTTTTAAAGCCTTGAATGGCCTTGCCCCAATTTACCTCTCTGAGCTTCTGCACCCCTACACTCCCAGCCGATCTCTCAGGTCAGCTGATCAGCTGCTCCTGGCGGTGCCTAAAGCAAGGCTTAAGCTCAGAGGGGATCGAGCGTTTTCTGTTGCAGCTCCAAAACTCTGGAATGGATTGCCGCTGCACATTAGACAGGCCACCTCTCTGTCTCATTTTAAAACTCTTCTTAAAACCCACCTCTTTTCTTTGGCTTTTAACACCATGTAGAGTGTTGATTTTATGTACACATGTTGATTTTATGTACACATGTTGATTTTATGTATACACATGCATATTTTTATCCTGTGCGGGCAGTGCTTTTATTTTATTTTATTTTATTACTTTTATTTATTTTAGTTATTTTATCTTTTTGTGCAGCACTTTGGAAACCTTGTGTTTATTTAAACCGTGCTATATAAATAAAGTGGATTGGATTGGATTGGCAGCGTAATGCCCAAGAAATGATGCACAGTGACCTGAGGGGGGCAGCGATGCGCCTGGAGGCGCCTGGCCTGCAGAAAAAGATTTCTTTGATTGCGGTATTAACCTGGCTGCTGTTTACTGCTAGCCCAAAATAAAAAAAAAGAATAAAAGAAAGAAAAAAGGCTTTTGGTGGCAGCAGATTGAGCGTCATGTCTGCTTGGAAGTGTGTTGGTGGTGGGCGTGAACGAAGGGAGGATCAATCACCTTCTGGCTCACCCTATGATGGGGATGAAGTCTGGAGGAGAACTGACGGTTTCCTCCTGTGAACCCCCTTTATACCAAAACGCTGCCAATACGCCATTATACAGTAGCTGGAAGGTAGAAACATGTCTGGAACACGTCGATATGCGTTGGAGAGAAGTTCTGGATAAGTTACGCAGAAGTTACTCAGAGGTTTAGGATAAGCTAGACGCCACGACTGATGAGGAACTGACACTGAACGGATGTCAACTTTCAGATAGCTGACCTGGAACTGATGACCCACAGATGGCAGACGCTGGCAGACGCATCGTGACGTACTTTCCTTATGTCGACATGCTGATTTTCGGTAAATCAGGCATATGCTGGCTGAATCGTCAAGGTGTGACAGAGGCTTAAGCTACTACAACACCGCTTTTTTAACCAGCTTTTTAGTATCTTTTAGGATCAATGGAAGGGGAAAAAATGAGTGTTGGTGGGAGGTTGGGAAGGTTAAAATGAAAAAATGCGATTAAAAGTTTAGAAAATAAAACGGTTAGAAAAGGATCTGTTAGCAGACGGCAATTATGTCATTAATGTGGTATAATGCTGCTTGTTCGTTTACAGGGTTCTAGGTTCATGTCAGGTTTCTGCCTTTTGATTAAGTTTATTTGTTGTTGTTTTCTGCCAGTGTTTAGTTCTTGAGTTACTCTCTGCTGCCCCCTTGTGCTTGTTTCCTTTCCCTGTGGCTTGCTTCTAGTTACTTCTATTCACACCTGCTCCTTATTTAGCTCAATAGTCCATCCTTTGTTCTGTTCCCCTTATATACTCCACCTCTGCAGTCACTCAGTGACTACAGGATTCACCTCTGCCACTCAACGTGACATTTCACTGAAACAAAACAGAACCTGGATCAGTGTATTTGGCTTTAAAATTTCAGATTCAGAACAGATAAAAAGCTTAAACAATACGACAATTAAAAAAATTGTGTGGTTTCTAGTCATTCTATAATTAGACTTTAATATAAGAGGAAATAAAGACACTGAGAGGAGTCACAATACATGGGAGCTTGATTCCCACCATCTGTGTTGCCAGTTTCTCCAAAAAGAGCATAAACATGGAAAAAAATGCAATGAGGATCTGAGGATTTTACTAACTGAAACCCTCCTGTTAAAATAGTTTTATTATCCCAAACTATTTGTCTACAGAAGCCAAGTTTATGATTGGAGCATCTGGTGGAGCTGACAGAGCTCCAGAGCATGTTATCCTTAATGAACCTCCTTCCTCAGCTCACATCCTTTTTCTTCATTCAGGCTGAAGGACTGCGGCTTGTCGAAGATCAGCTGTGCTTCTCTGAGCTCAGCTCTGAAGTCCAACGCCTCCAGTCTGACAGAACTGGACCTGAGGTGGAACAAGCTGACGGAGTCAGACGTTCAGCAGCTGGAGGAGCTCGTAAAGAATCCGGACTACAAACTGCAGATGCTGTGAGTCAATGCTGGAAGGGAGTCTAGCTGCTGTGGTCAGAAGGCAACAATCAGCCAATCAGATAAGTCAGAAGCTCTTTGTGTTCCTGTGAAGAAGACTGTCGATGATGCGTTCATCTCTCCACTTGTTGAGCGAAAACTTTATATCTGCCTCTCCTGGGTTTAATCCTGGAGAAACTGAGGGAATAGATGTCCTTTAGCGGAGCGGCCTGCAGATGTTAGAGAGCAAACACTCCTTATGCTCCATGTTAGATCAATTTAAATCCCTATTCACGTTTTTCTTTTTATCATAACTGTTATTGCAAAACAATAATTTATGTTTACACAATTTCTGCCTAAGAATCCCTGATAAGCCCCAAAAAGGACATGTTGAGTCAGTAATGTAGAATTATATTGCTTCTGATCAACATGAGCTTTTATCTTAATATTCCATGATGTTAGCTCCCTCTGCTGCTAGAGAGGAGAATGACCGAACCCAGCATCCAGACTCAGATTAGGACGTTAGATTTTCCCAGTTCTGAAAATCCCAAAGCACAGTATAGGAACTCAGGAATCTGCTCCTCATTCTGGCTAGAGCCCTGAACGCACCGACTGCGTACAACTTTTTAATCTCCAGTCTGATTTTTTTCCCTGTCACACTGACTGTGTGTAGAGACGCTCCAACTAGACAGAATGAGCAGATCCTGTCGCTGTGCTATGCAGAAGTTAAAACAATTGACCACATTTCACTTGAACAGATTATGAAAAGTTATAATTAAAAAAACATTGGTGCCTTCTATAAAGCTCCAGTCTGTCCTGCTTACGATAAACGCGATGTGCAACTCTGACTATATCCCTGTGAGATGAAAAGATTTTATTTTGGATTTTCCACCAAAGCGGATGTGTTTTACTTTGGAACCGCGTCTCTCTTTCTGTCAGACCCATGAAATTGATGCTGAATTGCTGCGTAGTCTGACTAAAATAGACCTGGGCTCTGTCAGGAGCCTTACTGCCCCTGCAGGAAATCATCCCCATTGACTTTCAATCAGCGATATTTGACCTCTGAAGCACGATTTTCTGTGGGATTGGTAGAAAAAAATCAGATTGGATGTTCTCTGAGCTTTAGTTAGGTCTGCTGCCCAGGAAATAAGCTGCATCTAGCTCTGCTAAACATCTAATCTGAACAGGACTGAAGTTCCTGCTGCTCTCATCCTGGATGTGCTGCAGATGATGGAGAGATGTTGTTTCTGCTCTCTGCAGGTTGTGGAGGGGATGATCTTTCTAGAAGCTGATGTATCCTGATGATCCACAGAGGCAGAAGCTGCAGCGGTTTGAGTTTAAAGAGACTCTGACTGGATCCTGATGATGAACTCTTTCTTCCTGTCTGACACTGTTTGTCTCTTTGGAACAATAAAGGTGAAATTCAAACTAAGCTCCATTCTGTGGCACCATGGAGGTTTGAACTGAATTTGATGAAACTGTAAAGTTGATCTTTTTCCTCTTTCATTTTCTGCCTGTAACCCAGAAATTGGAAATAAAGCTCAGTCATCATTTTAACGCATTTTTCCCCCCGATGTTTTCTGTTAATTGAACCTGTAGGTCAAACAGCTCATTAAGGAAGTGATGGTTTCTTCTATGAAGCTTTTTTTTTCATTTTAAATCCGTTTTTTTATCATTATAAAGTTTAATCTCCTCCAGGCTTCTTCCATGGTGAACTTTTCTGGAGCAGCTCAGACGCCTTCAGAAGCCCAGGGGGGCTATCGGGGGACCTGGACAATTCCTGGTGGGCCGGTCTAATTTAGGCCTGATATTAAGCCATGAGTGAACGCTGCTACCTCCATCCCTGGGCTGCCTCCGTCTCCACTGCCAGCTTCTTCCTGATGCAACAGGTCGTTGCCCTCAGGTGGTCAGAGGCATCTGAAAGGCGGCGCAGAGAAACCAGAACGAAAGAGAAAAGCTCTGGAAACAGACGCTGCTGGATGAACAGAAATTAGAAGTTTTTTAGAAAAACAAGCTGCAGGTTTGAAACTCTGAAAGACATCGATAAAATAGGATGTTTGCCTGCAAACCATTGAATATGCTAATCATGCAGTCATTGCATTTTTTGTTGCATATTGTAATGTAATATAGTCACTGAAAGCGTTACTAACGCCATTACCTTTTTTAGTAACGAGGTAATCTAACTAATTACTTTGACTGTAACTATAACGCAGTTACCATTGCAGACACCCCGTTACTGCACGTTACTCAGGTCGCACAATTAACCTTTTTTTCATGATAGGACTCGTGCGCGCATTGTCATGAGAGAGGGGAGGATGAGATTGGCTGATGTATAGTGAGATTCCATCTGTCAGTTGGGTAGGTGGGTGTTTCTGCTGGCGGGTGTTAACGTACAGCACACACAGAGAGATGGAGAGTGAGGAGGACTCCAGCAGCAGATGGAAATACCGGTGTTACGTCGAGCTGCGTTTCCCCATCAGATACGGTTTCCCCTGCATCTCCGCACAGCGCAGGCGGCATGATTAACCGCGCAAGCGACAGGAAACGGCATTCTAGCTAAAGGCGCGTAACAGCCACCCTGCGCTCTCGCCACAGGGGAACGACGAAGAGCGTGAAGGATCAAATGTTAGCCTATATGGAGAAATGGAGAAATCAGGATGGATAGATAGATAGATAGATAGATAGATAGATAGATAGATAGATAGATAGATAGATAGATAGATAGACTAACTATAACGCAGTGGAGAGGAAAAACTCCCTTTGAACAGGAAGAAACCTCCAGCAGAACCAGGCTCAGTGTGAGCGGCCATCTGCTGAGGCCCACTGGGGTTCAAGGAGACAGAAGCAGACATAGAAAAAGAAGCATAGATACAAAAGGCAACTGTCAACCAGCTCCACAGGCGGCCCCGTCCAGGAAACACACAGCCAGGCAGACGAGCTCCGAGCCAGCTCCCATGTCAGAGGATGAAGAGAGCACATCCAGTTAGTCTCAATCTGACTGGATGATCTGGTGAACTGGAAAGTGACCTGAGATGACATGATGTGAATTGGCGCTATAGAAATAAACTGAATAGAAATTAACCTGAATTTTAGAGCTGTATCATAACAGCAATACGATGGTCGATAATTAGCTTGAAACCTCTTGCAGGAGCAGCAGACTCAATCTGAAGCCATTCTATGAGACTGATCATTTATAGACTTAAACTCAGCTTTATTAATCCTTGGGATTATTCCTTCCGGGAGATTCTGCTTCCAGTAGCTTATATAGAACACAAAGAGATAAAGCAAGATGCCATTAAAGATGAAAATGCACAGACAATATAAAAAGAGTGTATATAGTATAAAAAAGGATTTAAAAAAAGCAACCCTCTTTAAAATGGTCGTGGGTCGTGTTGTTTTAAATTCTCAGATGGATTTGAAGTGTTCAACATTTAATGTCTTAAAGTTTTAATAAATAAGTTAAAAACTTTGTCTATACAGAATAGTATATCTTAAAACTATTAACAAATCTAATTTTTTGTTAAACGTTAGAAAGAATTGTCACATCTCTTTTTATTTTGAAATTGCTCGTGTTGGATAAAGGAAGTCGTGTAGAGCAGAAGGATTTTACTGGTTTGTCATTGGTCCATATACAGGAAGTGGGAGGTGCTAGAGGAGAGACAGGAAGTTAATGAGAGTTTGTAGCTTGACCACGGAAAAAACGTTCTGAAGTTTGCTAAAAACTGAGTTTAGTTGATGTTTTATGGGTTTTCAACTCGACAGTCATTTCTAAATATCAGCTCTACATCGTTGTTATTATTATTATTATTTCAACCCGAACTTTTCTTTATAGAAGCTTCAGTGCTCGCTAATGCATTAGCATTCACCAGCCAAGTGAATGCATCTTTAGCACTGGGAGCTAGCTCAGCTAGCTTGTTTTATTTAGAACTATATGCCGGATTAGGTGTGAGTCAGGATGTTTGGGCCCACATGTTTTAGTTAAAGTTGGACAATTGAAACTCAAACTTTTTTACAGTGTGAAATTTATTTTCATTTTATTTTTTGAAAACATCCCAGTTGTATTGTTTTTTTTTTTTTGTTTCTTTTTGTTTCTTTTGCTCAATATTAGTTCAAAGAAGCATAAACTGTTGTGTTGTTTGGTTATTTGCAATAAGTAAAATAATTGCATAAGAAATAAGCAGAAATCAGGCTGGATTATAACCTATAACTGATTACCTTAGGTTGTGTTTGAAGTTGTTACTGTCCTCAGAGGTGAGCCAAACTCAAGTCAAATCATAAAGAATAAATAGAGTTTAAGGGGTTTTTTTTTTTACAAACTCGGGGGGGCCTTACCTACTTCCGTGGGGTATAGGTGGGCCACAAAAAGTTGTAATGTCCTGGAATATGTTTCCTTTAGATATAACAATATCTGCTCAGTAGAGAGCTGAGGGAAGCTACACCACAGGTGGCATGAGGTATTGCTCAGTGAGAGAGAAGAATTTTGCACATAAGCGACAGCAGGTCACCTCCTCCTTCAGAGGTCGTTTAATGGGCTGATAACATTCAGAGTGAGTTCAATTCCCAGGGTGGCGTTGATGAGCAATCCCTCCATCTGAATGTTCCTGAAGCACCAATCAATCAGAATCGACTTTATTGGCCATCATCGTGCACACTGAAGGCATTTCACTTTGCTTACAGCAGGTATGTACGGCAGAACGGACAAGTGTGAATGTTAGTGTTCCAAGTGTGAATGTTAGTGTTCATAAAGAAAAACATGAGATTGTTAGTGAACGATTAATCCAAGCAATGCAGCCGAGTACTCAGGCTGTTAGGTGTTTATCAGAGAAACTGTCTCTGTGGAGGCTTGTTTCTGTAACTAGCTCTCTACGGCCAGGAAAGGTCGAAGGTCAGAAGATTGGAATCCATTAGAAAGAAATAGTTTAGCAGAATCATTAAAAGATTTGTATTTCAGGACTGAGGGAGGAAAATATTTAGAAAGTTGGAACTAAACATGGAAAAACAGCAGATTTAAGGGAAAAACCAGAAAGTTTAACAGATGCTGAGAACTTTCAGCTTCTTTTTAAGTTCAGAGTCTCTGAGAGCTTCAGATGTGAGATAATAAAGAGACGGCGGAGAGCAGCTGTGCTCACTGCCAGGAGGTAACCAATCAGCAGGTTTCCTGCCATGCTGCCTCTGAGAGACCTGCTTTTCCTGTTTCACCAGGTTGGCAGATCTGCTTCACGGCTCTAACTGCCAACCTGACGACGCGAAGATGAACGACTGTTTGGAGAAAAATGAGGACGGAGCAAAACCTGCAGGATCCATGAGGAGCAACTGGTCCAAAGATTCACCCCCATACTTCAGCGATGGACCTGGATCACCAGAAACAGGGTGAGAGAACGGCTAAAGGAGGTTTAATCTGCCTCCTAGCTTATTGTTAATAAAGTGTTTTTGTATCAAACACTGATTCTCTTATTCTATCCTAGATTACAGACACATTTTATTTACTTTTATTAGATGTGAATGTAATAATCAAGCAGCCCTCCAGCTGCATTAATCTGTCCTTTCTCACTAATGTTATTCTAATATTGTAGTTTTTAAAACGCTCCCAGTCTCTGATGAACAATAACTGACTGCGGATTTAAAGAGTAGTTTTTAAACTATAGGCCTATATTTGATGGAACGTATTTCCTGGTTATCAAATGTTAGTTGTCTTCTCTGATACGCCGTTGCTAACATTGTAAAGCCCATTTCATGGCGTCACGCTGGAGCCTCTGCGGTGTTGGTGTCGCCCTGAAGGCTGAACAAAGTTCATCATCTCTCCTCACTGCGAATCAGCTGCTAAAGGAGATAATTCACTAGAAACCATAGCGAGTAGTGAGATGGTGATGATAGTGATGATGATGGTGATGATGGTAGCGATGATGATGATGGTAGTGATGATGATGGTGATGATGGTGATGATGGTAGTGATGATGATGGTGATGATGGTAGCGATGATGATGATGGTAGTGATGATGATGGTGATGATGGTGATGATGGTAGTGATGATGATGGTGATGATGGTAGCGATGATGATGATGGTAGTGATGATGATGGTGATGATGGTAGCGATGATGATGGTAGTGATGATGATGGTGATGATGGTGATGATGGTAGTGATGGTAGTGGTGATGATGGTAGTGATGGTAGTGGTGATGGTGATGATAGTGATGATGATGATGATGATGGTAGTGATGATGATGGTGGTGATGGTGATGATAGTGATGATGATGATGATGGTGGTGATGATGGTAGTGATGGTAGTGATGATGATGGTGGTGATGGTGATGATAGTGATGATGATGATGATGGTGGTGATGATGGTGATGGGTGATGATGGTGGTGATGGTGATGATAGTGATGATGATGGTAGCGATGATGATGATGGTAGCGATGATGATGATGGTAGTGATGATGATGGTGATGATGGTGATGATGGTAGTGATGATGATGGTGATGATGGTAGCGATGATGATGATGGTAGTGATGATGATGGTGATGATGGTAGCGATGATGATGATGGTAGTGATGATGATGGTGATGATGGTAGTGATGGTAGTGGTGATGATGGTAGTGATGATGATGGTGGTGATGGTGATGATGGTAGTGATGATGATGGTGGTGATGGTGATGATGGTAGTGATGATGATGGTGATGATGGTAGTGGTGATGATGATGGTAGTGATGGTAGTGGTGATGATGGTAGTGATGATGATGGTGGTGATGGTGATGATGGTAGTGATGATGATGGTGGTGATGGTGATGATGGTAGTGATGATGATGGTGATGATGGTAGTGATGATGATGGTGGTGATGGTGATGATAGTGATGATGATGATGATGATGGTAGTGATGATGATGATGGTGATGATGGTGGTGATGATGGTGATGTGTGATGATGGTGGTGGTGATGGTGATGATAGTGATGATGATGATGATGATGGTAGTGATGATGATGATGGTGATGATGGTGGTGATGATGGTGGTGATGGTGATGATAGTGATGATGATGATGGTAGCGATGATGATGATGGTAGCGATGATGATGATGGTAGTGATGATGATGATGGTAGCGATGATGATGATGGTGATGATGGTAGTGATGATGATGGTGATGATAGTGATGATGATGGTGATGATGGTAGCGATGATGATGATGGTAGTGATGATGATGGTGATGATGGTGATGATGGTAGTGATGATGATGGTGATGATGGTAGCGATGATGATGATGATGATGATGGTGATGATGGTGATGATGGTAGTGATGATGATGGTGATGATGGTAGTGATGATGATGGTGGTGATGGTGATGATAGTGATGATGATGGTGATGATAGTGATGATGATGATGATGATGATGGTGGTGATGATGGTGATGGGTGATGATGGTGGTGATGGTGATGATAGTGATGATGATGATGGTAGCGATGATGATGATGGTAGCGATGATGATGATGGTAGTGATGATGATGATGATGATGATGGTAGCGATGATGATGATGGTGATGATGGTAGTGATGATGATGGTGATGATAGCGATGATGATGATGGTAGTTATGATGATGGTGATGATAGTGATGATGATGATGATGGTAGTGATGGTGATGATGATGGTAGTGATGATGATGGTGATGATGATGATGGTGATGGTAGTGATGATGATGGTGATGATGATGGTGATGATGGTAGTGATGATGATGGTGATGATGATGATGGTGATGGTAGTGATGATGATGGTGATGATGATGATGGTGATGGTAGTGATGATGGTAGTGATGATGATGGTGATGATGATGATGGTGATGGTAGTGATGATGATGGTGATGATGATGGTGATGATGGTAGTGATGATGATGGTGATGATAGCGATGATGATGATGGTAGTTATGATGATGGTGATGATAGTGATGATGATGATGATGGTAGTGATGGTGATGATGATGGTAGTGATGATGATGGTGATGATGATGATGGTGATGATGATGATGGTGATGGTAGTGATGATGATGATAGTGATGATGATGATGATGGTAGTGATGATGATGGTAGTGATGATGGTGATGATGATGGTGATGATGATGATGGTGATGGTAGTGATGATGGTAGTGATGATGATGGTGATGATGATGATGGTGATGGTAGTGATGATGATGGTGATGATGATGGTGATGATGGTAGTGATGATGATGGTGATGATAGCGATGATGATGATGGTAGTTATGATGATGGTGATGATAGTGATGATGATGATGATGGTAGTGATGGTGATGATGATGGTAGTGATGATGATGGTGATGATGATGATGGTGATGGTAGTGATGATGATGATAGTGATGATCATGATGATGGTAGTGATGATGATGATGGTGATGGTAGTGATGATGATGATGGTGATGATGATGATGATGATGATGATGATAGTGATGATGATGATGATGGTAGTGATGATGATGGTGATGATGATGATGGTGATGGTAGTGATGATGATGATGGTGATGGTAGTGATGATGATGATAGTGATGATCATGATGATGGTAGTGATGATGATGATGGTGATGGTAGTGATGATGATGATGGTGATGATGATGATGATGATGATGATGATAGTGATGATGATGATGATGATGGTAGTGATGATGATGGTGATGATGATGATGGTGATGGTAGTGATGATGATGATGGTGATGATGGTGATGATGATGATGATGGTGATGATGATGATGATGATGATGGTGATGATGATGATGATGGTGATGATGATGATGATGGTGATGATGATGATGATGATGGTAGTGATGGTGATGATGATGGTAGTGATGATGATGGTGATGATGATGATGGTGATGGTAGTGATGATGATGATAGTGATGATGATGATGATGATGATGATGATGGTAGTGGTGATGATGGTAGTGATGATGATGGTAGTGGTGATGATGGTGATGATGATGATAGTGATGATGATGATGATGGTAGTGATGGTGATGATGATGGTAGTGATGATGATGGTGATGATGATGATGGTGATGGTAGTGATGATGATGATAGTGATGATGATGATGATGATGATGATGGTAGTGATGATGATGGTAGTGGTGATGATGGTGATGATGATGATAGTGATGATGATGATGATGGTAGTGATGATGATGGTAGTGGTGATGATGGTAGTGATGATGATGGTAGTGGTGATGATGGTGATGATGATGATAGTGATGATGATGATGATGGTAGTGATGGTGATGATGATGGTAGTGATGATGATGGTGATGATGATGATGGTGATGGTAGTGATGATGATGATAGTGATGATGATGATGATGATGATGGTAGTGATGATGATGGTAGTGGTGATGATGGTGATGATGATGATAGTGATGATGATGATGATGGTAGTGATGGTGATGATGATGGTAGTGATGATGATGGTGATGATGATGATGGTGATGGTAGTGATGATGATGGTAGTGATGATGATGATAGTGATGATGATGATGGTAGTGATGATGATGGTAGTGATGATGATGGTGATGATGATGATGGTGATGATGGTGACATGCATGCATCAGAAGGTCTCCCTCTCTAACGAAGATAAAAGCTCAGAGGAGTGACGGCCTTAGAAGTAGCGAATGCTATCGATGCTAACAGGAGAGAAAACGAGGCAGCGCGGTTCTAGGCGGTCCTGGAAGCTAACGACAATCTTCCTGAGTTCATCCTAACATCTGATTGAAGGACTCGGTGTGTTGATGCCAGTCTGCTCTCTGTGGGAGGAACTGGTTTAGCACCAGAAGCTACTGGTGATGCTGAAGCTCCACTTTATGGACGTTTCTGATCACATCTGCTTCATCTTCATTCATCTGCAGAGCATCTGAGCAGGTCTATGAGTTCCAGGTGCTTCTGACTGCTGGGTCTGTAGAGAGCCTGGAACTGGTGCAGGGACCCCCCCCACCCCCCACCCCCCGCCCACATCTGATCCATAAGCGCTGATTATTGAGGTTCTACGGACTGAGGGAGCATTGGTCTCTCCTGATGAACTTTGGTCCTTGTTTTTTTAGGCCTTCTGGAATCAAGCAGAGGAAACACATCGAGGAGGAGGAGGAGGAGCAGGACACTGTCTCCAGCAGCTGTGGTAAGTTTGCTTCATGCAGCAGAAGATATTAAAAAAATGAAACCAGGTGAACCTAAAACGTTTCCACTTGAGGAGTTCTGGGTTATAGAGGCGAATGATGGACAAAAACATGTTTTAATGTGAAATGCAAAACGTTTTCGTTATTTTTTTCAATCTTTGTATAATTCCTGCTCTAAGTGAGCTGCTCTGTGTGAGAATGCGGGTCTATATAGATGACGCTTTTATTCTAACATAATGCAGCCAGGTTTCTGTGAGACAGAATAAACCAATCTGATTATTAGAAATTCATTTCATGAGATGATGTGTTCCTTTTTAATGGATTCCTAATGTATTTGATTGTGGTTGTGGGTAAGTCGGTGCCTGAAAGGGCCAACGGGTGACGACATCCAGATAAATTATTGTTAATAAATGTGTCAAATCTAAACTGTGAAAATCAGAATTAAAGGGTTTGTCATTTTCCTCAAAATGCAACTCAATTTTTAACAGCTCAAAACAATATAAAACAATATAAATCAAAACAGTGCAGGCAAATAGTGGAATAAAAAGAAAATAAAAGTTATAAAGCTGGCGGTGCAGTGTCAGAAAATGGATTTCTATAAACATGAACATTAACAGAAATTGTGGTTTTGAACATGAGAATAGTTCTCTTATTCAGTGTTGTAGAGATTGGCTGTTCATGTGATTGTTGGAGGTTCCAGGGTATGTGAGGCGTTCAGGGAACCAGCAGCTCTTAGGGACAAAGCTGTTTTTCAGTTTGCTTTGATGCTCATCGCTTTAAAAACCTCCCAAAGGGCAGCATTTGGTTACCAGGGTGCAATGAAGCTGCCGGCTTACCTGAGGCGGTGGGTGGAGTAAATCTCTCCCAGGGAAGGCAGAGGGCAGCCAGTCAGTCTCTGGGTGGTGTTAATGAGCAGCTGGAGCTGCTTCCTCTCTGCTGCAGTGCAGAAGAGAACCTCAGCTCAGCAGTGCCTCCATAGAGCAGCAGCAGCTCTGATCTCGGGTTGTTCTTCCTGATAAGTCGTTGCATCGACTCATTGACTCTTCAGCAATCCCTCAGAGACAAAGTGTATGGGAAGAAAAGAAAGGCCTCAGAAGAAGCAGATGATTGCTCTGAGCGTAGAGCTCTCCTGGCAAAGCATTATGGGATTTGCTGTCACAGCCCCCCGCTGTCGCCATAGGCTGTCGCTACCCGACAGCGGCGACTAATAACAAAGATGGCGACGGCATCGTGCGGTGGAGGAGGAGTGGAGACCAATGGAGCAAAAAGCAGTGATCATCAGTCTGAACAGTCAGTTAACTGAGTTCACTATAAACTTCACTATATAGTCCCTGCTCTGAATAGTGAAGGAGGGATTTAGGGGTTAGAGCGGACGGTCGGAGACAGGAAGCTGGTATGAACTATGAGAACTGCAACTTTTAAGCAGATGGTGCTCGAGTAAAAATTGACTTTTGAGCGCTAGTTCACGCATCTAATAGGCAATCCCTCTCGAGAGCGAGCACAGGGTTGTGCATCTTTTTAAAGTGGAGAGAATACATCTGTGCTGCAAATGAGGCTGCAGATGGAGATTTGCTCTGAGCTGGTTCTTCATCAATGTCGGCTAGGTATGAGCGCACTCTCTGCTTCTAGCTACGTTACTTCCTTCATGGCAGAATGGAGTATGTGAAATCTTTCTCTTATGTCTGCAAACAGCGCAGCTACATTTCTCAGCCAACAGCTTCAACATTTGAGGAATGAGTGGGTTTTTATGGCAGCTGGCAGAGAGCATCATAGGTCCATTATCCCAAACAGCTGGTGAGGAGGGGATCATTGCAAACGGCAAAGAGAAAAAAACGGACATGTAACTTCTCTTATAGATAAACTAGGTTTTTGTCGCGGGTTGCAAAAGAGAAACACTTAGCAGCTTCTACAGGTCTCAGGCAAACACTCACAGAAGCTAGCTACTGGCGCCACAACTAGCTAACCAATATAAGTTAACTAGCCTATTGCTAACATTAGTTTCATTACTAATCACCAAATACAGCAATATCACAAACCAAGATTCTAACAAAGCAAGTAAAGATTCATCCACAGCTTTTCCATGGCAGGACGTCCCGTGATGCTTAGAGATGATTGAGTAAGAATGTGATTGGATGATGGCTGGACACAGACAGTAGACGCCCAATCAGAAACACTGTATGTGTCAGCAGGGTTGTAACTCATGACGTGTAGAAAAAGAACATTTTTGTTCTGAAGAGTCTATTTTCCCTGGTTTATCTTCTCCATTCCTTCCACCTGGATCTTGTTTGGAGTCTTTTTATGTCTTTCCTGATGGAAGCTAACGTAGCATGCGCTGCCTCATTGCTCATTGTTTATTTCTTCCATTGTGCTGTCCTTGAATTCATCTGCTTTGTTTTGTTTTTGTTTTTTTGACTATGGCCCTTCTCTCGCCGCCATCTTGGATCGTCTCCACAAAAAGTTATTTGTAACTCATAGATTTATGTATAACCAGTTAAAAGATTAAAACACCCGTGGTCACTGAGTTGTAGGCCGACCTGAAGTCTCTGAAGGTTTAGAGGAAGCTGCTATGTTCACAAAAGTAATGTAGTAGGAGCAGGATTTTCTCTAAATGTTTTTTAACTCTAAGGTTAATTTAAATGATCTCACCCTCACAGATGTCATCCTGGAGAAGCTTCTAGAGGAACATAAGATCCATCTGAGGAGGAGATGTGAACATGTGACTGAAGGAAGTGATGAAACAGGAAGTAGAACCCTCCTCAACAGGATCTACACTGATCTCTACATCACCGAGGGACAGAGTGAAGAGGTTAATACCCAACATGAGGTGAAGCAGCTGGAGAGAGCTTCCAAGATCCAGAACCTCCATGATTCTCCAATCAGGTGCCAGGACATCTTCAAAGCCTTCCCTGACCAACATGGAGCCATCAGAGTGGTTCTGACCAACGGCGTCGCTGGTGTTGGAAAAACCTTCTCAGTGCAGAAGTTCACTCTGGACTGGGCAGAGGGCTTGGAGAACCAAGATGTCAGGGTGGTGGTTCTGCTTTCCTTCAGGGAGCTGAACCTGATCAGAGATCAGCAGCACAGTCTTCTCACGCTGCTCCATGTTTTCCATCCAACCCTCCAGAAGCTCCCAGCAGAGAAGCTGGCTATCTGGAAGCTTCTCTTCATCTTTGACGGTCTGGATGAAAGCAGACTTTCTCTGGACTTCAACAACAGTCTGATTGTTTCTGACGTCACACAGAAGTCATCAGTCAACGTTCTGCTGATGAACCTCATCGAGGGGAACCTGCTTCCCTCGGCTCTGGTCTGGATAACTTCCAGACCTGCAGCAGCCAATCAGATCCCTCCTTCCTGTGTTTCCAGGGTAACAGAAGTACGAGGCTTCAGCGACGCCCAGAAGGAGGAGTACTTCAGGAGGAGGTTCAGTGATGAAGAGATGTCCAGCAGGATCATCTCCCACATCAGGACCTCCAGGAGCCTCCACATCATGTGTGGGATCCCAGTGTTCTGCTGGATCACTGCTACGGTTCTGGAGAACCTGTTGACCACAGAGCAGAGAGGAGAGCTGCCCAAGACCATGACTGACATGTACTCACACTTCCTGCTGGTCCAGACCAGGAGGAAGAAGAACAAGTACCATGAAGGACATCAGACGAGTCCACAGGAGCTGATGGAGGCTGACAGGGAAGTTCTCCTGCAGCTGGGGAGGCTGGCGTTCGAACATCTGGAGAAAGGAAACATCATGTTCTACCAAGAAGACCTGGAGCAGTGTGGTCTGGATGTCACAGAGGCCTCAGTGTTCTCAGGAGTTTGTACAGAGATCTTCAAAAGAGAGAAGGTGATCTTCCAGAAACCAGTCTACAGCTTTGTTCACCTGAGCATCCAGGAGTTTCTGGCTGCGCTCTACATGCTCCACTGCTTCACCAGCAGGAACACAGAGGTGGTGAGAAACTTCCTGGGAGTTGAGGAGGATGATGAGTATGGTGATGAAGAAGACAGTGACTGATATCTGGGAAGGTCGGTTCACCTCACTGCCTGATCTTTTGCAGATGATCATAAAAAAGTCCTGGACAAGTCCAAATGGCCACCTGGACCTGTTTGCTCGCTTCCTTCATGGCCTCTCTATGGAGTCCAACCAGAGACTCTTAGGAGGCCTCTTGGGTCAGACAGAAAACAACCCAGGAACCATCCAGAAGATCACCAATAATCTGAAAGAGATGGAGGCTAAGTTTGTTTCTCCTGACAGAAGCATCAACATCTTCCACTGTTTGATGGAGATGAAGGACCTCTCAGTTTATCAGGAGATCCAACAGTTCATGGAATCAGAGAATAGATCAGAGAAGAAGCTCTCAGAGATCCAGTGCTCCGCTCTGGCCTACATGCTGCAGATGTCAGAGGTTCTGGATGAGTTGGACCTGGAGAAGTACAACACCTCATGGATGGGTCGACTGAGGCTGATTCCAGCTGTGAGGAACTGCAGAAAGGTTCGGTGAGTCCTTATAGTCTTTAAACATCGATAATCGCTTCTAGTTCTGTTTTCTATTAACAGCCCAGAATGTTGCCGGGATAACCAGATAAACGTACTCAGAACGTGTCCTGCTTGTCCACCTGTCCAAGGTACTCCTGACTACTTATGGGCCTCTGCTTGCCACTGTGAGGATTCATGGTCTCTGCCGGAGGTCAAAGGAGTTTTTTTCACCAGATTTGACCAGAAACACCGGAGCTTGGTAGTCAGTAGTCAATCATCTCCTATCCTAACTCTTACCCATAGCTCTATGCCTCTGCTGTCCCCACTGATTCTAACTCAGGGTGTTCCTCTACAGAACTTACTGCTATATTTATGATAAGTATAAAATTGGGTCTACTTTGTAAGTGACTTTGTGCTGCTAAATGCATAAACATAAACAATAGAGCTTCAACTGGTCAACATTCAGTCTGGCTCCAGGAGAGTTTCTCCATTAATAGATTCAATCAGATCAGAGAGAGAATTCAGTGGTTTAATCTTAAGCAGTTTAACTAATCAGGACTTTAATTCTGCATCTAGGGGATTTAAAGCAGTTAAATTAAACGCTGTTAGGTTCCTTTGATGGAGAAAATGTTTCCAGCTGGAACTCTTCATGAAGTTAACGTATCCGCAGGTTTAACCAGAGACACTGGAGTTTTTCATACTATTGGTTCTGAGCAGCTCCTGCAGGCTCAGAGGTTTTCTCTTTAGGAATCGTCTCCATTCTTCAAACATCTGGTCACAGCTAATGTTTGATGGCCAGACTGGCTCTGTCTAACCCACCGTGATTTAGAGATCCTCCTGCCCTCCACGCCATCCCCAAAGCAGGAAGTTACTGATGAGTGACGTGACCTGTTTTTCCTCCTCAGACTCCATGAATGTTGGCTCTCAAAGACGCACTATGATGTCATTGCCACAACGCAGAAGTCCCGCCCTTCTCACCTGAGGCTTCTGGACCTGACAGGAAGTAAGATGCAGGATTCAGAACTGCAGATACTAATCCAAGGAATGGAGAGTCCATGCTGTGAACTCCAAAGCCTCCTGTAAGTCTGCTGGTTCTGTTTATTTGATGCTTTTGAGGTTAAGTAGATTTTATTCTGACAGACGTCTCTGTCTTCCTTCTGTCGAAATCATAATTGAATATTAATCCTTTTCCATTTGTTTTCTACAGACTGGCTAGCTGTAGACTCTCAGAGGTCAGCTGTGGAGCTTTGGCCTCTGTCTTACAGACCAACCGCTGTCTGACTGAGCTGGACTTGAGTTACAACGACAGCCTACAGGACTCTGGAGTCGCATTACTGTCTGCTGGACTAGCAGGTTCATCTAAACTGGAAACTCTCAAGTAAAATGTGTTTAAATCTACAATATCTGCAAATGTATGAATGAATGAGCATAAGTACTTAAAATATGACTGGAATAGCCGCAAATGTTCAAAGGACTCTTAACGAACAACAGTAGAAACAACATCCTAAACATAGAATATCACATCATGCAGCTTGTAAATCAGTATCATCAGTACCGTATGAACATGCAAACAAACAGCTGATCTTTTGGAGGAGATCGAAAGGGTCCTTCCATGATGCACGAAGAAGAAGGAGACATGGCTTCCATCCAAACAGAGCACACAATAGAATAATTATTATATCATTTAGAATGATCATTATAAATAATTAGTTTCTGCAGCTCAAACTCTTTCTTTTTCAGCTGCTGTTAGACGATGTAATCTGTTCGTTTTAATGGGTGGAACCAAATCAGTTTATTTTATTGGTATCTTTATTATCTATCTGTATTATTATTATTATTAAAGCGATGTTTACGGATCAGGCAGCCGTTCACTGAATGCATGGACTAAAATCACTAATAAACAGTTTGAAGCCTCTTATTAATTATTTGAAACTGAGACCTTCAGTGAGGCAGAGAGACGATCAGCTTCCTGTCCGGAAGCGTCCTCGGTCCAATCGCAGGCAGAACCTGATCCATGGTTCTTTTGTGTTTTGGTGTTTCTTCAGATTGAGAAACTGCAAGTTGACAGAGATCAGCTGTGCTTCTTTGCATCCTGCTCTGAAGTCTTCCCTCCTGAAACATCTGGACCTGAGTCAGAACAGAGTGGAGGATGCAGGAGTCCTGCAGCTCTGTGTTTCTCTGGAGGATCCTGGCTGCAGCCTGCAGAGCCTGAGGTCTGCTCTCTGGTTTCTGCTCTTTGCTCTAGTTTATTTGGTAATATCTATGTGTCATAGATCTGTAAGGTCAGGAATGAATGTCACTGTATTGTGTTTCTGAAGCGTTGGAAATGAGAACAGTATCTCAGCATCGGGGTGGGGGGGTAAAGTAAGTGTATTTACCCTTAAAGGAATAGTACACCCAAAACATGATTAGCCTTCATTTTCTACTCACCCCCATGCTGAACAACACTCTGGAGTACTTTTTTGATATCTCAAATGCATCTGGAGATCTGGGAGGCTTCTTGCTGTCTGCTGACATTCAAATAATGGAGGTCTATGGCGCCCGAGGCAGAAAGGTCCATAAAAGTCCACAAAAAACGTGTCAATATTCCTCCATACTGCTCGTCCAATGTATTCCAAGTGTCCTGAGTGGGTAGCGTCCAGAATTTACTCGAAACAAAGTCATTTAGAATGTTTTTAGAGCATAAACAGTAGTGTATAGGATTTCCTAAAAGCGCGTTCACGAGTCTACGGAAACCGCGGCAGACCAAACCAGATGAAAGTGCGCATTCAGCTCGGCAAAGAACTCATGCTCTTCCTCAACACTGAAGTCCTCAGACATTTTTCTTTCGTGGTTTCTTTCTTTGCACAGGTAAACAGCAAATTTCTTCTTCTACGCTTGCATTATCGGCAGAGCAGACGCTGAATGCGAACTTTCATCTGGTTTGGTCTGCCGGCTTCCGTAGTGTCATGAACGCGCTTTTAGGAAATCCTATACACTACTGTTTATGCTCTAAAAACATTCTAAATGACTTCGTTTCGAGTAAATTCTGGACGCTACCCACTCAGGACACTTGGAATACATTGGACGAGCAGTATGGAGGAATATTGACACGTTTTTTGTGGACTTTTATGGACCTTTCTGCCTCGGGCGCCATAGACCTCCATTATTTGAATGTCAGCAGACAGCAAGAAGCCTCCCAGATCTCCAGATGCATTTGAGATATCAAAAAAGTACTCCAGAGTGTTGTTCAGCATGGGGGTGAGTAGAAAATGAAGGCTAATCATGTTTTGGGTGTACTATTCCTTTAATTTGAGCAGGTAAATGAGGTAGTTTGCCAATGGGATTAGTATTTCTACTCTTAAAATAAGATATTTAGATAAAAGGCACCTGTAATAAGACATTGCAAATGCCTCTTATTTTAAATGTAAATTGTCTTGTTGGCAAAATGTTTCTTTTACCTTCTTAATTTAGGAAGAAATGCATTTATTTTAAGACAAAATAACTGATCTAGATTTAGAGTTTTTACAGTGTGGGTTGAATATCAGAGCTGCAGTGCATTGTGGGAGGTGTAGTTGGTCTGGTTATATGAGGTTAGGTCCAACAGATGTTCCATCATAGCGGACAATAAACTGATGAAGGCCTTGTGTCGGTGAAACATCGTCTGCAGGTTCATTAAACCCAAACCTCCAGGATTCTGCAGAACTTAGTGTGACTGACTGAAAACCTTGTGATTGTAGTTTGCATGACTGCGGCCTGACAGAAAGCTGCTGCTCACCGCTGTCCTGCGCTCTAAAAGGCCCAACCTCCAGCCTCAAACATCTGGACCTCAGCTACAACGATCTGCAGGACTCGGGGGTCCGGCAGCTCAGTCCTGGACTCGGGAGTCCAAACTGCAGACTGGAAAATCTGAGGCAAGTCACATGTTCACTTCTCTGAGAGAATGTGAGGTTTCTAGTGTTTCTGTTGGGACCTCCTAAAGATATCAGAACCTTCTGTTTCATTGGCAGCTTGAGCTGTTGTCAGCTCACCGATCAAAGCTGTGCGTCTCTGGCCGCTGCTCTGAGCTCCGCTCCTTCCAGTCTGCTACAACTGGACCTGAGTCACAACAAGCTGAAGGATTCTGGACTGAAGCTCCTGGCTTCCTGGTTAAAGGCTCCAAACTGTGGCCTGCAGGTCCTCAGGTAGGCCCTCCCCTCTCCGCCTACAGCCCAACATGGAGCCGGAGTCTAATGAATCCTGTCTGCAGGCTGAACGGCTGTCAGTCCACTGAGGACGGACGCTCTGCCTGCTCTCCCAGCGGTCCGACCCGAGTCCACTGGTTCTGAGTCCTCCAACCAGCAGGATGTCGGCTAACGAAGGAGAAATGTTCTGTTTTTTCTATGTATTTTTCTATGTCTGCTTCTGTCTCCTTGAACCCCAGTGGGCCTCAGCAGATGGCCGCTCACACTGAGCCTGGTTCTGCTGGAGGTTTCTTCCTGTTCAAAGGGAGTTTTTCCTCTCCACTGTCGCTACAAGCATGCTTAGTGTGAGGGATTGCTGAAGAGTCAATGAGTCGATGCAATCAGCTGGTTTTCCTTAGATAGAAAACTTTGAATCAATCTGACTGGATGATCTGGTGAACTGGAAAGTGACCTGAGATGACATGATGGGAATTGGAGCTATAGAAATACACTGAATAGAATTGAAATGAATAAGAAGCAGCATCTATTCTCCATTGATCTGGAACAAATTCTCAGCAGACTGGAAAAGAGCTGAAAGCCTGAGTTCTTTGAAGCCAGATTTAAAACCCGTTAGTTTAGAGCTGACTGATGGAGTTAAACTGATTACTAAAAGATTATTAGTTTTTTTATTTTTATTATTCATATAGAGCAGTTTGAACCAGCCTTTTACTGTAGAAATAAACTGACCTTCAATTTCCTTCTTTCATCTGAAGAATATTGCAAAAATGAGCAATCTCCTGTCCAGGGGTGATGCTGAGAAACTAGTCCATGCATTTGTTACTTCAAGGCTGGACTATTGTAATTCTTTACTATCAGGAAGTCCACAAACTGTAGTTAAAAGCCTTCAGCTGATCCAAAATGCTGCAGCCAGAGTTCTGATGAAAACGAAAAAGAGAGATCATATCTCTCCTATCCTGGCTTCTCTTCATTGGCTTCCTGTTAAATCCAGAATAGAATTTAAAATCCTCCTTCTCACATATAAAGCCTTAAATGGCCAAGCTCCATCTGATATCAGAGATCTGATTGTTCCTTATGTTCCTAACAGAGCACTTCGCTCTCAATCTGCAGGTTTACTAGTGGTTCCTAGAATTTCTAAAAGTAGAATGGGAGGCAGATCTTTTAGTTATCAGGTTCCTCTCCTGTGGAACCAACTACCAGTTTTAGTCCATGAGGCAGACACCCTGTCTACTTTTAAGGCTAGGCTTAAAACTTTCCTTTTTGATAAAGCTTCTAGTTAGAGTGGCTCAGGTTATCCTGAGCTATCTCTATAGTTCTGCTGCTATAGGCTTAGACTGCTGGAGGACATAGGGACCCCCATTTCATCATTCTGCTTCATTCTCTCTCTATAGTTATGTTACAGACTTTTAAGGCAAGGCAAATACTCAATGTTTCTGTGGGTTTGCTCTGTCTAGAGGTTCTGGAGTTTATTTTTTCTTTGCTCCTCCTTCCATTAAAAAAACTGAATGAACTGCCTAGTTGGATATCTGGAGTCTCTCTGGATGCTGATCAGTTAATAAACGGGATGTTTTTGTCCTAAAAGCCTTCAGACAATCAGACACGCGGAGGAAAACGGTACAGGATCCATCCAACCTCCTGCCTACTGTACAGATCTGACTGAAGCAGGAAGAGCCAGACTCCTGGATCAACATCTGATCCGTCTAACTTCCCACAGATGGACACTCGCTGACCAGGACAGGTTTTCCCTGCAGACTGGATGAAGGAAGGATGTTTGAATTCCTCTGGATTACTGGGATCATATCAGCAGAGCAGGCAGAACCAGACCTGAATGATCCAAGTGTGACTTAGTTCACATTGTTGAGGTTGAATCCTGCTAAAATGCACCATCTGCTGGTAAAATGGTACATTGCATTCAGCTTAGGAAGAGCAGGGCATTATGGGTAATCCTACCTACTATCAGGATCCCTGATGAGGTGACCTGTCTGCTATGTGATAAAGAAATATAATTTATGCATTTTATAAAAGATTTTATGGTTTTTATTTTTGCTTATTATTGAAATATGTTTAATCCAGGTTAATAATAATAATAATAACGAATTTTATTTGTAACGCACTTTAAATTTGAATTCAAATCTCAAAGTGCTACATTTAAAAAAAGGGAAAATTAAAACAAGGTTAAAAGACCATAACATTAAAAACAGAGTAAAAAGAAAATCATTAAAATCAATACAAGCATTTCTAATGTATGCATTTCTAAAAAGGAAAGTTTTCAATCCTTTCTTAAAACAATCCACCGTCTGTGGGGCCCTAAGGTGGTCTGGGTGGGCATTCCACAGACGGGCAGCTGCGGCTTCTAAGGCCCTGTCGCCCATTGTTTTTCACGCTTTTTTATGTTTAGGTTACGCTAGTCCTGCTATTATGTCATTTTTGTTGCATTTCAGAAATGTTTACGTCATGATAAAGTGTGGTGGGAATTTCCCACGCAGCAACACTGTGGCTCCTTATGGAAGACCATTAGGGCCACTGGAAGAAAGTAAACTGATTTTTAAATATTATTTCAATTAAATATGGGAAAAAGTCAGAATTCTGACTTTTTTCTAATATTATACCAAAATCAAATTAAAAAATCAGTAAATTTTTTTTTCAGTGGCACTAATCCTCTTCCATAGATCCTCCTTGCAGGAGCTTGTTTTATGCCAGAGACTGAATTCGATGATGCAGCTTGTTTTAGCAAATCTCTTCTGGCAGAGGTTAAAATAAAGCTGCATTTTATATTAAGACTTTTATATAAAGATAAGGTTGATTTATGTTTTTGCATTTTTCCAAGATGCAAGTTTATTTAAAGGAAAATATAAAAATGGCACCCAGTAAATAAAATGTCAGCATTTTATTTTATTTCTCAGAGCATTTTAATTAAAGATCTTCCCTTCTTTTCTATGCCATCACTGTCATTTTTAAGGATTTATTGGGGTTACTGGTTAATGGCTAATCCTAATCTGGTTTATGCCAGAGACTGACCGTACCTCCATGCCCATTATGTGAAATGCAGATGGAGAATTAAAGAAGAACTACTGATGCCAGCTTCAGCTCGCTGTCATTTATTGCCACACCGAGAGAGAAGCCACATAGGTTCCTCATTCAGACAGCAGGGGGAGCTCCAGACTCACCGATAGAATCACAGCAATGTAGACTCAGTTTAATTAATCCTTGGGATTTCTCCTTCAGGTAAATTCTGGTTCCAGTAGTTTATATAGAGAACAAATAGTTAAAGCAAGATGCAATTAAAGATAAAAAATACAACAGACAATATTAAAAGACTGTTTATGGTACAAGAAAGCATAACAAAGCTGTAAAGTCCTGGAATATGTTTCCCTTACATATAAAAATATCTGCACAGTAGAAAGCTAAGAGAAGATTACACAGCAGCTGATGGATTATTGCAGTTAGACTGCAGAGATGGACTGACCTTAAGTACAAAATGAGTTATTGCACAGTTAGAGAAGAATATTCCACATGAGGGACAATAGGACATGTTTTAGATGTCCAAGAAGTGGACCAGATTATTTCCCAATAAACTGATCAATCCGCTTCAGTTTTGCACCAATAATTACAACAATAATCCATCAGGAACCTGGAGGTCTGATGTTTGGTTCCTCCTTACATTTGGGGGGGGGGGGGGGGGGGGGGGGGGCGGTAGACTGAGGAGGAGGAGGAGGAAGATGAAGAAGCTGCTTGTCTCTGAGTGTTTGAGTGATTTATTGATGTTAAATCAGGAAGAGCAGCTGGTGTTCTTCCCTCTTCAACTCCATTACTGTCCTGCTTTCATCTCCACCTGATGGGGGGGGGGGTGAATCTGCTCAACACTTTGCTGCTGAATTGGAATATAATAAATATCCTACTAGCATTTCCATTTAATAACTAAATAATATAAATAAATCTGTTTACATGATAACTGAAAATAACATGGCGGATTTTTTTATGTGACATATTTCCATTTTCCGCCAGAGGGCGCCATCATCCGCTAACTCTCTTCTTCTTCTTCTTGGTTTTATCAAAAGGCCTTTAGATCGCGGTAGATTACGAAAAAAACTGTTTCCATTGAAGAGCAAAATATCAGAATTTCAAAATGACTGAAATTTCACGGCCATCGAATCGTAAGAAAGTTCTTAATGAAATAATGAACTTAATGGAAACGCAGCTTCTGTGGGAACCAGACAGAAAAGAGAAAACCAGAACCGACCCAAACAAGGTCCAGATCCACCATGAAAAGATCCACCACCAAAGAAAGCTAGAAATGAAACTGGGAACGCTCACTTTGATCGGGGAGTCCTGATTGGCTCTTCTGACCAGTAGGGGGGGGTAAGCTAACATCATGCTGCTTACTAGCATGAAACCACAGAAGAAGAACAAGCAGACCCTGAGGATGCTGGAGATAAATGCAGGCTGGAGAGAAAATGTGGATTGGAGGGAACAATCCTGCAGGACATCTCGACCAGGGGGGAAGGATCAGGAGTGAATCAGGGGCCAATCAAGGGGATGATAAGGGGCCAATAGCGGGCCGATTGGGGGGCAATCAGGGACCGATCGGGGTTGGACCAGGGGCCAATAATGTGCCGCTTAGGGGCCGATCGGGGAAGGATCAGGAGTGAATCGTGGGCCAATGAGGGGCTAATCAAGGGGATGATAAGGGGGCAATTGGGGGGTAATTAGGGACCGATCGGGGGTGGATCAGGGGTCGATCGGTGGAGGATTAGCGGCAGATCAGGGTCCAATCGGGCGGACCACAGGCCGATTGGGGACTGATCAGAGACCAATCAGGGTCCAGTGAAGGACCAATCAGGATGATTTATGATACCAGAGTTTTCCTTCACAGGGGACTAATCGCTGAATCAGCTTTTCTCCTGTCAAAAAGGGGGCGGAGTCTATACAGACATCTGTGACCAATCCGGTAGAAGCACCAGAATGCATCAGGTCTCACCACAGGCGTAACTTTCTAAAGGACTGGTGTGGACGTGTGACTCTAGTAAACAGACCAAAGCTCTCAGCAACATCTGGGACAAATTTCTACATCTGATTTAGCTGCTTTTGAAGGAAGATAATCCCTGATGGAGCTGAAAGGTTAAAACATCCATCGATCCATCCAGATGTTCCTGGATCCATTGATGGATGAATGAAACTGTTCCTACGAAGGAGACTGTTGGCATCAGAATCAGCTGATATTCATCCTTTTTTAATACATTATTCTCTGACTCCCCATAAATATAAATATTGCTGCATTTTGGTTCTCTTGTGTTCAGGAAACAGGAAAGAGTTAAATAAATAGATATTTGAGCTCATTTTTAAAAATATAACCCCTATTTAAAAGGGTTTGTGTGGAGTAACTGTAGGTCCATCAGCCGCCCACCAACTTTCATCACTAATTTTCACCCCTGGGTCTCACTATTAGGTGATGTCTGAATACGACCAGAGGAAGAGGAAACGTGGACGCAGCGTTCCGGTCCCGTTTACAGCAGATCAGTCATTTGACCCGTTGATGAACTCGGTTCTGCCCTCAGGAAGAACTGACAGCTTTTCAAAGAGCCCGGGAGGATCCGCCTGACGGGCCTGTTAGAACCGAACCGAGCAGCGGGTGGCTTCTATGGACCCAAACTCTGAGTTTTTCCTTCCTTCCCAGCGTCGGAGCTGCTCTCCGATCAGCTTTCATCCCCCCCCCCCATTCCTGCAGCTGCCTGCTTGTCCTCCTGATGGCCTCTTGTTTAGTCTCAGAGCTGCAGGCCACCTGCTCCCCTCCTCTTCCTCACTCACCCCCCTTCATCTCTGAGTGTTTCTGTTTGCTCCTTTCTTTTATTTCAAGATGTTATAAAATAAAAACCCGGACAGTTCGGCTCAGACTCTTTGGACCTGACCTTTACCCTCCAGACGTCCAGAACCTGTTCTGGTTCTGCTCAAACGTCTCAGTAAAACCTGCAGCTAGCATGAGAGAGGAGCCTTTCCTGCTGACGGGGAGCTGAGGTGGCGCCGCTCCAGTGCATGCTGGGAACGGGCAGGAGAAAGTGACAGCTCTGCACTCTGCATGTTTACAGCCAACAGGAGCAGGACAGGTGAGTTTCCAGGTGTATCCCGGCCTCTCACGTTACCTGTTTGGATCAAACACTCAGATCTTGTTGTGGTTCTGATGCTTCATTAACTGCAGGAACATGGTGGACGCCTGTCTTCTCCTCATGGCGTTCCAGCGGCCCGAGTCGGCCCCCCGTGTTTAGGTCTCACCCCCATCCAGCCACCGTTTAGTTTACAAAGAACCAGCTGATAATCAGAACCCAGCCTTTAGAGTCCAGAGGAGCGCAGGTCAGAACCAGAACCAGCTGAAGTGGGTCCATCCTCACCAGGCCAGAACCCAAACCAGTAGAACCAGAGGCGGCTCCTGTGACCTAGACCTTCAGAACTTTCAGTCTAGATCAGAACCTACAACATGCAGAGATCTGACGCATCTATTTCTACCCTTTCTTTCTTTTAAATTCATTTAGGGAACCAGAACTTCTCTGGTTCTAAATTCTATGTTTTTAGATGATACATCCTTCTCAGGTCAGTATCCACACTGCTGTGATAGAACTTCATCGAAACGGTTCTGATCCAACGTCAGAAAGAAGATTCCCATCACCTGCAGCTGGAACTACCTGCTGCAGCGCTCTGAAGGGTCATGTGACCACAGGTGAGCAGCCGTGAGAGGCCACATGCCACGGCGCCGTCGGCATAGCTGACATTCCTGCTCTGGATCAGTGACGGTGGCAGAGAAACAGCATCCATCATGCGGTGGCAGGTCCAACACCTGAACCTGCTTGGTACCAGACACAGCCAGCCAAGCTGGACCAGACCGGACCGGGCCGGGCCACACATCAAACAGAAACCTCTGGTTCTGAACAGGTTCTGAGAAGCTGAGCGTCTCTGACCCAAACAGAACCGCCTTTAGAAATAAGGGACTGCAGTGGCCACTGTCGCCCCTTAGGTGGAGCTACGCCGTTTCTCGCTGCCGTTTCTGGTCCTGGTCCAGTGAGGTTCTGAAACCATCAGAACGCGGTGGTTAGTGGCGGCTATGAAACCAGGGTCTGATGTGAACCATCCAGGACTCTAATGAAGCAGAACTTTGGGCCGATCCTTTCATCTGGTTCTAATTAAAACTCATTAAACTGTTTCTTCTTCTTATGCTTGAGATCCAACCAGATGAACCTGATCCAGACCTCCAGAGACTGACTACATCCAAACCTATCAGAACCTGACAGAACCAGAACCAGACTTTAGCCAACGGTCTGCAGTGGGAAGAGAAATGGGACAGAAGCTGGTTCCTTGGTGTGAACAGGTTCTGGTTCTGGTTTAAAGAACAGGTTTCCATCCTGACTCAGCCGGTAACCTGGCGCTAACCTCGCCTCCCTCTGACTGACTAAGGAATGGTTCTGGTTCAGTGATCTGCCTCCATATTATCTCTCTCTCTCTCTCTCTCTCCATGTGAAGCTAGTGTCTCTCGCTCTCAGGTCCAGACTTGTTCTGTGAGTCTGCTTTTGACTCTTCAAAGATAAACTTCAACGTAAACCGACTTCATTCTTCATCACTCAACCAGAAACACTTCCTGCTCTGTCATAACAGCAACCAAGAGGCAGCAGCTGCTGCAGGCCGGGCTGGAAGCACGCCTCGCTACCGGGCCTGGGTCCTGGTACCAGCTGGGTCCAACTACCAGCTGGGTCCTGGTACCGGCTGGGTCCTGGTACCGGCTGGGTCCTGGTACCAGCTGGGTCCTACTACCAGCTGGGTCCTGATACCGGCTTGTTTCTACTACCAGCTGGGTCCTGGTACCAGCTGGGTCCTGATACCGGCTTGTTTCTACTACCAGCTGGGTCCTGGTACCAGCTGGGTCCTACTACCAGCTGGGTCCTGATACCGGCTTGTTTCTACTACCAGCTGGGTCCTGGTACCAGCTGGGTCCTGGTACCAGCTGGGTCCTGGTACTGGCTGGGTTCTGGTACCCGCTGGGTCCTAGTATTGGCTTGGTTCTGGTACTGGCTGGGTCCTGGTACTGGCTGGGTCCTACTACCAGCTGGGTCCTAGTATCGGCTGGGTCCTACTACCAGCTGGGTTCTGGTACCAGCTAGGTCCTAGTATCGGCTGGGTCTTACTACCAATTGGGTCCTGGTACCAGCTGAGTCCTACTACCAGCTGGGTTCTGCTACCAGCTGGGTCCTACTACCAGCTGGGTTCTGGTACCAGCTGGGTCCTACTACCAGCTGGGTTCTGGTACCAGCTAGGTCCTAGTATCGGCTGGGTCTTACTACCAATTGGGTCCTGGTACCAGCTGAGTCCTACTACCAGCTGGGTTCTGCTACCAGCTGAGTCCTACTACCAGCTGGGTTCTGCTACCAGCTGGGTCCTACTACCAGCTGGGTTCTGGTACCAGCTGGGTCCTGGTACCGGCTGGGTCCTACTACCAGCTGGATCCTGTTATCTGCTGGGTCCCGGTACAAGCTGGGTTCTGGTGCCACCCTGGTTCTGGTACCAGCTGGGTTCTGGTACCAGCTGGGTCCTGGTACCAGCTGGGTTCTGGTACCAGCTGGGTCCTGGTACCGGCTGGGTCCTACTACCAGCTGGATCCTGTTATCTGCTGGGTCCCGGTACAAGCTGGGTTCTGGTGCCACCCTGGTTCTGGTACCAGCTGGGTTCTGGTACCAGCTGGGTCCTGGTACCAGCTGGGTTCTGGTACCAGCTGGGTTCTGGTACCAGCTGGGTCCTGGTACCAGCTGGGTTCTGGTACCAGCTGGGTCCTGGTACCAGCTGGGTCCTGGTACCGGCTGGGTCCTACTACCAGCTGGATCCTGTTATCTGCTGGGTCCCGGTACAAGCTGGGTTCTGGTGCCACGCTGGTTCTGGTACCAGTTGGGTTCTGGTACATGTTGGATCGTGGTTTTGGCCCACATCAGCAGCTGCAGGGTGGAGGCACGGCTCTGGACCTTAGCTAGTTCATGTTCCCATCATGGTCTCCCATGACAACAACATTCCTCTATGACTCCGTTTCTGATAGAACTTCCTGGTTACCGCCTGAACCCGATCCGACCTTCAGGTTCAGCTACCAGTCCGAGTTCCTGCTAATAAATACAGAACGGATCAGAGCTAGCACTGATGTACAGGTTTAACTGGATCTGGCTTCATGAACAGTAGCCAGATGTAGCGCGGTCAGCGGCTAATCGCTTATCTGTTGCTAACGCTAGTTAATGACTGATTTACATTTCCTTATTAGTGAGGACATAAGTAAATCTGACCAATCAGAGACCTGAGCATCGCTTCACCTGTTTCATCAGGTTTTTATTTTCTTTAGCTTCAGGAGTTTCAGGGTGGTGGTCCAGAGAACAGACTGGTTCAGCCTCTATAATATCTGCTGGAGGCCTACTGGTTTAACTGGGACCTTAATTGGCGGAAGCTCTGCTATAAACGTAAAGATATTCAGGATGTTAGCGGGATGTCAGAAAGGATTTAGACATTAAAGGTGAACAGAAGTGATGCTTCTGATGACGTTCATCTTTCCATCCACCCTCCGTCTCTACAGCCTCATCTTCCTGATGTTTGGAGAGATGCTCCTCAGCAGCAGCTCAGGATCTGGAGACCAGATTTAATGAAAGAGTGAAGCTCCTTCTGAGCACAAAGAGTCATCAGCCTCTTTTCTAGGAACCCATGAAAATGCTGAAGATGTAATTTGATTAATCTCTGGAATCACGGTTTGTTCATTTAGCTCCGATATTGGAAACTCCCTCTAACAGGTTGGTAAAGTACCTTAAACTGTACAGCACTTTGTATCAACTGTGGTTGTTTTAAAGTGCTTTATAAATAAAGCTGGTATGGTGTGGTATGGTATAGACTAAACATTCCACTGCAGAGCTCTGAGTTACAGTGTTAGTGAACTCATCAGGATGGATGGCCTTAAACAGGTCTCTGCCAGGTCTCTGTCAGGTCTTTCCTGTCTCTCCAAGGTCTCTGTCAGGTCTCTGCAAAGTCTCTCCCAGGTCTCTGTCAGGTCTCTCCCAGGTCTCTGCCAAGTCTCTGTCAGGTCTTTCCTGTCTCTCCCAGGTCTCTGTCAGGTCTCTACAAAGTCTCTCCCAGGTCTCAGTCAGGTCTCTGCCAGATCCCAGTCAGGTCTCTGCCAGGTCAGTGCAAGGTCTCTGCCAGATCCCTAAAAGGTCTCTCTCAGGTCTCTGGCAGGTCTTTGCCAGCTCCCTCTCAGGTCTCTGCCAGGCGTCTGTCAGGTCTCTCCTAGGTCTCTGCCAGGTCTCTCCCAGGTTTCTGCCAAGTCTCTGTCAGGTCTGTCATGTCTCTCCCAGGTCTCTGTCAGGTCTCTGCAAAGTCTCTGTCAGGTCTCTGCAAAGTCTCTGTCAGGTGTCTGCCAGGTCTCTCCCAGGTCTCTGCCAGGTCTCAGTCAGGGCTCTGCCAGGTCCCAGTCAGGTCTCTGCCAGGTCAGTGCAAGGTCTCTGCCAGCTCTCTGCCAGGTCTCTGCAAGGTCTCTACCAGGTCTTTGCCAACTCCCTGTCTGCTCCCTGTCAGGTCTCTGCCAGGTCTCTCCCAGGTCTATGCCAGGTATCTGCCAGGTCTCTGCCAGGTCTGTCGAATCTCTCCCTGTCTGTGAGGTCTCTCCTAGGTCTCTGCCAGGTCTCTTTCAGGTCTCTCCCAGGTGTCTGCCAGGTCACTCTCAGGTCTCTGCCAGGACTCTGCCAAGTCTCTGTCAGGTCTGTCATGTCTCCCAGGTCTCTGTCAGGTCTCTGCAAAGTCTCTCCCAGGTTTCTGTCAGGTGTCTGCCAGGTCTCTGCGAGGTGTCTCCCAGGTCTCTGCCAGGTCTATGCCAGGTCTCTGCCAGGTATCTCCCAGATCTCTAACAGGTCTCTAACAGTTCTCTCCCATGGCTCTCCCAGGTCTCTAACAGGTCTCTCCCAGTTCTCCCCCAGGTCTCTAAGAGGTTTCTCCCAGTTCTCTCCCAGATCTCTAACAGGTCTCTCCCAGTTCTCTCCCAGATCTCTCCCAGGTCTCTAACAGTTCTCTCCCAGGTCTCTAACAGGTCTCTCCCAGTTCTCTCCCAGGTCTCTCCCAGTTCTCTCCCATGTCTCTCCCAGGTCTCTAACAGGTCTCTCCCAGTTCTCTCCCAGATCTCTCCCAGGTCTCTAACAGGTCTCTCCCAGTTCTCTCCCAGGTCTCTAACAGGTCTCTCCCAGTTCTCTCCCAGGTCTCTCCCAGTTCTCTCCCATGTCTCTCCCAGGTCTCTAACAGGTCTCTCCCAGTTCTCCCCCAGGTCTCTCCCAGGTCTCAGCCATGTCTGTAGTGTCCAAAGAGTCTGCAGCGAGCTGATGCACTCTGTCTAGTTTACATTAGCGTCTGCAGCCTAGCGCTACATCTGTTCCATTTGTTCCAGCAGCAGATTGTTTTGAAGAAACTTCAAAGCTACCAGCATCTTTTGCAGTCGCTGCAGTTGCTGCTGGCGGGCGGCCATGACCGCGCTTATGCCTACGTGATGTTTCTGCGGGTTCTGACAGTGTGACGATGTAGAGATAAGAAGAGATAAAAACAGACGCTGAGGATGGACAGATGAAGAGCAGAGATAGAGGAGGAGCAAAGATCTAAAGGCAACAGGTACGACTGGTTTCAAATAAACAGCCAGAGGTCAGAGGATGCTTCCCAGGATGCATTGCATCTAAAAAGTGATGCAGGGATGGAAAACTTTTATCTTTCAGATAAAGATTTTAGCCACACTTTAAATTAATTTCCAAAGAAAGCATTTCTTTAATTTATAGGTTTTTCACATATTTTAGACTCCGGCAGTGATAAGCTTCTCATCTATTATCTAACTTCTACGATGTGTCTGAAAACAGCAGGCTTTGCTCTGGAAGTCTGGCAGGGATTGTTCGCTGGCTATAAGTGGATGTTTAGCGATCCAGGAAGGCGTTGCTCTGCAGCGCCTCATGCAGGAAGGTTACACGCCGTGGTTCTCCTGGGCTGTGCTGAGCATGGAGGGATAGAAATTATTTACATTAGATCACTGATGCCAGTTTCTTCCTTCCTCCGCTTGGCTCCATTCTTAGACCACAGAAATCCTTTCCAGATCTACAGTAGCAGCCATTCAAAATGGCCATTCCCTGCAGAATGGCAGCCCACTTCCCTCCAACTCCCAGCAGAAGCCCCTCCAACTTCCAGCCACTGGCCTTCTCCACTCCACCCTTTCACTGAATTACAGGGTCTGACCAGGAGATGGCGCTGCCCTTTAGATCTTAATGTCCACAAATAATGACAGAAAAAATGTTTTAGTACAAAGATTGATGTTTACAAAGGAATTATAGGGGACCAACTAAGGACCAGCCAATGACCAGCCAAGGACCAGCTAAGGATCAGCCAAGGACCAGCTAAGGATCAGCCAAGGACCGGTCAATGACCAGCCAAGGACCAGGTAAGGACCAGCCAATGACCAGCCAAAGACCAGCTAAGGATCAGCCAATGACCAGCCAAGGACCGGTCAATGACCAGCCAATGGCGAGCCAAGGACCAGCTAAGGATCAGCCAAGGACCGGTCAATGACCAGCTAAGGACCGGTCAATGACCAGCCAAGGACCGGGTAAGGACCAGTCAATGACCAGCCAAAGACCAACCAAGGACCGGTCAATGACCAGCCAAGGACCAGGTAAGGACCAGCCAATGACCAGCCAAAGACCAGCTAAGGATCAGCCAAGGACTGGTCAATGACCAGCCAATGACCAGCCAAGGACCAGCCAATGACCAGACAATAACCAGCCAATGACCAGCCAATGACCAGCCAATGACGAGCCAAGGACCAGCTAAGGATCAGCCAAGGACTGGTCAATGACCAGCCAAGGACCAGCCAATGACCAGACAATAACCAGCCAATGACCAGCCAAGGACCAGCCAATGACCAGACAATAACCAGCCAATGACCAGCCAAGGACCAGCCAATGACCAGACAATAACCAGCCAATGACCAGCCAAGGACCAGCCAATGACCAGCCAAGGACAAGCCAATGACCAGCCAAGGACCAGCCAATGACCAGACAATAACCAGTCAATGACCAGCCAATAACCAGCCAATGACCAGCCAAGGACCGGCCAAGGACCAGCCAATGACCAACCAAGGACAAGCCAATGACCAGCCAAGGACAAGCCAATGACCAGCCAAGGACCAGCCAATGACCAGACAATAACCAGCCAATGACCAGCCAAGGACCAGCCAATGACCAGACAATAACCAGCCAATGACCAGCCAAGGACCAGCCAATGACCAGACAATAACCAGCCAATGACCAGCCAAGGACCAGCCAATGACCAGCCAAGGACAAGCCAATGACCAGCCAAGGACCAGCCAATGACCAGACAATAACCAGTCAATGACCAGCCAATAACCAGCCAATGACCAGCCAAGGACCGGCCAAGGACCAGCCAATGACCAGTCAATGACCAGTCAATGGCCAGCCAATGACCAGCCAATGGCCAGCCAAGGACCAGTCAATGACCAGTCAATGACCAGCCAATAACCAGCTAAGGATCAGTCAATGACCAGACAATAACCAGCCAATGACCAGCCAATAACCAGCCAATGACCAGCCAATAACCAGTCAATGGCCAGCCAATGACCAGCCAAGGACCAGCCAATGACCAGACAATAACCAGCCAATGACCAGCCAAGGACCAGCCAATGACCAGCCAAGGACAAGCCAATGACCAGCCAAGGACCAGCCAATGACCAGCCAATAACCAGCCAATGACCAGCCAATGACCAGTCAATGGCCAACCAAGGACCAGCCAATGACCAGACAATAACCAGCCAATGACCAGCCAATAACCAGCCAATGACCAGCCAATAACCAGCCAATGGCCAGCCAATGACCAGCCAATAACCAGCCAATGGCCAGCCAATGACCAGCCAATAACCAGCCAATGGCCAGCCAATGACCAGCCAATAACCAGCCAATGACCAGCCAAGGACCAGCTGAGGTCTTATTAAGGAAAGTGGGTGAATTTTGAATGGCTGCTACTGTAAACAGAAGATACTCGGTTTTATGGGATCTTAAATCACCTAATCCTGTGACTCCACAAATCTCAGGACAATTAATTTTGCTCTGAAGGAAAATCGGATTTATGTGACGAGATCTAAAATCTGAATGAAGAGCAAGAACAATGCAGACAGTGTCTTCATCCAATCTTCAGCTCCGGTTAGATGATGATGTTGAACCTCTGAGCTAAAAGGTTTGTCCCACATTCCTCCAAGGACAAAAGGTGTCCTCCTACTTTCCGTCTGAGGAAGACTCACCAATTCAAAGAAAGGACATCATCTGAAGTTTATCATCATCCAGCTGCCAAATTCTTATCGCAGTTTGAGTCACAAACAGATCCAGATTTTCCAGAGACCTGCAAACATCATCCGGTCTGATGTTATCGGGATACGATGCTCTGAGCAGAGATGATAGAGATCAGAGTGGCACTGTCATGCTTCTTTAAGAAAACAGTACATTTCTCTCGGTCGTCCTGTTCTGATAAGCCTTCTCACGATATTCCCAACCTCCGCCGCTGTCACAGAACGCCCTATGACCCTCTGACCCTCTCACTTTGGGGGACTTCTGCACGGCGTGCTGCTTATTTATCCACTTTGATCGATTCGATCAGCACTTTTATCTTCTGGAGTTTCCTTTATTGGCTTTGAAGTTGATATGATTTCACTTCTTTCTGCAGCGGCAGCTTGTTTATAGGGGCCACCTTCTATCATCCATCATCCCTGCACCATTTCTCTATCTTTAGCTTCACTTCAAGAAGCTGTTAAACAGGTGAAATCACCTTTAAATTACCTGGGATGAATTTACAGCTGCTGCCGAGCGTTTAGAGAAACTGGACTGGTTCGGTTAAAGATGACCAACTTTTACCTTATTCTCTTACCGTTTATATCCAGGCTCAGAAATTCACTAAAATCTGTTTATTTCAGTATCTAATACAGGGAAAACTAAAGATTCTGGGAAGCTCAGAGATGACATTTCATCTAAACTTCTTCCACAAATTAATTTATCCAACATCATCATCTGAATGAAACAGAAAATAAAATTATATATAAGATATAATGATGAATACAGGACCGGAGTCAAGACCAGACCTTCTTAAACGGAGGCAGAATGTTTGATTCTTTCTGCACCACAAAATAAAAAAATATATATATCAATTACTTTCTTTGCAATAAACTAATGGCTGTAATAATAAACTGATAAAGTGAGTTCAAAACAGTGAAGGAATAAATGTTTTTTAGATTCATGAAATAAACCTCATTATTTCCCTTTATCAGCTCATTCAGCAAGTTTCACATGCAGATCATAGATTCTGTTAATGTAGAAGTTGGATCTGAAGAAGCAATGATCAAAGAACTAGATGCTGCTCAGCTGGAAAAAGTTATAAACAATAAACAAGTTTAAAAAAGACAATAAACAAGTTAAAAAAGGCAATAAAAAACAAGTTAAAAACAGAAAATAAACAAGTTAAAAAAAGACAAAAAAAACAAGTTAAAAAAGACAAACAAGTTACGAAAGACAATAACAAACAAGTAAAAAAAACAGGAAATAAACAAGTTAAAAAAGACGAGTAAAAAAGACAATAAACTAGTTTAAAAAGAGACAATAAGCAAGTTAAAAACAGAAAATAAACAAGTTAATAAAGACACTAAACAAGTTTAAAAAACAGACAATAAACAAGTTAAAACAGAAATTAAACAAGTTAAAAAAGACAACAAGTTAAAAAACAGACAACAAACAAGTTAAAAAGACAACAAACGAGTTAAAAAAACAGACAATAAACAAGTTAAAAACAGAAAATAAACAGGTTTAAAAAAGACAATAAAAACAAGTAAAAAACAGACAACAAACAAGTTAAAAAAGACAAGTAAAAAGACAATAAACTAGTTTAAAAAGAGACAATAAACAAGTTAAATCAGACAATAAACAAGTTAAAAAAGACAACAAACAAGTTTAAAAAACAGACAATAAACAATTTAAAAACAGAAAATAAACAAGTTAAAAAAAGACAACAACTTAAAAAAACAGACAATAAACAAGTTCAAAAAGACAAAAACTTTAAAAAAACAGACAATAAACAAGGTAAAACAGAAAATAAACAAGTTAAAAAAGACAAGTTAAAAAAACAGACAATAAACAAGTTAAAAAAAGACAACAAGTAAAAAAAACAGGCAATAAACAATGTAAAACAGAAAATAAACAAGTTAAAAAAGACAAGTTAAAAAAACAGACAATAAACAAGTTAAAACAGAAATTACACAAGTTAAAAAAGACAACAAGTTAAAAAACAGACAATAAACAAGTTAAAAAGTGACATTAAACAAGTTAAAAACAGACAACAAACAAGTTAAAAAGACGACAAACGAGTTAAAAAACAGACAATAAACAAGTTAAAAACAGAAAATAAACAGGTTTAAAAAAGACAATAAAAACAAGTAAAAAACAGACAATAAACAATTTAAAAACAGAAAATAAACAAGTTAAAAAAGACAATAAACAAGTTTAAAAAACAGACAATAAACAATTTAAAAACAGAAAATAAACAAGTTAAAAAATACAACAACTTAAAAAAACAGACAATAAACAAGTTCAAAAAGACAACAACTTAAAAAAAACAGACAATAAACAAGTTAAAACAGAAATTAAACAAGTTAAAAAAGACAAGTTAAAAAACAGACAATAAACAAGTTAAAAAGTGACATTAAACAAGTTAAAAACAGACAACAAACAAGTTAAAAAGACAACAAACGAGTTAAAAAAAACAGACAATAAACAAGTTAAAAACAGAAAATAAACAGGTTTAAAAAAGACATTAAATACAAGTAAAAAACAGACAATAAACAAGTTAAAAAAACAAGTAAAAAGACAATAAACTAGTTTAAAAAGAGACAATAAACAAGTTAAATCAGACAATAAACAAGTTAAAAAAGACAATAAACAAGTTTAAAAAACAGACAATAAACAATTTAAAAACAGAAAATAAACAAGTTAAAAAGACAAAAACTTAAAAAACAGACAATAAACAAGTTCAAAAAGACAACAACTTAAAAAACAGACAATAAACAAGGTAAAACAGAAAATAAACAAGTTAAAAAAAGACAAGTTAAAAAACAGACAATAAACAAGTTAAAAAAAGACAACAAGTAAAAAAACAGGCAATAAACAAGGTAAAACAGAAAATAAACAAGTTAAAAAAGACAACAACTTAAAAAAACAGACAATAAACAAGGTAAAACAGAAAATAAACAAGTTAAAAAAAGACAAGTTAAAAAAACAGGCAATAAACAAGTTAAAAAGACAATTAGCAAGTTAAAAAGACAATAAAAAACAAGTTAAAAAGCAGACAATAAACAAGTTAAAAAAAGACAACACATAAAAAACAGGCAATAAACTAGTTTAAAAAGAGACAATAGGTTAAAAGCAGACAATAAACAAGTTAAAAAAGACAATTAGCAAGTTAAAAAGACAATAAAAAACAAGTTAAAAAAACAGACAATAAACAACTTAAAAACAGAAAATAAACAAGTTAAAAAAGACAATAAAAAACAAGTTAAAAAACAGACAATAAACAAGTTAAAAACAGACAATAAACAAGTTAAAAAAGACAACAACTTAAAAAAACAGACAATAAACAAGGTAAAACAGAAAATAAACAAGTTAAAAAAAGACAAGTTAAAAAAACAGGCAATAAACAAGTTAAAAAGACAATTAGCAAGTTAAAAAGACAATAAAAAACAAGTTAAAAAGCAGACAATAAACAAGTTAAAAAAAGACAACACATAAAAAACAGGCAATAAACTAGTTTAAAAAGAGACAATAGGTTAAAAGCAGACAATAAACAAGTTAAAAAAGACAATTAGCAAGTTAAAAAGACAATAAAAAACAAGTTAAAAAAACAGACAATAAACAACTTAAAAACAGAAAATAAACAAGTTAAAAAAGACAATAAAAAACAAGTTAAAAAACAGACAATAAACAAGTTAAAAAAGACACTAAATAAGTTAAAAAAACAGACAATAAACAAGTTAAAAACAGACAATAAACAAGTTAAAAACAGACAATAAACAAGTTAAAAAAGACAAACAAGTTAAAAACAGACAATAAACAGGTTAAGGGTCAATTCATGTTTCCCCTGACTAGAAGAAACATCCTACTACCCACCAGCCCCCAAACACCTCTAATCATCATCATCATCATCATCATCATTGCTTTAAACCAGCTACAGATGAAAACAAAGTGACTGTTATCAGTCCCATAGAATGGCTTCAGGCTGCACCTCCTCTACCTTCTAGAAGGTTCCTTATGGCTGATAATATGCAGCTCATCATTGATAACAGCCGATTCAGCAACGTCCAAAACCTTCAGTTTTATTTTAGATTTACCTACTTTATTCTTTTATTAGGAGGAGGGAGGATCTGAAGCCATTCTAAGGGACTGATAACCGCTAATAATGGCCATTTAATGGGAGGATTACGTCCGAAGTGGCTGCTGAACACTCCTCAACTCCCTCATTCCCCAGAAACAGCTCTTCCTAACCCCAGAATACTGAAGTCCATGCAAACCATCGGGTGAAGCCTGTTGGTGCCTCAGGGTGGTGTTCCACCAGACGCTTCCCTCTGACAGCATCACAGGCAGCTGTGGAGGGACCTTCATCCCTTGGACCTGAAAGGGTCTGGCTGAGCCTCTCCCATCGGGCTGACGGTGCATTCAAGTTCAGTCTATTTAGGCCGTTCACAGTGAAAGTTGATGCACAGAAGCAGATTAACAGAAACAATCATCGACAGTCTGGCTTTGGAGATCAAAGATCCCCCCCCCTCCACCCCCCACCCCCACATATCAGGGATATATTTAAGGAAACCATGAAACCATTAGTCTCAGCAATGGCAGTTTGAATGACTATTCTGGAAGTATAGAAAAAGAAAACACACCTAATGCCCAGAGTCTGACTCCAAACAGAAGCTGGAGATCCTGGTTCCCTTCTGCTGGGGGGGGGTGGGGGGGGGGTTCTCACCTCTCATTAATAAACTTTGTGTTTTCATTCATTTGAATCAATAGAATAGAACTAGATACTTAGATTTTTTAGTGGTTCGTATGGGACAGATCTGTACAGACAGATCAGAACCACCGCAGGATGTGGTTGAGTCAACCCCCCCCTTCAGACTTTTGTTGTTAATAACTCTGTCCTCACCCCGCCCCCCCTCCTCTGTCTGTGGATCACAACCATGTAGCATCACAGTGAAAACATCCATTAGTGCGGAGCCAGATAACAGCACCACCGGGGGGTGGGGGTGTTGGGGGGTCGTCCATGTCTCCTGTCAGCGGGGGGGGGGGTTATTTAGCACAGGAGTGATGATGATGAAATGATGAAGATCAGGGGAGGAAGATGATCCTTTAAGAGACAGGATGAGGAGATGGTTGGAGAACAGATAGAATTACTCAGATCAGGATAATCTGCACTCAGCTCACCTGGATTACAGGTGAGCTGAGGGGACGCCTGATTGGCTGCGGTCCTCAAACATGTTTTAGCAGGAGGTCAAACAGCGGCCAATCAGAGGACAGAATTTCCTGATCTAAAGAGTTCATCTGCTGATTGCTGGAGACTGAGAACACATCCAACATCCATCATCCATCCATCATTCATCCAACATCCATCCATCCAACATGCATCCAACATCCATCCATCCATCCAACATCCATCCATCCATCCATCATCCATCCATCCAACATCCATCCATCCAACATCCATCCATCCATCATCCATCCATCCATCATCCATCCATCCAACATCCATCCATCCAACATGCATCATCCATCCATCATCCAACATCCATCCATCATTCATCCATCCAACATCCATCCATCCAAAATACATCCATCCATCCAACATGCATCCAACATCCATCATCCATCCATCATCCATCAGCCAACATCCATCCATCATCCAACATCCATCCATCATCCATCCATCATCCAACATCCATCCATCATCCATCCATCATCCAACATCCATCCATCATCCATCATCCAACATCCATCCATCCAACATCCATCCATCCAAAATACATCCATCCATCCAACATGCATCCAACATCCATCATCCATCCATCATCTATCAGCCAACATCCATCCATCATCCAACATCCATCCATCATCCAACATCCATCATCCATCATCCATCCATCCATCATTCATCCATCCATCCAACATTCATCCATCCATCCATCCATCATCCATCCATCCATCATTCATCCATCCATCCAACATTCATCCATCCATCATCCATCCATCCATCATTCATCCATCCATCATCCATCCATCCATCATCCATCCATCCATCATCCATCCATCCATCATCCATCCATCCAACATTCATCCATCCATCATCCATCCATCCATCATTCATCCATCCATCATCCATCCATCCATCATTCATCCATCCATCCAACATTCATCCATCCATCATCCATCCATCCATCCATCATCCATCATCCAACATCCATCCATCCAACATCCATCCATCCAAAATACATCCATCCATCCAACATGCATCCAACATCCATCATCCATCCATCATCTATCAGCCAACATCCATCCATCATCCAACATCCATCCATCATCCAACATCCATCATCCATCATCCATCCATCCATCATTCATCCATCCATCCAACATTCATCCATCCATCCATCCATCATCCATCCATCCATCATTCATCCATCCATCCAACATTCATCCATCCATCATCCATCCATCCATCATTCATCCATCCATCATCCATCCATCCATCATCCATCCATCCATCATCCATCCATCCATCATCCATCCATCCAACATTCATCCATCCATCATCCATCCATCCATCATTCATCCATCCATCATCCATCCATCCATCATTCATCCATCCATCCAACATTCATCCATCCATCATCCATCCATCCATCCATCATCCAACATCCTTCCAGCCATCTACAGTCTATCCAGTGTATTTCTATAGCTCCAATTCACATCATGTCATCTCAGGTCACTTTCCAGTTCACCAGATCATCCAGTCAGATTGATTCAAAGTTTTCTATCTAAGGAAAACCAGCTGATTGCATCGACTCATTGACTCTTCAGCAATCCCTCACACTAAGCATGCTTGTAGCGACAGTGGAGAGGAAAAACTCCCTTTGAACAGGAAGAAACCTCCAGCAGAACCAGGCTCAGTGTGAGCGGCCATCTGCTGAGGCCCACTGGGGTTCAAGGAGACAGAAGCAGACATAGAAAAAGAAGCATAGATACAAAAGGCAACTGTCAACCACCTCCACAGGCGGCCCCGTCCAGGAAACACACAGCCAGGCAGACGAGCTCCGAGCCAGCTCCCATGTCAGAGGATGAAGAGAGCACATCCAGTTAGTCACAGTCAGAGAAACAGGACTACACTGGAAAACAGGCCAAGCTCCAACATCTAGAAACAAAGGTGTTGATGGCAGCAGCACAGCTGATATTTCTCTCCAGGATGGAGTCACAGCCAAACAGGAACAGACCAGATGAAGCTACTATGAGAAAAAGCAGAGAGAGCAGAACGTTAGAGATTGAACTAACAGATTCTGCAGAGTGGGAGAATAGAGATAGAATGAAGCAGAATGATGAAAAAGGGGTCCCTATGTCCTCCAGCAGTCTAAGCCTATAGCAGCAGAACTATAGAGATAGATCAGGATAACCTGAGCCACTCTAACTAGAAGCTTTATCAAAAAGGAAAGTTTTAAGCCTAGCCTTAAAAGTAGACAGGGTGTCTGCCTCACGGACTAAAACTGGTAGTTGGTTCCACAGGAGAGGAGCCTGAGAACTAAAAGATCTGCCTCCCATTCTACTTTTACAAATTCTAGGAACCACATCCATTCAACATGAATGTTGGATGGAGTTTTCATGTTTTGTTTTGTTCTGAACGTTCTAAAAACTGTGATATTTGGGATTTTTATAAGAATCTGTTGTTTAGTCCAGATCTCTGTATTCCCTCATTATTCTGAACCAGTTTATCACCAAAAATTTCAACATTTTTCTGAGGCTTAATCTCATCATAGGGACTCAGGATCTGCCACCGAACCAGAGCCTGAAATAGTTTCTGCTTAGTTGGATCAATGTGCTTGTTTACATGTTTTATGAGTCTAAATGGAGCAGGACAGAAAAAAGAACCAACTAACACGCCGGTAAACATTGGATCCTCCCCCCCCCCCCCCAATCGGGTCAGCATCAGAACCACCATCTGGTTACATTTCAAGACCAATGGCTTCGATAACATGCTAAACCTTTTCGGTTTGGTCCTAATGAGTCTTGATTTGTAAAGCTGTCTGGTTCCACCTGGACTGGGCTCATCTGTTGGCCCGTTCCCTCCCACCTTTAATACGGTACGCTTACATTATATGACCCAACAGGATGGTTGGTGGTTCTTCAGAACCGGCTTATGCTGTGAAAGGAAGATGAATGGAGGGAAGGTAAAGAGGGCTCAGTGGCGAAGTGACAGGAATGGAGGAGGAGCATCAGCTCGGTTTTAAAGGTTCACTCCGAGGACAGCCGTGCGGTTCTGTTCAGACACGTTTCTGTCAAAACAACATTTATTACTCATACTAGGTGAAACCAGCCGATGTCCAAACAACACCTCTTTGATCAGCCGTTGGAACCTCGTCAACCGGAGCCTACGGGCCCTAAAGGGTCCGGCAGCGCCAGCCATGTTTGTTTTACAGATTACGTGGCCGGGTCAGAGCCATGGCGGGCGTTCACGGTGAGTTCTGATGTCGACCATGAACTCCACCGCTCATTGCTCAGCCAACATTCCAGTTTCCCAGAGGAACTGCGATGAACCAGTCCAGGACCAGAATGAACAGTAACTTCTGTTTCAGAATGTGGATCTGCAGATCTATAGCTACAGATATAAACCTTCTCTCAGTCCTGTGGAGTTTATTAGAACCGGTCCGTTTCCATCTGATGTTCTAAGCTTCACTGAATCAAACACCAACACTGATATTACAGAACCTTTTTATTCTTCATCAGCTGAAATGTATGAACATAAAACAGAACCTCTTCACTTTTCTTCAAAAACGAATTCAGAGAAACCCATCTGGTTTGGTCTCATGGTTTGATACACCATTTCATCCCAGCTAACAGGATAAGACTCTTCTAGAAGTCTGAGTCCAATCACACCAACGTTCAAAACGAGTCAAAACTAAAGGGAACCAGAACCATGAGCAACAGATGGGTCCCTGCTGCTCAGAAAGTTCTGAACATCTGTCTGGAAGGGTCCAGCAGCTTCCTTAGGACTCTGCATCAGCTGGTGGAACACATAACACCCAAACCCGAACTGAAGGTTCTGCTAGAATTACTGAAATGTTCTCAGCCAGCAGGATCCCCTTAGAGCGATCCGGTGTGGTGGAGGAATCCAGAAAGTCGTTTAAGCTGGAGAACAGTTCGTTTGATCTACACAGACCTGTTGATGGGAAACTCCTCTAGAAACAGGTCCTGTCTGGATGACAGCCAGTCTTTAGTGAACCAGTGAGAGATGATATAGCATATATTTAAACACAACAATTACTGCACATAGTTGACGAGCTAAGATGGAGAAGCGGCCCCTTCTGTGGCCCGACCAGATCAAATCCAGATGAAACTAGTTCTTTTAGGTCCACTGGTCAGCGTTGGATCTTCCGTGGTTGAAACTCCACAACTAGAACTGATGTCCGGGTCAGAAAAACAACCGTCATGCAGCAGAGTTAGTCAGTAGTCGTCATAGCGATACGTGTTGGGGTAGGCGTAGTGGTAATCGTAGCCATCCGTCCGCTCTGTTTTGGTCTGCAGTGGTTCTGGAGGAAACGACAGACTCTTGATGACACCGCCAGGCTCCTCTGTCACCTTGACTTCGGTGGAATAAGAAGAGGAGGCATCGTCCAGCAGGGAAGAGCAACCGGGCAGGCCTGGAGGTTTGGTTGGAGCGCAGGGCTGGTAGGACGTGAGGCTGCCAGAAGGTTTAGGACATGGCTGGTAGGGAGGCAGTGTCCCTGGAGGCTTTGGACAGGGCTGGTAGGACACCTGGAAAGGACAATTAGACAGTCACCCTCATATGTACTGTTACCACAAACATCAAGGTTTCTCTTTCAGACACACAAACATGGTGTACAGTGATAACAGAGGTCCATTTACTGCTAACAATAAGGCCGAGTTAGAACGTGTTTAACTGCTCATCTGCCTGAATCCCGGAGACCCAGAGGGAACCAAGGCACATCCTCACAGACGTGGAGAAACTGGTTTCACGGTTGCAGAAATAACCCAACCAGAGAACTTTAGAGGAGCCCCAACAGAATGGCCATCTGTGAAACAGGAGGTCGTCTGACTTTCTCTACAACAAGAAACAATCCTCTGACTGAGAGTTTAAAATCCCTGGGTGTTCACGTCAATAATAAACTGGACTCCTAACAGCGACGCCCTCTATAATGAGACATTACAACCACAATAACTGCTGCAGTGGAGAATAATTACTATCTAATACCCTGTGCAATAACTATATATATAAATATCCATCTATATAAATACCCATGTAAATATTCTGTATGATGATCCTACTATAAAAACAAAAGGCTGTCATATATGGACGCACTTTATGTACTGTATATATCCCATCATGCACCTTCTTCTTCTTCTTCTTTTTCTCCTTTGACTATTTGAGCTGATGGAACGAGTACATTTCTCTACTGTGAGATCAATAAAGTCATCACTTCATCAATCAATATTCGTAACTCCGTTCCAGGTAAAACACTGAATGACTATGGCAAGCCGATTTGACATTTATTGCACTCTCCTCTCTATTGTTCCATTTGTTTATCTCTAAATGTAGTGATGCACGATATTGGGATTTTGGCCGATATCCGATATTTTAAAACTCATGTAGCCGATAACCGATATCGATACCGATGTTAAAGCTGGACAAAAATAAGTAGTCATTGAAAATAGCAGTTTTGTTATCCATTTCTGACACTTTGAAAAATAATATACTCAAATATATTTTCATACGCTGATACCAAATTGATTTTTAAAAACGCGGTATCGATCTATTTTACTTTCAAAATCTGGTGAAATTTCATCGTTCTGTTACAAACTCTCGTGATATTTTGCAAATTCTTGTGAGATTTTGTTAGTAAAATAGATCGATACCGCGTCAATATATCAACATATAAAAATATGGCAACATTTGGTGAATTTTCGGGGGATTTCGTAGCATAACGATGACATATAGCAATATTTCATTAGTAAAAGAGATTGATATGGTGTTTTTAAATGGCAATATATCAGCATAGGAAGATATTGGGATATTTTAATGGATCAATATTTTTTCCCTCGTCTTTAGAAGTTTTTAAGTCTGTAAAAAAGAAGTTTTTGAGGAAGAAGAAGAAGTAGTATTTTTTATTTTTTTTAGACTTTAGAAACTCAGAAGCTGATCAAATATCGGCTTAAATATCGGTGGGGTGGCCGATGTCCGATATTCAGTTTTAAGGCCGATACCGATAGGGGGCCCATTATATCATGCATCCCTACTAAAATGAGATTCTTTCTGGTCTAAGCTACATTCCTACAAGTCTGAACTGTACCTATAGATTTCCTAAAGTACATTTTTGCCAGCAAAAAATAAATTTCAGGCTGCAAAAAATATAGTAAGAATAAACTTTCAGAAACCAGGAAATCTCTACAAAGAAGTAGCCATTTTGACATTCATTAGCTTGACTGAATATCTATTCCAGATGTCTCAAATGCATCTCTTCCTAGTCAAAATGAACATTCCAGATATCTTAAATATAATTCTTACTAGTACATAAAAATAATGACCAGTACCAAATGTAATACAGGGATGTGGAATTAATTTTCAGACATCCAGAATGTTTATTTCAAATAGGAGTGACGTCATTTAGTATATCTGAAAATAACGGCCCAATACACATGAATGGGGAAAAGTGACGTCATTTGGACTAGAAAGAATAACATTTCAGATATCAGGTCATTTTAGATAGGAGGAATACTATTATAGATATCTGAAAGACATATCCGCTCAAGCTAAATCTAGATCTTACTAATACAAATTTTATTCCGCATAACTTAACATGTAATTTCTACTGGTAGAAAAATAATTAGTTATATTCAAAATACAATTCTGACTAGCAACCTTGTTATTGTGACTGTCTAGAATGCTTAGTGCTATCTATAATAGACGTGTGAGCCCCATTATTCTTTTTAAAGTATCTAGAACTGCATTTTAGATAGGCATTATTGAAGTTAAGATGTCTAGAATTCTAATTTATCTAGTCATATATCAGTGGTTGATATCTGTAATTGTATTTCTACTAGCAGAAATATATTTTTGAAATCAATAATTTCTGGATATCTAGAATTTTATATTCATTTTGATATCTGAAATAGTTATTATGACTAGAAGTAACTCTATTATAGAGATCTGAAATTAGAGTTCATCCTCGTCAGAATTCATTTTTAGATAGGAAGAATCTTATTTTAGATGTCTATTTTTTGACAAGGTAGAAATGCATTTGAGACTTCTGGATTACATATTCAGTCAAGCTAATAAATGTTAAACGGCCTGCCATAATGACCTGTGTTATGGAGTTCATTCTCATCAGAGTTCAGTTTTAGAGATGTAGAATGTTTATTCTAGATAGGAGGAATGGTATTTTAGATATCTGAAATGTTCATTTTGACTAGAAAGAAATGCATCATAGAGTCCCTTTTCCCCCAAATGGGGCTCTATAGGTAGGTGAAAATTAAAAATGATTCTAGAGGCTTCCTTCTCCAACATCCAGATGAACCACTAAACCAAAACACTGCATAATTGCACCATATTTATTTAATGCTCTGAACATCCAGATCAATGTGTGGGTTTTTTTGGCCTTTTTTTTCTCCCAAACTGTTTACATTTGATCACTGCTGCACTTAAAGGAAGGGAAATGCAATGGAAGCTGTACTAAACGACAATAAAGGTTGACTAAATCTAAGAACCGAGTTTACCTTGGTTGTGGTGGTGATGATGGTCTGCAGAGCAGCAGGGGACCCTGGAGGGTTACTTGGATAACGACAGGGGTACTCTGTGCTGTAGTAGTGATGGTTATCCCCGTAGGGGGCGGAGCTCTTCAGTAGCTCCTTCCAGGCTGGTGGGGGCTTCGTTTGAGGGTCAAAGGAGGAGGACGATGATGAGAGAGGAGCTGATGAGGATGAGGGTGTAGAGGAGGAAGCTAGGACCGGCGTCACCCTGCAGACAAACCATGGTTCAGATTATACAAACCAGCAACGATCCAATGAACACAGTCAGAAACTCTTCAAATGTTTGGTCTAGTTCAATTTCACAATTTAAGTTAAGTCACGCTGCCAGCATCTGAAACATGTCCAAACACCAGAAAATATGTGACAAAGTTATCTGGTTTGGTGCCGTTAACACTGTAAAACCATAGTGTAAACACCAGAGAGGTCCACCATCCAGGTTTAGACCGGTGTTCTCGGCCAGAATCTAAGATTTACTTTGTGTTTAGCCCAGCTCTGATCTAAGGCTTGTGAAAAAGGTTTCACCAAAACCTAGTCTGGACTGGATCTGTGAGCCTGACCTGGGATCGCAGAGATCAGAAGTCACAGGATATGTAGGGGAGGTCAAGTATCCTTGGAACTCGTAGCCAGGTCGTCCCATGTACAGTCTTGTATTGGCTGGTTTTTGAAGAGTGGGTGGGGCCTCTCCAAGTGCATTATGGGGGTTATAGTAGGACTCGGTGCTCTGGAAAGGTGGGTAATGCTGAGGGAAGTTTGGCTCAATGAAAGAGATCCTTTCAGGTGGTTCCACACAAAGTAGGGCTGGACCCAGGGCCTGAGAGAGGAAACAACAAGCAGATGGTTCAAAAAACAAAAGGCTAAAGTAAGCAACAGCAAACCGGTGGTAAAGTAAAGGTGCATTCACACCCAATGCAAATGCAGCAACTGGATCAAGTGATTTTAATGTTATGCGAAGTTTTCAGAGACAGAAATGATTTTTTACTGGGCGATTAGAGAGAAACGGCATGAATGCTACAGCTAGGTCAAGTTTCTCAGGAGTTGAATATTTAAACTTTTCTGTAAATTCATGTTTTATTAACCAGTCAGGGACCCATTGATGCCGATGCTTTAGTTTGCCAACATTTGCTCTCCTCCACTGCGATTTGAACGAATATTCCCATATTCTCGGCCCCAGACTATGGTGTATTCTGTGTTTCCTCTTATTAGATGAAGTGGTGATGTGACCCGGATAAATGTCTTCCCAGGTTGTTTGCCAGAGGCAGCTGAATTGTCAAGCAACCGATGGCAAGTGACCCATACAACATATTTGCCAAATTCGCATTTGGAGTGAATACACCTTAGAGCATCAAAAAGCAGGTGGTAGATAAACAATGGTCGACAAAAATGCAGTGAACAAGTTGAACCAGTGCAAAGAAGTGTTCTGGTCCCAGTACCCAGGCTTACCTGTGCATCAATGAGACGTCTTTTGGGTGTGAACGGCGGTGAACTGACTCGTCTCTTTACTGAACTTCTTCTTGCTTCAGTTTCAGATTTGGATTCTGGTCTTGGGTGATCATGGACCCCTTTAGCCTGAAAACCAGAACAACAGCTTTAGACAGAGAAAACAATGAAACTAGTTGTTTAGAACCTGAACAGGATTAGTTCTCTTTAAACCCGATACTCCCCCCCGTTGGTTGTAAAGACGACATGATTTACGTCCAAACAATGTCTACACTTGGTTGAAAAGTGAAAGGTGAAAAGCTCTAATTTTCAGATCGTTGAGAAGACATAGAAAACTGCGTTTGCAACGTCTTTTTAATGTCTATAATTGGACTAAAGTGAACAAAATCAGACCGACCAAAGACAGCCCAATTTTCAACTTCCTGGACTAAATCCAGACTATGATGGACCGACCCAATTGAGCCTAAAAACCAAGGTCTGAATGACGCCTGGTGTTTGGGGGGCTATGTTCTGAGGTTTCGTTGCCTGAACAGGACTATAGAAGTGAGGGTAACTTATGTTCACGTCGTTGGAACGTAGTTATATGTCAGAGAACCTCTGCTGGCTCTCTTCACTCTTTTCAGGACTTGTCTGCCCTGTTGGCAATGAGCAGTGACGTGCGGTCAGGGGAGGCAGGTGAGGCAGTGCCTCACCAGCCATCATGGAAAGAAAGAAAATATATAATCATAAAGTAATTTAAATTGTTATATTCATCCGGTGGTTTGTACTAAAAAATATTCATTTTTCATGTAGCTTCACCAATTTCGATTTTTATTTGTTCAAAATCGCTGAATTTTCTTATTTTCCCATTCAAATGCTTGGAAGCGATGCCGGTGAGGCAGCAGCGAGCTCTGCCTCACCTTGGATTGCGCAACCCCTGGCTCTGCGCTGGCTGCAAAGCGGAGAGAGCATGTTGCTGTACGGCGTCAATAAAATGGTTTAAACAAATGTAATATGTGAACTTATTTCTAATAATTTGGCTTATGTATATAATGTACAGAGCTTTTTGTCACCAACTGTGTTTGTGTAACGTGTTTCGTGTAATGAGCGATTATAAACGGCAGAGAACAAGTTCGAGGTGAGGCAGGCAGTTCTCTTGCCTCATGGCAGGGGGTGCTCAAGAGACTGAAAACATAAGGCAGGAACAGGACGGATCAAGGAAGGCTTTCTTCCCTGGCAGTGATCTCCATTGAGACAGAGAGACTTTTAAAACTGAAGGAAGATAAGGAGGACTTCTATTCATTTATAAGTAAAGGTAAGACAGTAATAACATTTATTTTGTTTTGTTTTTTAAGGAAATGTGTGTTTTGTGAGCTACAGTTTGTATGTGTAAGGATGCAGAAGTGAAACATAACATGTAAACTGCTGTCAATCTATGCATCTATTTGCAAATCTGATTCTGATGACGTCAGTGCCTCACCAGCTATGAACCTCACCGCACGTCACTGGCAATGAGACTCAGTTTCGGTGGGTTTGGGTTTGGGTTCCAGCCAATGGGTTCATTGGCTGGAGGTAAGAGGTATTCACCTGGAAGAAGATGGCCTTGCCGTCAACTCTCCAGAAGTTAGTAACAGGGTAACCGCTGTGACCTCGGCATGGCAGCAGCTCCAGGGCAGCATTGCAGTTCGGACACATCTTCTCTGAAACACAGACTCTAATCAGATGTCTAAAGTCACAGTACCAGCAGTCAGCTAGCAATAAGGTCTGGTTGAGACTTACTCTGCTGTTTTTGTCGAGCCTTGTCGCAGATAGCTGGACGGAGTTGCAGTCTGGAACCGTCTGCCAGGGTGCAGCCTCGGGAACAAACCACTACACCCAGACAGGACTTCTTCAGAATCTGACAGTTGTGGTTGTTGGTGTTCCTCATGGCCCAGCCAGAGAGATGCCGTTGAGCGTTCTTATCATCAGCTGCAAAACACCAGAAGATTCGAATCAGGTCAACTGAGTTCTCAAAGCAAAGCTGCCTGTGTGATGTAATAAGGGTGCAACATCCATTGGTTAAGGGCCCCATAGAGGATGGAAGTTGAGGAATTGGACCCTCCTGAAATGCAGTTGAATACTTCTGCCTTAGATTATAGAGGTTGGGGCTTGGCCTGTTTTTCAGTGCTTAGTCCTGTTTCTCTCCTAGAAGTAACTATGAGCTCAGGCTCTACTGGGACTAACTGGACGTGCTCTCTTTCATGAAAATTGGCTTAGAGTTTGATTAACTGAGATCCCTGGGGTCTAGCCTTCAGGATTCAGCGCTCTCACTGCAGCGGCCAGATTCCCGGTCAGGGAACAAATATTTGGGTAGAGTGGTTAGAGAATAGAGCTTGGAAACCTGAGGTTGGGAATTTGAAAACCATTCAAAAGACCATAGACTGCTACTCTGGGTCTCTGAGGAAAGACCCTTAACCCCACACTGCTCCCTGGGCACCGCACAGTGGCAGCCCACTGCTCCCAAAGGGGATGGGTTTAATGCAGAGAGTGAATTTTGTTGGGTTGATCAGGAACTAGCTGTAGGTCTAGATACGGCCGAGGTGGCGAGGAAGTGGGGGCAAGTTTATGCGACAATGGAGGGACATGAGGGCCAAAAAAAGAGCGGGGATCCAGGTGGAAAAAGGGTCTCGGTAAGGAACCAAACAGGAAAAACGCATAGTGTAGAGTGGATGTAGATTTGACCAATCACAGGCCTCCGGTCTGCGGCCACTTACAATATTATTCAGGGTTTTCTATATGTGTAGCTGCAGGTTATCTGTGAACACCTGGAACCAAACTCCCGTGGTATGGATGTATGGGCATGCTGGTGTCCAAAGGATTCCCAAAGGTCCTCAGAAGGAAACTATGCTCATGCCTCAGATATCCAAAGATACTCCAGATCACTGGGACACAAGGAGGGCGGACAAAGGAACGGCCGCATTCACCAAGGAGAGGAAGACAAGAGCACCAGGGGCTCGAACCCCCAGGGGCCAAACCCCAAAGGAGGCTGCAGCGGCAAGCCCATGGGGGACCCAGGGGTCTGAGGCCTTGGGGCGCACCATTGCCTAGTGGGGCCCCACAGCACCAAGAGGTCTAGGCCCAGCCAGGCAGCTACCAGGATTGACAGCCCCCACCAAAGTACCCTAGAGAACCATCACTGCACCACAAGACACAGGCACCTCATAAGATGGGGGAGGAGCATAAGAAAGGGGGAGGAGCCAGGCTCCGCTCATACTGGGGCTGTTCAGTGAGTTGGGGAAGAAACATTCTGCCTCAGAAGAAGACAGCAACAAATTCATCCACAGTGCTTCACACAATCCGTCCTCTTAACACCCATAGGGACACACAGAGGCGGACACTAAACATCTCCTCCTACATACATTATCCTCCAGTACCTGGGGGCCGATTCTCCAGTGGAGAACAAGGCCACAGACCCAGGAGGACATTCCTTTTTGGACTTGGTGCTGCCAAAAGGAGGAGGGCAGCAGAGTAGTCCAGGTGTAGCTCCAACACCGACATTGGCTATTTATTTTAAGAAAATGGCCGATTGCACCAATTGATTCTGCAGGATGATTCTCTCCTCCTGGATGAGCAGGTAGAGACAGTCAATCCCTCACACCAAGCATGCTTGTAGCGACAGTGGAGAGGAAAAACTCCCTTTGAACAGGAAGAAACCTCCAGCAGAACCAGGCTCAGTGTGAGCGGCCATCTGCTGAGGCCCACTGGGGTTCAAGGAGACAGAAGCAGACATAAAACTGGAGATGTTCTTATTGCTCTGGGATATAAAACCAAACACATCTGAATGAAAAAGTCTTCAGGTTTGAACAGTTCTCCTGAAACGACTTCCTGTTTGTTCTATTTCTAATTAATCTATCTCCATAAACCTTCATGTTTCATAGACATACAGTTTGTAGATAAACTGCAGATGACGCGGTTCAGGTTGGATTTGATTTCTCTTCGCAGACACACTGAATGTGTCCTGGATTAGAACCTCCGCCCCATTAGGTGGTTGGCCCTGTTGCCATGGTTACAGAGTTCTTTCCTCCTATTGCTCATTGTCCTTAGATTAAATAAAACTTTACGCCTGTCAGTATGTTTGGACTCAAGACTAAGACTAAGAAAACGTGGTTTTACTTGGGATTCAGCAGCGAGACCCAACAGAACCAGAACCGGAAGATGATCCTCCTAAGAATGAGACAGAAGAAGGAAAACGGTTTCTCACCGCTGTAGATGTAGCGAACGTAACCATCTGTCCACTCCTGGAACGGGTCGAACTGCTTCAGGTCCTGCAGGACAGACAGACAGACAGAGAAGGAGATGGGTCAAAGGTTAATGACTGAACGGAGTATTGTGGTTCCGACCAGAACCCGGTAATAAAACCTTAGGAAAGCAGAACCTTAAAGGTCAAATGGAAAGGAACGCGTCTAGAGCAGGTTTATGGTCTTTCTTTTCTCTATGTGGTCTAAATCGTGCTAAATATGCTCCAAGTAATTAAAAATCAGAAAGTTTTTACAGCATGCTGGGCGCCTCTAGATCACATGACCGAACCCAGCTGTGATGTCACTGCAGTCAAACATCTTCCAGCGGTTGTATAGAAACACTACTTCACGCATTGTTAAGGGCTCTGAAAGGATCGTTAAAACGTCATTACAGCGGTCTGTTGTAGGAATGGCTTTGGATCGGGAAAAGGAATGTTAGGGTTAACAAAAATGTGTTCTCATCAGTGCTGGTAAACAAAACGGAATTTTCTTTTTAATTATCTGAAGGAGCCGGTTTGGGGTGAGATAAAAATCGACCGGACAATCTGTGCGAACACAGCAAACTATGTTTGGATCACATCAGATTCTATCATCATCAGTCCTGCTCTAATCAGCATCAGCTGGATTGGATAGATTTAATAAAGTGCCTGATGGTAATAAAGCTGATTCAAAACATCGGTTATTTTTTAATGAAAAATGTTATTTCATAAAACAATGAACCCTAGCTAGCTGCACATTATGGTCATTATGGTCTGGGCTCCAAAACAACAAGAACCTGATGGATAACAGTCAGTTCCTAAAGGCGGGGCCCCACAGCTGGACACCCACCGGCCCCGGGACCATGAGCCGAACCGGTTACTGAGGGACCGCCTATCCAGTGATCCAGCTCCGCACTCAGGGCTCCAACACTGACCCCCAGCCTTCACAGAACCAATCCCAGTCCTCTGATCCCTTCTTCAAACTAAAGGTTAGACTCTGGTTTAAACTAATGGTTAAACTAAGCAGCATCTGGAAAATGTTCTGAATAATAATAATAATAATAATAATAATAATGAACTTCAAAGATCAAAGAACATTCAGACCTGCATGGTCTGCGGTTCTGTTGCGTAAACTGGTTACTTCCGGACGTTTCCCGGTTCTTGGTAGAACCGGGTCGCCTCATCTTTCTGATCCAGAACTTGACTGGTTAATTCCTACTATGAAGGAAGAGATTCCATGTGAGGTTCCTCAGGGGTCCATCTTAGGGCCCCTCCTATTCAATATCTCCATGCTCCATCTACATCAGATCTTAATAAACAACAACATCAGTTACCATAGCGATACAGACCACACCCATTTGTTCATCACCATGAACCCATTTAGCTCTGGATAAAAGAAGACAAGAAATCAACAAATGAACTAAATGTGGTTCGGCTTATAGCCCGGTGTGGCTATTAGCCTGGTGTGGCTATTAGCCTGGTGTGGCTATTAGCCTGGTGTGGCTTACAGTGAGGTCTGGCTTACAGTGAGGTCTGGCTTACAGTGAGGTCTGGCTTACAGTGAGGTGTGGCTTACAGTGAGGTGTGGCTTACAGTGAGGTCTGGCTTACAGTGAGGTGTGGCTTACAGTGAGGTCTGGCTTACAGTGAGGTGTGGCTTACAGTGAGGTCTGGCTTACAGTGAGGTCTGGCTTACAGTGAGGTCTGGCTTACAGTGAGGTCTGGCTTACAGTGAGGTCTGGCTTACAGTGAGGTCTGGCTTACAGTGAGGTGTGGCTTACAGTGAGGTCTGGCTTACAGTGAGGTGTGGCTTACAGTGAGGTCTGGCTTACAGTGAGGTGTGGCTTACAGTGAGGTCTGGCTTACAGTGAGGTCTGGCTTACAGTGAGGTCTGGCTTACAGTGAGGTGTGGCTATTAGCCCGGTGTGGCTATTAGCCTGGTGTGGCTATTAGCCTGGTGTGGCTTACAGTGAGGTCTGGCTTACAGTGAGGTCTGGCTTACAGTGAGGTGTGGCTTACAGTGAGGTCTGGCTTACAGTGAGGTCTGGCTTACAGTGAGGTGTGGCTATTAGTCCGGTGTGGCTTACAGGGAGGTCTGGCTTACAGTGAGGTCTGGCTTACAGTGATGTCTGGCTTACAGTGAGGTGTGGCTTACAGTGAGGTCTGGCTTACAGTGAGGTCTGGCTTACAGTGAGGTCTGGCTTACAGTGAGGTGTGGCTTACAGTGAGGTCTGGCTTACAGGGAGGTCTGGCTTACAGTGAGGTCTGGCTTACAGTGAGGTCTGGCTTACAGTGAGGTGTGGCTTACAGTGAGGTCTGGCTTACAGTGATGTCTGGCTTACAGTGAGGTCTGGCTTACAGTGAGGTCTGGCTTACAGTGAGGTCTGGCTTACAGTGAGGTGTGGCTTACAGTGAGGTCTGGCTTACAGGGAGGTCTGGCTTACAGTGAGGTCTGGCTTACAGTGATGTCTGGCTTACAGTGAGGTGTGGCTTACAGTGAGGTCTGGCTTACAGTGAGGTCTGGCTTACAGTGAGGTGTGGCTTACGGTGAGGTCTGGCTTACAGGGAGGTCTGTCTTACAGTGAGGTCTGGCTTACAGTGAGGTGTGGCTTACAGTGAGGTCTGGCTTACAGTGATGTCTGGCTTACAGTGAGGTCTGGCTTACAGTGAGGTCTGGCTTACAGTGAGGTCTGGCTTACAGTGAGGTCTGGCTTACAGTGAGGTGTGGCTTACAGTGAGGTCTGGCTTACAGGGAGGTCTGGCTTACAGTGAGGTCTGGCTTACAGTGAGGTCTGGCTTACAGTGAGGTGTGGCTTACAGTGAGGTCTGGCTTACAGTGATGTCTGGCTTACAGTGAGGTCTGGCTTACAGTGAGGTCTGGCTTACAGTGAGGTCTGGCTTACAGTGAGGTGTGGCTTACAGTGAGGTCTGGCTTACAGGGAGGTCTGGCTTACAGTGAGGTCTGGCTTACAGTGATGTCTGGCTTACAGTGAGGTGTGGCTTACAGTGAGGTCTGGCTTACAGTGAGGTCTGGCTTACAGTGAGGTGTGGCTTACAGTGAGGTCTGGCTTACAGGGAGGTCTGTCTTACAGTGAGGTCTGGCTTACAGTGAGGTGTGGCTTACAGTGAGGTCTGGCTTACAGTGATGTCTGGCTTACAGTGAGGTCTGGCTTACAGTGAGGTCTGGCTTACAGTGAGGTCTGGCTTACAGTGAGGTGTGGCTTACAGTGAGGTCTGGCTTACAGTGAGGTGTGGCTTACAGTGAGGTCTGGCTTACAGTGAGGTCTGGCTTACAGTGAGGTCTGGCTTACAGTGAGGTCTGGCTTACAGTGAGGTGTGGCTTACAGTGAGGTCTGGCTTACAGTGAGGTCTGGCTTACAGTGAGGTCTGGCTTACAGTGAGGTGTGGCTTACAGTGAGGTCTGGCTTACAGTGAGGTGTGGCTTACAGTGAGGTCTGGCTTACAGTGAGGTCTGGCTTACAGTGAGGTCTGGCTTACAGTGAGGTCTGGCTTACAGTGAGGTGTGGCTTACAGTGAGGTCTGGCTTACAGTGAGGTCTGGCTTACAGTGAGGTGTGGCTATTAGCCCGGTGTGGCTATTAGCCTGGTGTGGCTATTAGCCTGGTGTGGCTTACAGTGAGGTCTGGCTTACAGTGAGGTCTGGCTTACAGTGAGGTGTGGCTTACAGTGAGGTCTGGCTTACAGTGAGGTCTGGCTTACAGTGAGGTGTGGCTATTAGTCCGGTGTGGCTTACAGGGAGGTCTGGCTTACAGTGAGGTCTGGCTTACAGTGATGTCTGGCTTACAGTGAGGTGTGGCTTACAGTGAGGTCTGGCTTACAGTGAGGTCTGGCTTACAGTGAGGTCTGGCTTACAGTGAGGTGTGGCTTACAGTGAGGTCTGGCTTACAGGGAGGTCTGGCTTACAGTGAGGTCTGGCTTACAGTGAGGTCTGGCTTACAGTGAGGTGTGGCTTACAGTGAGGTCTGGCTTACAGTGATGTCTGGCTTACAGTGAGGTCTGGCTTACAGTGAGGTCTGGCTTACAGTGAGGTCTGGCTTACAGTGAGGTGTGGCTTACAGTGAGGTCTGGCTTACAGGGAGGTCTGGCTTACAGTGAGGTCTGGCTTACAGTGATGTCTGGCTTACAGTGAGGTGTGGCTTACAGTGAGGTCTGGCTTACAGTGAGGTCTGGCTTACAGTGAGGTCTGGCTTACAGTGAGGTGTGGCTTACAGTGAGGTCTGGCTTACAGGGAGGTCTGTCTTACAGTGAGGTCTGGCTTACAGTGAGGTGTGGCTTACAGTGAGGTCTGGCTTACAGTGATGTCTGGCTTACAGTGAGGTCTGGCTTACAGTGAGGTCTGGCTTACAGTGAGGTCTGGCTTACAGTGAGGTCTGGCTTACAGTGAGGTGTGGCTTACAGTGAGGTCTGGCTTACAGGGAGGTCTGGCTTACAGTGAGGTCTGGCTTACAGTGAGGTGTGCTCTGTAGTCTGGAAAATATGGCCATTACTTCTGTGAGAGAATTGAAATTTTCTCTGTTTTTCTCTCATGTTCCTTTTTTCATGTTCTGTAAATGTTCCCTATAAATAAACACACCTTTGTTTTTTCCATGATTCTCCTGATGGTTCTAGAGGTTCTATGGGTTCTCTGAGCTACAGTCTCCTGAGGAACGCCTGAATCTACATGAGGTCCTGAATGAGTATCACTGCAGGTGATGTCATCTATCCAGCAGCATCTGGGCCCTCAGCTCCTCCAGCTCTGATCAGTGGAGCAACACTAAAGAGTCCCAGCAGGTCCTGGAGGTAGAACCAAACCATCTGGACCATCTGCGTTTCCTTTGGTCCAACCACTGAGAAGCTAAAAGATGCTGACTGATTGAAAACTGATCAGAGATATTGATCAGTGAGAAGAACTTTTTCTGTTTGGATCCAGAACGAAAACAAATAGAAAAAACTAGTTTTGTGTTTGAGCATCAACAGAGAGCAGCTGAGTCAGCAGCACACAAGCAAAACACACACGACCTTCACCTGACCTTCACCTGACCGCCAGCCACACAGCGGGGGGAGCCGCCAGGCTCCAGAACCCCACCAACAGCTGAACGTTCCCTGGTTCCTCTGAGGAACGTCGGACCCTGGAGCTGATCTTTTATCTATGACATCATTATCATCCCCCATTGTCCTTCAGCAGATCATAAAGGTCCTTCAAGCAGACAGAAACACGGCATGTTTATGCTGAGAGGATCGAGTCAAACATTAGAAATCAGGTTTCATTGTTTTCCACCAGAGCAGTTAAAAACAGAAGAACTCTGAATATCAGGCATCAAAAACTGAAGATTCTGAAGGTTTCAGAACATCTTAGCAGATCAACACAACCTTCCTTTATTTACCTTTTAAATCACCTGTAGCTAAATTCTCCTTCAGTTTCAGTCTGGCTTTAGAGCTCATCATAGCACTGAAACAGCTCTGGTGAAAGTCACTAATGATATTCTCATGGCCTCAGATAATGGACTTGTATCTGTGCTCGTCCTGTTGGATCTCAGTGCTGCATTTGATCCAGTTGATCAGAATATTCTTTTAGAAAGACTTGAATATTTTGTTGGAATTAAAGGAACAGCTCTAGACTGGTTTAAATCTGATCTATCTGATCGAATTTGTTCACGTTAATGACAGATCTTCCTCACGCTCCAAGGTTACCTGTGGAGTACCACAGGATATACATGTATGTGTTACTAAAACAAACACATGCTGATCTAATTAAAAACTTGGTGTTTATTTATTTCTCCTTCTAGAAGGGCATTTCATTTAAACTCTAGAGTAAAGATCCAGCAATCTCCCGTCACATCAATGGCCACCCCAATGGCCACCCCCTGACCACCCCAATGGCCACCCCACTGGCCACCCCCTGACCACCCCACTGGCCAGTGTAAATTGTAGTAGCATCAGTTTAGCATTTCATCCCATTCTGCACAGCCAGTGACGTAAGAATACAATAAACCAGGATCTGAGGAGGTGTTACTGAAGTCTTTATTTTTCTACAGGCCGGTTTAACACTATAGGAGATTCACACCCTGAAATTATGGCTTTCAGTTTCAGTGGCCTCCCCAACATTTTTAGTGGCCCCATCTGGCCCCCAGTTGAAAAATGTCTGGATGCGCCCCTGCAGGCAGTCAGCTGGTGCTTCACCCCGGCAGTCTTTGGGGAACGGCAGGTTCAACCTGGACAGGTTAACAGTCCATCACAGGACACACCACCTCAGGGTCATTTACAGACGGCTATTAGCCAAACTGGAAACCCAGAGAGAAGCCACAGCTGCACAGAGACCTGAGGCAGGAATTGAACCCAGGACCTCAAGGCAACGGTGAACTGCAGCAGCGTCAGACAGAATTCAATGAGCAATATCCTGTCCAGGGGTGATGCTGAGAAACTAGTCCATGCATTTGTTACTTCAAGGCTGGACTATTGTAATTCTTTACTATCAGGAAGTCCACAAACTGTAGTTAAAAGCCTTCAGCTGATCCAAAATGCTGCAGCCAGAGTTCTGATGGAAATGAAAAAGAGAGATCATATCTCTCCTATCCTGGCTTCTCTTCATTGGCTTCCTGTTAAATCCAGAATAGAATTTAAAATCCTCCTTCTCACATATAAAGCCTTAAATGGCCAAGCTCCATCTGATATCAGAGATCTGATTGTTCCTGATGTTCCTAACAGAGCACTTCGCTCTCAATCTGCAGGTTTAACCATGACAACCAAAAGCAGTTTTATCTACAGACAGACTTGATGTGAAAATGTTCAAAGAAGCCAAATTAAAATCCCTAAAGGAAAGGAAACCATCTGAGCTCAGCGATGCAGCAGTAGGCAGATTTCGTGCGGTCAGTGAAGGCACCGTTTCTCAGCAGGTTCTGGTTTCTCCATGATGGACTCTGGAAAGTGTCCCTGGGTGTGAGAGTCCAGCCGCCCTCAGCCTCCTGGGTCAACTTATTATTTTATGGCCTTTAAAGATGCTTTACATTTATTCATTATTCATTCAAACAGGTTTTTATTTTCATCTAATTGATTCTAAAGAGGATTTACAGATTTATTTATATATTTATCCACTCTAATTATAAGACTGAATATTTTTAAATAAAGGTTAATAAATCATCTGATCAGCAGGAGGTTCTTCTTCCTGTTTCTCTTATTTTTTTTTTGTTTTTAGATCAAACCAGAAATTTAAAATCTGGATAAATAAATAACTAAATAAATAAATATTTATATTTTTTAAAATCTTATTCTGGTTCTGATCAAACAGAATCATTTATTCTGATTCCGATTATTTTCAGAATCATATTTTAATTCCTAGATCAATAGATTAAATTATAGATTTTAATTCTTTAGTGTTTTTGAGGCCGTTTTATTTTATTTATTTTTTATTCATAGTTATTTATTTGAATTAATCCGTTTAGATTAAATGAATTAAACTGTTGAATTATTGAGCTCAGTAACCCACGCAGCGTGGCGTTTTTTCCCCGGAAAGAAAAAAAATATCTTTAATGTTTGATGAATTAATTTACATTTAAAATAAAAAAATGTTTTATTGGATCCGATTCTGAGCGAAGCGCAGAAATTCAGACTGAAAATTAGAAAATAAAATATTTTTTATTTTCGTTGATTTTTATTTCTAGAATCAAATCAAATAGAATAGATCTTCCTTCATATAGCGGGGAGGCCTGAGGGAAGCAGGTTCATCTAATAATAAATATAGAAATAAGAAATCTAATTAAACTTTCTAGCAGAGCAGAAAAAAAAAATGTTCTTATTTTAATGAATTTTAATCGTTTAAAAATATTTGGCTTCATTTATTGTTTGGATTCTTTTTTAAATCCTCTGTTGGTCCAAAAGGTTCTGATCTTTGGCTTCAGAACCGGAACTTTTTACAGATTCTGTTCAGCCGCGTTTGAACGGAATCTGAAAATAATCCGGAGTCTGAAAATAATCCAGAATCTGAAAAATATTTAAAAAATATTTTAATCAAATATTTTATCGGGAGATTTTTGATGATTTAGAAAATGTAACATTTCCATTGATCTATTTATTTAGGCCTGTTATTATATTTATAATTGATTTAGTGTTTAATATGTTTTTAATTCTCCTTTTATTCAGAAACTATTATTTCTGTAAAAATATTGAGCAGAAATTTGTCTTTCCAGAGTAATAATCCATATGACAATAATAATGTAATAATAAACATTATTCAGCGTTTTAATGTTATTATTATTATTATTCAGGTAAATGTTCTGCCTGTGAGCTGATGGGTTCCGGTTCGGTTCCGGTTCGGTTCTGGTACCTGAGGCAGTTTGGGGTCGTTGATGTCCCAGGTTAACTTCATCCCCACCGAACACACGCAGTCCGCCTCGTCGCGCTGCTCCGCCCGGGACATGCTCCCGGTACCGGCTGCTCGGCTCCTGCTTCCGAACCCTGGTTCCGATCCCGCTCTGGCTCTAAGGCGGCCCGGTCAGAACGAACCGAACCGAACCGAGGAGGGCGGTCTGCTGCTGGAAGAGGAAACTCCGCGCGGCGCGTGCAGCAGGTAGAAGTGAGGAGAGGTGAGGGAGGCGCGAGGCTGCAGAGGGGGGGGGGGCAGCATCAGAACTTAAGGTTTAAATCAGAACCTGATCAGCAGGTGAGTTTGTTATGGAAACACGTCACTGTTTCTACCAAAACAACAAACTCATTAGTCAACAACCAGAACCAGAGGAGCGGTTCTGACCCGCTGGGTTCTGACCCGCTCGGTTCTGACCCTTCATGATGGGATTTTAGAACCACCTCTGGACCCCAGCAGAACCAGAACCAGGAGGAGGTTCTGTGGACCGCTGTCTAATAGAATCAGCGGGTCAGAACCGGGTCAGAACCAGCTGGAGCTGAGATTTTGGGTCACTGATGGGCGCAGGTTTGATCCCAGCTTATAGGAACTCTGTTGGTCTTTAGTTTCATTGCTCCTGTGCTGAAATATTCATGATCTTTATTTAAGCTCAATCTGAGCATCAGAACATTTAGTTTAAAGAATAAAGCAGCATTTCTGCTACATTAATATAGAACTACACTCACTAGATGCTGTTTATCGATGTGTAAAGCATCACTGGCTCTGATCAATCTGGAATTAGGACCTTTTTCCACTTTGAAAAGGTTTATATTTAAACTAACCAGCGACTAAAACAGAAGGTAAATATTTAACCAAATCTAGTCTGAATATTCCTGTTATATGTGGATTTATCCTCTTTTCTTTGGAAGATATAGAATGGTGCAGAGGTGAAACCTTAAACCTTTAAACATTAAAGGGTCGGTAAATAAATGTATTTAAATGAGCATTGGAACTATAAGAGGAAATGAAACTGAGCATTTTAAATATTAACTTCACTATACAAGCTGTAAATCTATTTAAATAATCATCAACTGATTTAGTAGGCTAATTGATTAATTAACTGGAGTAAAGGGCCACTAATGTGCCTTTAGCTGACAGAGAGCCACTTAGAGCAGAAATTACACCAAGATTGTAAAACATTTATTAAAAAATTTACCAGACATTAATGTTTTTTCTAATTTAACTTATGGATGGTGTGGAAATCTAGAAAAATAGAATTAATGCAAATAGAGTTCCTCTGTTTGTCTATATCCTATTTCTAGAAGTAGAATCAATTAAATAGAACCATTTTTATTTTTAACTATTTTAATCTTTATCATCCTTCTAATGTTGTTATGATCTATAAAATAAATAAAACCTGTTATTTATACCTGAACTGCAGTCAAAATGAAAACATTAATATCAAATGAATATTGATTAAGGGAATCAGAAAAGTTAATAGTTTACAATCTTTATTCTGTCTGACTCAGAATATTTAGTTTTATTAAATAACTCCTAAAGTTGGTTTATTTCATTTCCTGTTTTAGCGCAGATTATATTTAGTTTTTTAATTTACTACTTTAGCCTATTGATAACCGCGATATTCTAACGTCTTTTTTATTAGTTCGCGCTCCAATCGCGCGCAAACATACAGACTAGAAAACCAACAATCAGAAAGAGAGAAGCAGGAACTTAATGCAGAAAAATCAGAGAGTTAAACAGGATTTAAATCAAAGATCTACAGCAATGGCCGCCAGATAGATAATCAGCAATCTGCAGTTGGTGAATTATTGATCTCAGAAAAGCTTCTGACTCAATAAATCACAAAATATTAATTGATCAAATGGAGATTGTGGATAAACCAGCCAGGTGTGACAGGAAGCATCAGGTAATGTGTGCAAATGGCGTGTTTGGACAGTGTTTGTTGTGTCCACTAGGGGGCAGCATTGGGCCATAATTGTTTTTCCTGCAAAGTTTCTAGAATACTTACATTTGTTTTGTTTGCAGATGATAACATCTTTTATAGGTGATAACTTTGATCAGCTTATGGCTGATATCAACTCTGAGTTATTTTCATTAAAGATGTGGTTTGATATTAAAAAACTATCTTTAAGTTTGGATCAAACCAAGTTAATGTTGTTTGGAAAGTGAGAAAGTAAAACAAATGACGTATTCTGATAGATAATGTGGCAGCAGAGACAGTTAAGGAAATTAAACTTAATAATAGACAATAAGACTTTTTGGCATATCTCATATAAAATACATTCAAACTAAAATATCTAGAAGTATTTCTATTCTCAGCAAACATAAACATTTCCTAAATGATGCTGCAATCATTTTATCTTTATCTGCATTCTGCAGCTTACTTGAGCTGCTGTGCAGAAATATGGCGCCTTTAAAACCTCGCTGTGAGCGTTAAGCACATTAAAGGAGCATCAGAATAATTCATCAGGCATCAGAATAATTTCATCATCAGACTGTTTATAGAGTCCCGCCTCCAAAAACATCTGGAAGAATTTCAAAAAGCTCAGCGGTGTGAAGATGCGAAGGTATGTATATGTTTGTTTACATGCATGTATGTATGTATGGGTATTTATATATATTTATATATATATATATATATATATATATATATATATATATATATATATATATATATATATATATATATATATATATATATATATATATATATATATAAATATATATATATATATATATATATATATATATATATATATAATATAAATAACCTGATTTGAGTTTAGGTAAATTTGACTTTGAATATTGTGTTTGTGTGAATATTGGCTAAAAACAAGAAGTTTAACAGAAAGTTTTCTCTACTTTAATTGTAATTAAAATGTGTGGGGGGGGAGGTGAATAATAAGTTTTATTTCTTCATTTACTTTTTCAGATCATTTCCATGAATAAAAGTCATTTCTCTGGCTGTTTATACCGACTGGTTTATTTGATGAAGGGTTTGGTTTGATGTTAACTAGTCTCTCCTTTGTGTTTATTTGGTTGATTGTTTGTTTGAAAAATATTTTTAAAGTTGATTTATTTATTGTTGTCAAAATTGTCTGAAATAAATTCCCTTTCATTCATTCATAATTTTTTCATTTATTCAAAATCTTAAATCTGGTTTCAAATAGAAATACATTTTCTATATGATGATAAAAAAAAAACAGAAGAAATATTTAGACTTTTTCTTTCTTTAATATCCATTTTTTTTCTTCATATATTTGGTTTATTGAACCTTCTGCATCAGTGGCCAATAAGCAGCGTTCATTCTCCTCATGTTTATTTAATCTGTTAAGTTTATTTAATCCGGGATTATCTTGGATTATCTGTTCCTCCTGCAGGTACTATCATGTCACCTGTATTTACCTTAGTAAAGTATTTAGGTTCTCTGCTGTAGGCTGGCGGCAGGTTACAGCTCTGTCTCTGTCCCTCCGCCAGGCCGGAACTACTTACCTGTTGCGCGCACCCATTAAGTTAATAACGTGCAGCTGTGTGCGCGCTCCCGACACCCTGGATAGATGAAGAGGAGACAGACGCGCGTGATGGTAGATGAGTTTTTCTCCTGACTAGAAGTTTGTTTAGTTTTTACTCTGTTTATGGCGGATATGAGTTAATGATGCCTGATGAGGCGTTTTATTGCCAAACTATTAATGATGCATTGATGGTGTGGATGAACACCGCCCCCTGCTGGAGGATGAAATTCTACATTTGACTGAAAACTGATTTGATGACAGAAATGAAGTCATTCTGTGTTTCATGGGATTATTTGATTCCTTCTTTCATGTTGAAAAGATCTTTAATATTTTTAGATGAAAATAATGTGAACGTTTCAGTGAAAACGAGGATGAGGAGGATTGGGATTACAGGGATTATTATAATCTAAGAGTCCATTTGAAATCATTTTAAATTCAGACAAATGGAGTAATAACTGAGAGGAACAAATGTTTGATGAAAATGATCCCAGGTGAGTGAAACCTTTCTTCTGATCAATAATCTGATCCATAATCTGATGATGAAGTGCAGAAGATCAGATTTATTTTAATGTAGACAGATTATAAACATTGTTTATGCCTCAGAGTCACTGATCTCTATTTATTCACTGGATTGCTGATTGCCTGAAAAAAGTGAATCTGCCGGCCGCCATATTGGTACTCCCCACTCCTACAGAGACGCTCAGTAAAATGCGTCCCTGTGCAGCAATTAGCTGCTAAAACCAGCAGTTTTCTGTCCTCAGGTCATTTCCCAGTCAGTGGATGAACTAAGCAATAAATCCATCTATAGCCGATGGATCCTAAATTTAGTCTGCAGACTAACATTAGTCTGGCTATCTCAGACTGACTGGAAGACATTGACTGAGTTAGACGCTGACATTGGGTCTAATGTTAGAAAGTAGAAATTAGAGGAAATAGAAAGTCATTCACTGGGAAATGTTAATGTAGGAATTCTTTATAGGGTGATGCTGTCGCTTCATGTGCTGAAATATATTGAATGTTATAATGAGGGGAAAAAAAACTAAAACATTTGCACCATATATATATATATATATATATATATATATATAGTAAATAAGCTTTACCATAGGAAGGAATATCAATCATGTGACATTTATTTAGTAGGTATTTGGTAAAAGCATCTAAAAAATTTCCCTGAATCTTAAAGTTTGGGTGAAATGATGGCCGCTCACACTGAGCCTGGTTCTGCTGGAGGTTTCTTCCTGTTCAAAGGGAGTTTTTCCTCTCCACTGTCTCTACAAGCATGCTTAGTGTGAGGGATTGCTGAAGAGTCAATGAGTCGATGCAATCAGCTGGTTTTCCTTAGATAGAAAACTTTGAATCAATCTGACTGGATGATCTGGTTGATCTGGAGCTATAAAGTGACCTGAGATGACATGATGTGAATTGGAGCTATAGAAATAAACTGAATAGAACTGATTTTGAATGTTTCTGAGTTGTCGTCGATCAGATCAATGCCTTGAAGTCTTGAGGTCTTCCCTCTTCTGAACCTTCAAACTCTTTGATGAACCGCTGGATGTCGATGACCTCATGAAGTAGTTTGATGACATCATTTCCAGCAGCTCTAAATCTCCCAGGATTGGAGGATGAAGTTTGATGCTAATTCCTTACTGAGTGCATAGACTGTATCAGCCAATCAGGAACAGGTTTATTAATTTACTGGTAAAAATAATTTTCTGCAGTTTATTTTCTGTGAGCTGTCGCCCCCTGCTGTCCGGCTGCAGTATCTATAGTCTAACTAAAAGCAGATGTAAACTTTCTCTATTTGTTTAGGTGGAATATTTTTGTCTCTCTGCCTTCCTGGAAATAAATCCAGATCCAGGATTACAGCAGACTATCTAGTTGGTCCTGGATTAAAGCTGATGTGAATAATCTCTGTTTCCGTCCCAGTTTGAGCTTCAGATGGAAGACTGTCTGCTTCGCGGAGACTCGTCTCGACTTGTTTCTCTGCTTCGCTATGAAGGACTCAGCAGCTTCACCCTGAACCGGCTGCACCACCAGGTTACCGAGGTAACGGGCTGGGCGGGGATGTTGCATCTTATCAACCCATGAAGAAAGATCCCAGCTTCTGCAGAGGAACCAGAGACCTGCTGGTCAGAAGCCTCTGATGTCACCGACGGCGCGCCGTAAAACCAGCAGAACCTTTTCCCTTTCAGGGTGAATCGAGTACTAGCGTAGTACAGGGAGGCACACCTGTGCAGGTAAACGGCAGGCTTTAGTCCTGTCCATGTAGGCTGGTTCTGCAGGCCAGCATGTTGGATGCAACGGTCCAACCTGGGGGGGGAGCTCTGGCTGATGCTTCATGGAAAAACCGCTTTTAAACCCTTTTACTGCATTTATAAAAGTTTTTAGGCTCATGTCTGTTTATAAATTCACATTTATTTACATCAACTTTAAGCCATTTGTTCTTTTAAATCTCAGCGTATGAAAAGAGTTAAAGTAAAGCAGAAACTTTTAATGCTTCACTAGAGGTAGAAAAGCCAGTGACCAGCTGTGGGTGGGCCCCCCTGGGTGGGCCCCCGGGTGGGTGGGTGCAAACGGGAGGAACTCGCTGCAATATATAAATATATATATAAAAAATTAATATTTAAAAAAATGGTGAAAGATTTTCATGACTTTTTGAAAAGACCCGCCCTCTTCACTTTAAAAAAAGAAAAATGCACCTGAGAGGGAACGCCTATTAAACACGTGCGAGGCGTGCAAAGCCCATTTCTCCTCGTGCACGCTCTGTTTAAAAGTTGCTGTCTGCATCGTTCATACAAGCTAACTTTCCCAAAGAAGATTTTCCCACCATGTCAGACTCGCCAGCGGTGAGTGAAAACGGGGACGAGCGCGAAGGACGGCCTTACGTTAACGTTTCACCAGAATGATTGACAGTTAGGAGGACCACTGATTGAGATGATCCACCTGGAAATAAAACAGCCTCCACTGTAGCTTTAAGGAGCTCTGATTGTTTTATGCTTGTTTATTGTTTCAGGAACTGCGTAAGCGTGAGTTCTCCAGGGTTCTGGTGGTGTTGAAATGTTTGACCACTCTGTCGGAGAACAAGGAAGAGCAGCAGACTCTGGTGGGACTGGGACTGACCGCTAAGGTAACCAGTGATCTGATTGGTCAGAACGCTCCTGGACCGCTGTTACCTTGGTGATGATGTTCTTTAGGTGCTGTCGTGGTTCAAGACTGTTCATGACCTGCTGACCTCTGACCTCCAGAAAGGCTCCGCCCCCCTGCTGAGCCTCACAGAGCAGTTCTTCGACTACTTTGTGGTGAGCAGCATGTCCACCCTGGCAGGTCCATCAGATGATGGATTAGGCAGATCCAGATGTTTTCCTCCAGCTGATGGTTTGGTTCAAAAAGCTGGAGATGTTTATCAGTAGCTTCAGTCATTAGAAGTTTTCCTTCAGCTGCACTTCCTGAATCAGAGGTTGGTAAGAACTAAGTCAGCATGTTTGTCTCGTGGATCCAGGGCGGTAAACTCATGAATATGCAGACCTTATTCTCATGACTAAACTGATGATTTCCCAACATATAACTTATAGTGCAGTTTGTGGGGTTCTCTGTCAGAGTAAAACACTAAGCCACATACCCCAATAGGTTGGGTCAACGCATGTATGCCTGAGTCAGTCATACTTTATGCAACTTATTGCTACACTTATTGCAACTTATTGCTACACTTATTGCAACTTATTGCTACACTACCCCCGGTTAGACCCGATCCAGCCACCCAGACATGTGAAGCCAATAACCACAATATGGCCCCGCCAGACTCCATTACAGCCCGTCAAACCTCATCAGGCCCCATCAGACCAAATAAGACCCTCATCAGGCCCAGTCAGACTCCATTACAGCCCGTCAGACCTCATCAGGCCCCGTCAGACCTCACCAGGCCCCGTCAGACCTCATCAGGCCCCGTCAGACTCCATTACAGCCCGTCAGACCTCATCAGGTCCCGTCAGACCTCATCAGGCCCCGTCAGACCTCACCAGGCCCCGTCAGACCTCACCAGGCCCCGTCAGACCTCACCAGGCCCCGTCAGACCTCACCAGGCCCCGTCAGACCTCACCAGGCCCCGTCAGACTCCATTACAGCCCGTCAGACCTCATCAGGCCCCGTCAGACCTCATCAGGCCCCGTCAGACCTCATCAGGCCCCGTCAGACCTCATCAGGCCCCGTCAGACTCCATTGCAGCCCGTCAGACCTCATCAGGCCCCGTCAGACCTCATCAGGCCCCGTCAGACCTCATCAGGCCCCGTCAGACTCCATTACAGCCTGTCAGACCTCATCAGGCCCCGTCAGACCTCATCAGGCCCCGTCAGACCTCATCAGGCCCCGTCAGACTCCATTACAGCCCGTCAGACCTCATCAGGTCCCGTCAGACCTCATCAGGTCCCGTCAGACCTCACCAGGCCCCGTCAGACCTCACCAGGCCCCGTCAGACCTCACCAGGCCCCGTCAGACCTCACCAGGCCCCGTCAGACCTCACCAGGCCCCGTCAGACCTCACCAGGCCCCGTCAGACCTCACCAGGCCCCGTCAGACCTCGTCAGACCTCACCAGGCCCCGTCAGACCTCGTCAGACCTCATCAGGCCCCGTCAGACCTCGTCAGACCTCATCAGGCCCCGTCAGACCTCATCAGGCCCCGTCAGACCTCGTCAGACCTCATCAGGCCCCGTCAGACCTCATCAGGCCCCGTCAGACCTCATCAGGCCCCGTCAGACCTCATCAGGCCCCGTCAGACTCCATTACAGCCCGTCAGACCTCATCAGGCCCCGTCAGACCTCATCAGGCCCCGTCAGACCTCATCAGGCCCCGTCAGACCTCATCAGGCCCCGTCAGACTCCATTGCAGCCCGTCAGACCTCATCAGGCCCCGTCAGACCTCATCAGGCCCCGTCAGACCTCATCAGGCCCCGTCAGACCTCATCAGGCCCCGTCAGACTCCATTACAGCCTGTCAGACCTCATCAGGCCCCGTCAGACCTCATCAGGCCCCGTCAGACCTCATCAGGCCCCGTCAGACTCCATTACAGCCCGTCAGACCTCATCAGGTCCCGTCAGACCTCATCAGGCCCCGTCAGACCTCACCAGGCCCCGTCAGACCTCACCAGGCCCCGTCAGACCTCACCAGGCCCCGTCAGACCTCACCAGGCCCCGTCAGACCTCACCAGGCCCCGTCAGACCTCACCAGGCCCCGTCAGACCTCACCAGGCCCCGTCAGACCTCACCAGGCCCCGTCAGACCTCACCAGGCCCCGTCAGACCTCACCAGGCCCCGTCAGACCTCACCAGGCCCCGTCAGACCTCACCAGGCCCCGTCAGACTCCATTACAGCCTGTCAGACCTCATCAGGCCCCGTCAGACCTCATCAGGCCCCGTCAGACCTCATCAGGCCCCGTCAGACCTCGTCAGACCTCATCAGGCCCCGTCAGACCTCGTCAGACCTCGTCAGGCCCCGTCAGACCTCATCAGGCCCCGTCAGACCTCGTCAGACCTCATCAGGCCCCGTCAGACCTCATCAGGCCCCGTCAGACCTCATCAGGCCCCGTCAGACCTCATCAGGCCCCGTCAGACCTCATCAGGCCCCGTCAGACCTCATCAGGCCCCGTCAGACTCCATTACAGCCCGTCAGACCTCATCAGGCCCCGTCAGACCTCATCAGGCCCCGTCAGACCTCATCAGGCCCCCGTCAGACCTCATCAGGCCCCGTCAGACTCCATTACAGCCCGTCAGACCTCATCAGGCCCCGTCAGACCTCATCAGGCCCCGTCAGACTCCATTACAGCCTGTCAGACCTCATCAGGCCCCGTCAGACCTCATCAGGCCCCGTCAGACTCCATTACAGCCCGTCAGACCTCATCAGGTCCCGTCAGACCTCATCAGGCCCCGTCAGACCTCACCAGGCCCCGTCAGACCTCACCAGGCCCCGTCAGACCTCACCAGGCCCCGTCAGACCTCACCAGGCCCCGTCAGACCTCACCAGGCCCCGTCAGACCTCACCAGGCCCCGTCAGACCTCACCAGGCCCCGTCAGACCTCACCAGGCCCCGTCAGACCTCACCAGGCCCCGTCAGACCTCACCAGGCCCCGTCAGACCTCACCAGGCCCCGTCAGACCTCACCAGGCCCCGTCAGACCTCATCAGGCCCCGTCAGACCTCACCAGGCCCCGTCAGACCTCATCAGGCCCCGTCAGACCTCATCAGGCCCCGTCAGACCTCATCAGGCCCCGTCAGACCTCATCAGGCCCCGTCAGACCTCATCAGGCCCCGTCAGACCTCATCAGGCCCCGTCAGACTCCATTACAGCCCGTCAGACCTCATCAGGCCCCGTCAGACCTCATCAGGCCCCGTCAGACCTCATCAGGCCCCGTCAGACCTCATCAGGCCCCGTCAGACTCCATTACAGCCTGTCAGACCTCATCAGGCCCCGTCAGACCTCATCAGGCCCCGTCAGACTCCATTACAGCCTGTCAGACCTCATCAGGTCCCGTCAGACCTCATCAGGCCCCGTCAGACCTCACCAGGCCCCGTCAGACCTCATCAGGTCCCGTCAGACCTCATCAGGCCCCGTCAGACCTCACCAGGCCCCGTCAGACCTCACCAGGCCCCGTCAGACCTCACCAGGCCCCGTCAGACCTCACCAGGCCCCGTCAGACCTCACCAGGCCCCGTCAGACCTCATCAGGCCCCGTCAGACTTCACCAGGCCCCGTCAGACTTCACCAGGCCCCGTCAGACCTCATCAGGCCCCGTCAGACTCCATTACAGCCCGTCAGACCTCATCAGGCCCCGTCAGACCTCACCAGGCCCCGTCAGACTCCATTACAGCCCGTCAGACCTCGTCAGACCTCACCAGGCCCCGTCAGACCTCACCAGGCCCCGTCAGACCTCACCAGGCCCCGTCAGACCTCACCAGGCCCCGTCAGACCTCACCAGGCCCCGTCAGACCTCATCAGGCCCCTTCAGACTCTATTGGACCCCTTCAATCATCAATCCTCTACCCAAGGGGTGTCAAACCGGTTCCAGAAAGGGCCGTGTGGCTGCAGGTTCTCTTTCCAACCAAGCAATCGCACACCAGACTCCATTCATCCCATCAAGTCATCATGTTCAGATTGAACTGAGTTGATGAGATGACTGGAGTCTGGTGTGCGATTGCTTGGTTGGAAAGAGAACCTGCAGCCACACGGCCCTTTCTGGAACCGGTTTGACACCCCTTCTCTACCCTGTAAGAAACCGAACCAGTAGCTCCCATTCTCACCATTGTTTGTTTTGACTGTCAGTCACTGCAGTTTCAGCCTCATGGAACCATGATTCAACTTATGTCACCTCTGATGCCCCCTGCTGGCAGTTCTTGATTCTCTTGTTGTTTGTTTTGTTTTTTTTAGGTAGAGTTTATAAATCATTTATGTATGATTATAAAGTTAAAGACCAAAAACAAAGCACTTATGGAGGAAAAATAATCTGTTTATTTACATGGTGCATATTTACCAAACATGTCTTTACATAGTAATTCAGACCAAGCATGCAGACGGGTTGTTCCCATTCCAGTTGGTCCAGATGATCCAGTTAAAACATTTCCTTATTTAAACCTGTTAAAGGTGAGTTATTGACTAGCAGAAATAACTACATCTGGTTTAGCATTTAGTGAATGTGGAAAGAGTTGGAGTAAAACCTACAGAGCAGAAATCATACATCTAATTATCAATACAGACCTAAAATAATCCAACACATCAACTTTCCACCCGTGAAAACACACATGAAGTCAGAGAAGATATTGAAAGGTAAGTCCAAAAAAGTTTAAAATCAATCCACTGGACTTTGTTTCCAAGTTTGAAGACGTTTCTCTTCCATCCAGGAAGATTTTTCAGTTCAAAATGTCAGAAATAGCGTTTAGTTCCAGGTTTTATCCAGCAGCCCAACAAAGCCTGGTTTTAGTTTAGAAAACATGCAAATAGAAACGGATGAACGGGTCCCCCCCTTTGGAATGGGGGTCGTTTGGCTTCTTTGTTAGCCTGCAATGCCCCATACCTGTCTATGTCTCTGGAAGGGGGGGCGTTAGAGGGAATTGTTGGCCTGGCTGAGGTCTTCTGTTCTCCTGTAAAGGTGTTTGAGCTGCGATGATACCAGGAAGGAATCAACTATTGCTGCATTGGAGGTTTTTGGGTTTTTTGGATGACTCAGAATCTTCACCAGCATTAAAAAGTCTGCTCTATTCTCTTGGTTCAGATGGGAGCTGACCAGGTTGATTCAAAGACCAATCTATAAAAGCTGTACAAGACGTTTTATGTATCCAAAGAAAAGATATAAGGCAGCGGTGATGTTCATAAACCCAACACCTCCATCCTCTACATATTCCAGCACAGCAGGTCTACCTTACCGAGGTGTTCACCTGGAAAACTCACTGAAAAGCATGCCTGAAACGGGCTTTAGAAGCATATTGTGTTTCAGTACACTTGTAAAAATGTGACAGGTCCTGAAGGAAAGAAGTGATTGCCGAAAGTATCAGGTTCATGAAATCTGAAGTAACTCAGCAGCTCCTGAACTGACACTGATTCCAACATGCAAAGGCTGAGTGAATGTCACCTGGGCTCGGTGCAGGAGGACCATGTTTGTAGAGATGCTGTAGAAGGAAAGAACCCCTGCATGATAATCCAGATACACTCCTATCCTCGGAAACTGGGGCCCTGATAGTACAATTTCTTTACCATCATGTATGAATTTATTATTGTGGCAATATAGGGCCCAGGACATATTGTTATCTCCAAACCCACTGGTTACTCCTGTTCTGGGGACGTCTTTGTATGCGACGGCCACGGAAACCATCCCAGTCCACTCCACCTCCCAGTAACAGCGGCCTGTCAGGCTTTCTTTGCTCAGAACCTGAAACCGGTCTTTAAATCTCTCTGAACGGTTAGTGTACCACTGCTTTTTCTTCACCTGTGTCACTTTCCTGTTCTCCATGGACAGCACCAACATCTTATTCACCGTGTTTGGATCCAAGGTGATCTGACATGTGTATGATAAGAATGCCGATCTTGTCCCGGGGTCCCCCGATGGAGGACTCTGTGCTGGGAGTGGTACACTCTTTAACTGGCCAGGTGATGGGAATGACTTCTTGTCTTTTGTCTGGTCTGGCGGTGGATTTTTGGCTAACTTTGGTGAAGGACAAGCTGAAGGAGAGACTTCTGATGTATTTGGAAGGGAATATCTTGTGGAACGAGTCATAGACTTTTTCGGTTCTGGGTTGGTTTCTGCTTTGAAAGTCTCAATCAAGGACATGTAAGATGGCGGCTCTGGACCAATATTTGACTCTTCTGATTTTGAATAAACTGGCGAAGATAAAACTGTTGACCCATCTGGTGTTGGTTTCAAAGTCTTGGACTCACTTGAAGGTCTGTAGATCGGTGCCATTGGCTCAATATTGGAATATTTAGAGTATGGTTGAGGTGGCAGTACCTGGGATTCGGATGATTTTAGGCGTGATGATGCCATTGCCACGGTCTTTGACTTGGCTAGTTTTGGGGAAACTGCTGTTGCTGAAACATTGGACTTCCCTAGTCTAAGGGCAGCTGTAGGGGGAAGCTCCATTGAACCTTCCTTGGAGAGTGTACCCTGTGGTGATGCTAAATGCTGATGTGGTGGCGTCAGTGATGGATCTGCTTTAGTCATGGGGATCCTGGTCCAGCCATGAATCAGGGTGTCCTGCAGTTTCTGAATGAGCTCTGTGACAGCCTCCATCATCTCATGGAAGGGTTTAAGAGAATGGATCCTGATGTCTGGGTTTGTTGATGAACTGGGTGATGCCAGTGAAAGGTACCTGCGTAGAAACTGGGCGTGATCTTCGCTGAGCGACAGGTTCTTCAGCTCATTGTCTCTTCTGGTCAGCTCTGAGATCTCCTGCTGCATTCTCTGCTGAAGCTCTCTTACCCAGCGGAAATTCCTTTCCTGCTGCAACCTGATCTGCTGCTGTACATCATTGCTTCTTTTCTGCAAGAGCTGCAGCAGCTGGTTGAACATGGTCTGGACGTCCTTCACTACTTTATCAGCGGAACAGTTGATGGCTTCCCCCTCCTTCTCAAGTTGCTTCAAGTTTTCCTCTCTGTCTTTGATTCTTTTCTGGATGTTTTCCCGCCTTGAATCGAGCTCCTGCTGCCTCTCGGTCCTCTCCGCCGCCGCTGAGACGGTGTCATGTCCTTTATGTTCATCCACAGAACACAGGTAGCAGATGGTCAGCTGGTCACTGCGACAGAAAACCTCCATTTTATTGTGAAGGGAGCAGATGTTCTCCTGGATGTCTGCAGAAGCTGTGATCAGCTTGTGGGTCTTAAAAACTGGGGAGTTGTAGTGAGGCTGGAGGTGAAGGTCACAATAGGAGGCCAAACATTGCAAGCAGGACTTGGTAGCCTTAAGCTTGTTCCCGGTACAGAAATCACAGTCCACATCTGCGGGTCCCCCATAGAGGTGAAGATCAGGAGCAACTTTGGGTCCGCTCTTCTTCATTTCTTGCACTAGCTCGGCTAACATGGTGTTCTTTCTCATGGCGGGTCTTTGTGTGAAGACCTCCCTGCACTGAGGACAGCTGTAGGACCTTTTCACTTCATGCTCCTTCCAGTGGTTTGTAATACAGCCTGCGCAGTAGTTGTGTCCACAGGGAATCGTCACTGGATCTTTCAGTAGATCCAGACAGATGGCACAGCTTAGCAAGTCTTCATCCAGGGAAAGTTCTCGCTGAGCCATTCTTCACCGCAGAGCAAAGCAGAATTGCAATCAAATCCGAGCTGTTCTGTTCAGACGAGGTTTCACTGAAGGAAGCTCGACACAGACTGGAGTTCTCGGTCCAACTACAACAGAAAACCTGTTTACGAGAACGAATGACAGAATGATGCATCAGCACAGGACCGGATCACCTGGTTCAACCTCATTCCATGGTTTCCTACGCCTAAAGGTGGCCTGGTCCCAGGGCCGGTCCGGTTCTTTCATTCTGTCTGATTCAGTTCAATCAGGCAGCAAAAAACAGGCATTTAGTCACAGTATCAGCAGTAGAGAAATGTGTAAAACACAAACCTGTAAATCTCAGTGATTGTTAACCTCACACACCGTCATTCCTTTACTACCTTCACCCTGACAGAACAGAGTCAGGTAACAGGTTGAGCTTCATTCCAGGACGATGACTGCAGTTTGTTTATTCAGCTGCATCACTTGGTCTAAATTTATCCAAAGAGCTGCAGGAAATGACAGCACTTCGTTTTTCTCTCTGTGTGTCTCCTCCTATTTCCAGTATAGCTTTGGGAATGTTCTTCATGCGTCTCTGCTGCAGTGCACCGATTTTAAAAGACCGGATCAGTGCCTCAGCAGCCTTGGATTTCTGAGGAAGCAGGTGAATCACTGTGCATCTCAATGATTAAATAATAAGGCCAAACCAGGCATCTCCAAAGTTGCTCCTCGAGGGCCGCTGTCCTGCAGGTTTTAGAGGTTTCCCTGCTTTAGCACAGCTGATTATTATGATTATTATGATTGCAGTTTAGCAATAGCCTGTTAACCAGCTTTCAATTAAAATCAGCAGTGCTGGAGCAGGGAAACCTCTGGCTCTGTTCAAGTTCATGGGATGCAGCCTCAGAAGGCCAAATTCGTATGACGTCATAGCGTGGCGCCGAGGTCTGGTCGGATTCCAAGACTCCTCCCCGAATTGAAGGATGGGTCCGCTGTATCCTCCGTAGCCTTAGGTACAACATTGGAAGGTTGTTAAAGGTAAACATACTGGTAGACCAAGGAAGACATCAAAGTGTCGAGACGGAAAACGAAACGAGGTTTGAACGGGCTGAGGAGAAGCAATGGCGGACTGAGGATGAAAGTCATTCACTGATGAATCTCCAATCTGCATTGGGCGAGGTGATGATGCTGGAATGTTGGTCCAATGAGATTTCTAAAGATGAGAACCTGAAGAGGACCTGCTAATGTCCATTCACTGCAGCTCTGGGGCTGCATGCCTTAGCTGCTGGCCAGCTAAAGGCACTGATGGCTGCCATTACATCTTCAATAATTGAACAGGTTTACTTGGAGATTTTGGACACTTTTCTTATCCCATCAGTTGAAAGGATGATGAAATCGGTTTGCATCTTGCCATAGTGCAAAAACTGAAAATATTCCTTGGGAAAAAAGACACATAAGGTCAGTGTACTGGCCTGCTAATAGCCCGTATCTTATGACAAGGATCCAACCTGCAGAACTCATCTGGAAACGGCAATTGGAGAAAGCTGGAGCGTTCTTTAGTTTTTCATCATTTCTTCAATCTGCTTGGTCTAATAAAGTAACAGTTACTGACTACCTCGCTTTATTTCTGGATATCTCTTAGTGTCTCTTGTAGCCAGACACCTGCCATCCAAAATGCCTTTATTCTTGTATCTTTAAATGGTAGTAGGCCAGCTGACAGCTTTCCCAGGGTCCGGACAACAGTCTTTTTGCCGCCCCCCCACACACACCTGCCACCATCTGTTCCATCTATTGAAATATTGAAAGCTCTAGCCTTCTCTAGCGTCAACTCTAGCTTTATCTAGCGTCAGCTCTAGCCTTCTCTAGCGTCAGCTCTAGCCTTCTCTAGCGTCAGCTCTAGCTTTATCTAGCGTCAGCTCTAGCTTTATCTAGCGTCAGCTCTAGCCTTCTCTAGCGTCAGCTCTAGCCTTCTCTAGCGTCAGCTCTAGCTTTATCTAGCGTCAGCTCTAGCCTTCTCTAGCGTCAGCTCTAGCCTTCTCTAGCGTCAGCTCTAGCTTTATCTAGCGTCAGCTCTAGCCTTTCTCTAGCGTCAGCTCTAGCTTATCTAGCGTCAGCTCTAGCTTATCTAGCGTCAGCTCTAGCCTTCTCTAGCGTCAGCTCTAGCCTTCTCTAGCGTCAGCTCTAGCTTCTCTAGCGTCAGCTCTAGCCTTCTCTAGCGTCAGCTCTAGCCTTCTCTAGCGTCAGCTCTAGCCTTATCTAGCGTCAGCTCTAGCCTTCTCTAGCGTCAGCTCTAGCCTTTATCTAGCAGTCAGCTCAAGCCTTCTCTAGCGTCAGCTCTAGCTTTATCTAGCGTCAGCTCTAGCCTTCTCTAGCGTCAGCTCTAGCCTTCTCTAGCGTCAGCTCTAGCCTTCTCTAGCGTCAGCTCTAGCCTTCTCTAGCGTCAGCTCTAGCTTTATCTAGCGTCAGCTCTAGCCTTCTCTAGCGTCAGCTCTAGCTTTATCTAGCGTCAGCTCTAGCTTTATCTAGCGTCAGCTCTAGCCTTCTCTAGCGTCAGCTCTAGCCTTCTCTAGCGTCAGCTCTAGCCTTCTCTAGCGTCAGCTCTAGCTTTATCTAGCGTCAGCTCTAGCCTTCTCTAGCGTCAGCTCTAGCCTTCTCTAGCGTCAGCTCTAGCTTTATCTAGCGTCAACTCTAGCCTTCTCTAGCGTCAACTCTAGCCTTCTCTAGCGTCAGCTCTAGCCTTCTCTAGCGTCAGCTCTAGCTTTATCTAGCGTCAGCTCTAGCCTTCTCTAGCGTCAGCTCTAGCTTTATCTAGCGTCAGCTCTAGCCTTCTCTAGCGTCAGCTCTAGCCTTCTCTAGCGTCAGCTCTAGCTTTATCTAGCGTCAGCTCTAGCCTTCTCTAGCGTCAGCTCTAGCCTTCTCTAGCGTCAACTCTAGCCTTCTCTAGCGTCAACTCTAGCCTTCTCTAGCGTCAGCTCTAGCCTTCTCTAGCGTCAGCTCTAGCTTTATCTAGCGTCAGCTCTAGCCTTCTCTAGCGTCAGCTCTAGCCTTCTCTAGCGTCAGCTCTAGCTTTATCTAGCGTCAGCTCTAGCCTTCTCTAGCGTCAGCTCTAGCCTTCTCTAGCGTCAGCTCTAGCTTTATCTAGCGTCAGCTCTAGCCTTCTCTAGCGTCAGCTCTAGCCTTCTCTAGCGTCAACTCTAGCCTTCTCTAGCGTCAACTCTAGCCTTCTCTAGCGTCAGCTCTAGCCTTCTCTAGCGTCAGCTCTAGCTTTATCTAGCGTCAGCTCTAGCCTTCTCTAGCGTCAGCTCTAGCTTTATCTAGCGTCAGCTCTAGCCTTCTCTAGCGTCAGCTCTAGCTTTATCTAGCGTCAGCTCTAGCTTTATCTAGCGTCAGCTCTAGCTTTATCTAGCGTCAGCTCTAGCCTTCTCTAGCGTCAGCTCTAGCCTTCTCTAGCGTCAGCTCTAGCTTTATCTAGCGTCAGCTCTAGCCTTCTCTAGCGTCAGCTCTAGCCTTCTCTAGCGTCAACTCTAGCCTTCTCTAGCGTCAGCTCTAGCCTTCTCTAGCGTCAGCTCTAGCTTTATCTAGCGTCAGCTCTAGCCTTCTCTAGCGTCAGCTCTAGCTTTATCTAGCGTCAGCTCTAGCCTTATCTAGCGTCAGCTCTAGCCTTCTCTAGCGTCAGCTCTAGCCTTGTCTAGCGTCAGCTCTAGCCTTCTCTAGCGTGCCTTCTCTAGCGTCAGCTCTAGCCTTCTCTAGCGTGCCTTCTCTAGCGTCAGCTCTAGCCTTCTCTAGCGTGCCTTCTCTAGCGTCAGCTCTAGCCTTGTCTAGCGTCAGCTCTAGCCTTGTCTAGCGTCAGCTCTAGCCTTCTCTAGCGTCAGCTCTAGCTTTATCTAGCATCAGCTCTAGCCTTGTCTAGCGTCAGCTCTAGCCTTGTCTAGCGTCAGCTCTAGCCTTCTCTAGCGTCAGCTCTAGCCTTCTCTAGCGTCAGCTCTAGCCTTCTCTAGCGTCAGCTCTAGCCTTCTCTAGCGTCAGCTCTAGCCTTCCCTAGCGTCAGCTCTAGCCTTCTCTAGCGTCAGCTCTAGCTTTATCTAGCGTCAGCTCTAGCTTTATCTAGCGTCAGCTCTAGCTTTATATAGCGTCAGCTCTAGCCTTCTCTAGCGTCAGATCTAGCTTTATCTAGCGTCAGCTCTAGCCTTCTCTAGCGTCAGCTCTAGCCTTCTCTAGCGTCAGCTCTAGCTTTATATAGCGTCAGCTCTAGCCTTCTCTAGCGTCAGATCTAGCTTTATCTAGCGTCAGCTCTAGCTTTATCTAGCGTCAGCTCTAGCCTTGTCTAGCGTCAGCTCTGGCCTTGTCTAGCGTCAGCTCTGGCCTTGTCTAGCGTCAGCTCTGGCCTTGTCTAGCGTCAGCTCTGGCCTTGTCTAGCGTCAGCTCTGGCCTTGTCTAGCGTCAGCTCTAGCCTTCTCTAGCGTCAGCTCTAGCTTTATCTAGCGTCAGCTCTAGCTTTATATAGCGTCAGCTCTAGCCTTCTCTAGCGTCAGATCTAGCTTTATCTAGCGTCAGCTCTAGCCTTCTCTAGCGTCAGCTCTAGCCTTGTCTAGCGTCAGCTCTAGCCTTCTCTAGCGTCAGCTCTAGCCTTCTCTAGCGTGCCTTCTCTAGCGTCAGATCTAGCTTTATCTAGCGTCAGCTCTAGCTTTATCTAGCGTCAGCTCTAGCCTTGTCTAGCGTCAGCTCTAGCCTTGTCTAGCGTCAGCTCTGGCCTTGTCTAGCGTCAGCTCTGGCCTTGTCTAGCGTCAGCTCTGGCCTTGTCTAGCGTCAGCTCTGGCCTTGTCTAGCGTCAGCTCTAGCCTTGTCTAGCGTCAGCTCTAGCCTTATCTAGCGTCAGCGCCAGCCTTGGGCTCTATCAGCGCTAGGCTTAGGTAGCATCAGCGCCTGCCTTAGCTAGCGTCGTCTCTAGCCTTGGCTCGCATCAGCGCTAGCCTTAGCTAGCATCAGCTCTAGCCCGGTGTAGCGTCAGCTCTAGCCTTAGCTAGACTAAGCTCTAGACTTAGCTTAGTCAAATGATTTGAGGAACTTTTCTATTTTTGAAATTTAAATCATGACGACAGGAGCTGCGATGGTCTGATCTGTTGTAATGATAAAATCTTCTCCCAGCTGCATGACGTCAATCTAATCCGGTCTGTTTGTCTCCCAGCTGCTGGGAGAGTCGTCTCTTCCAGGTACGCTCCTTGTCTGTCTGTCTTCTGTCCATCTCGTGGTCTGGCTGTCTAACCGCCGCTGCCCCCCTTAGCTGCAGAGTTGTCGGTGGTTCTGCTTCAGCTGGTCCACCTGTCTCTGGAAGATGGAGTTCACTTCCCACTCAGACTTGAGGTAACCTTGGCAACCACCAAAACGTATCGGGTCATGCTACCAGCTGCTGTGCATCAGTCAGGGAACCATGATGACGCGTTTCTGGTTTCAGGCTATCAGAACCTATAACAGCATCCTGGAGTCCATCAGCCGACAAGAGAGGAGACTGATCCAGATGGACCAGAACCAGACCCGGATACTGTAAGCAACCATAACACTGCGGCATACTTCAAACATTAGCTGTTCCATGGTTAAAGGAACAAACACTTGACCCACCTGCCGGCATTCCTGCCTCTTTCCTCATCTACCTGTCTGACAGGTCTCAGGTGGCAGCTGCAGTCCTGACTGTTGGAGGTGAGTTTGGAAACTGAACCAGGCACACATGTCTGCTGTGTGGCCGCTGCTCACCGCCAGGGGATTACTGTTCATCAGCAGTAATCCCCCTGAACTAATCTGTAATCTGTAGGTTTAAGCTGGTTCAGTGGTTCTGCATTAAACTCCGCCTCCTCTTTGCCTGCTTATTACCTGCAGATTGAACCTTTCTGAGTAATGCTTAAAATGTCCAATCAGAAAACTTTTTAATCTTGTAATGGCCGTTAGTATGCTAGCCTTAGGTAGATACCTAGCATCACAACCCAGTCTCATGGGAAAATGTACCCCCACTACGTTGGTCCACACTGCAAAACGTAGTGGAGGTACATTAATGGCCATTTTTTTTGTGGTACTGTTACGTTTCTTCTGCCTATACGCTTTCTATTGTTTTACGTCCTAGTCACGTGACTTTCAAGATTCCAGCTGGGAGAAGAAAAAAAATAAATATATGGCCGACATTCGCTCATTTTTTGTGGAAAGATTAATGACTTGAGTTTGTTTTTGCATTAAAATGAGTTTTGATTATATTTCTAGTGAGAAATGTATAGTTTGTTGCCAGAATATTTACTCAGGGAATGTACATATTCACTTGCTTGTTCGTTTCTTGCAAAGATTTTTCAAGAAAATGTGAAACTGTAACATTTTGGTATAAACATGGCTGAGATTTCTCTAACTTTTAGTGGGAAAATCAATAATTTCAATCAGTTTCTGCATTTAAATGGGTTTTGATCACATTTATAGCGAGAAGTGTAGGGTTTATTTACATAATATTTACTTCGTGAACATACATAATCACCCGCTTGCTAGTTTTTGCTACGTTTTTCGGATCTCGTCAGGATTATGTGAAATTGCAACGTTTTGGCTGCTACCCATCGCCTAGCATTTAGCTGCCGCCCCGATTCAACATTGAATTCTTTGTGATTTAACTCCATCTGACGGATCAAACCCTCGCCACTGCGTGCGTTGCGTCTGAGGTTGATTTTCAGATCAATGCATTACGTCGTGGCATACGGGAGAAACTAATTAAACTAGTTAAAAAAAGGATCACGGGTTAAGATCGGATGTGTTTTATTTGGAAATCTACCGGATCCTTTGTGCATTTCACTTCCTGTTTGGTGCGATCTCATTGATGGGTTTTGACCAGATTTTGACCAAAGAGGAACTAAAAAAAAAAAAAAACAATTTAAATACACAACCAGCATATCTGGAATCAGTGACAGAGAGCGACTGGGACCAGAAGTTTATTAATTTCTCCCCACTGATTTCCATTCAAAATGTTTTCGATCCCACCGGGCTGTAGGGAAGGGGCGGGCATACCGCCACCTACTGTTCATGAGTGTGTAGCAACATTGTTTTACATCTATTAAATTCTATTTTTTTTATTTTGTATTCTGAAGATAAATAAATAATGCTTTCCTTAATCTATAAATATCTTTTATATTTCCTATATTTCCCAATAATCCTTTAAGACTCCATTCTTGGCCTGTCCTCTTTTCAATTTCTTCCTTTCAGGTTCATATGTTTTGCAGTTCATCAATACATCTGCATTTTCTATCTCTCCACATCCTTCACATTTATCATTAATTTTCCTCCCTATTAAGTATAAATTGTCATTTAAATAAGTATGACCTACTCTTAATCTGATCATTATTATTTCTTCCCTTCGGTTTCTCTCATTAATATTTATATTTAATACTGACTTTTGTACTTTATATAACCTTCTTCCTTTTTATCTTCATTCCACCTTTTTTTGCCATTTTTCAATTTCTTTCCTCTTAATAAATGATTTTCCTTTCCCTAAAGGAATTGTAATTGTTATTGCCTCCTCTAATTGCTAATTTGTCTACTACTACTACATTTTCCCACTTTGACCTTTTAAGGTTAGCATATTGACCAAAAGCTGACACCAAAAATAAAGCAATCGATTATGTACAACAATATGCTACATTTAATGAAGACTAATACAGATTTTACTCTCTTGTAAGAATTAGTTTCAGGTTTTATAGGGGAGAGTTTGTATCGGCAGTCATCTGGGAATCTTTTATGTATTTACTGGTAAAGAACAACCTCTCAACCCATTTAATGTAAATGTTGCATCGAACCAGAAAGTTATTTGAAGAGCATAGATGCATAAATATATGCATAGCTTTAACAAGGGCCTCATGAAGGTCTGTTCTGTTATTCTCTTTTGGAAAATATAGACATTGTGGGCATTCATTTCCCTGATAAGCTGGTGAAGATTCTTAGACATCCAGGTCATAATCATTCCAAAAAAAAAAAAAAAAAAAAAAAAAAAAAAACAACTTTGGACTTTGTTTTTCAAGTTTGAAGACTTCCCATTCAGGACGTTTTTCAATTCAAAATTACAGTAGCCCAACAAATCTTTGTTTTGGCTAAGAAAATATGCAAATTGAACCTGATGCCTGATCCCAATAGCTTGACTCTGAACCGAATTTGATCCCTATTACTTTTTGGCCACATGCACATTATTGTGCTGCCTGGTCAACCCTAAGAAAATGTTCTGGAACTGCCACTGAACTGACACCCAATGCATGGAGGGTAACCCAAAAAGGGCCATTGTTAGAGAAACTGGGTGCCTACAAAGTGCTGTTTTCAAGCTAATTAATGGAAAGTTAGGTGGAATGAAAAGTAGACAAATAACAATTACAATTCCTTTAGGGAAAGGAAAATCATTTATTAAGAGGAAAGAAATTGAAAAATGGCAAAAAAAAGGTGGAATGAAGATAAAAAGGAAGAAGGTTATATAAATTACAAAAGTCAGTATTAAATAGAAATATTAATGAGAGAAACCGAAGGGAAGAAATAATAATGATCAGATTAAGAGTAGGTCATACTTATTTAAATGACAATTTATACTTAATAGGGAGGAAAAATAATGATAAATGTGAAGGATGTGGAGAGATAGAAAATGCAGATGTATTGATGAACTGTAAAACATATGAACCTGAAAGGAAGAAATTGAAAAGAGGACAGGCCAAGAATGGAGTCTTAAAGGATTATTGGGAAATAAAGGAAATATAAAAGATATTTATAGATTAAGGAAAGCATTATTTATTTATCTTCAGAATACAAAATAAAAAAAATAGAATTTAATAGATGTAAAACAATGTTGCTACACACTCATGAACAGTAGGTGGCGGTATGCCCGCCCCTTCCCTAGAGCCCGGTGGGATCGAAAACATTTTGAATGGAAATCAATGGGGAGAAATTAATAAACTTCTGGTCCCAGTCGCTCTCTGTCACTGATTCCAGATATGCTGGTTGTGTATTTAAATTGTTTTTTGTTTTTTTTTAGTTCCTCTTTGGTCAAAATCTGGTCAAAATCCATCAATGAGATCGCACCAAACAGGAAGTTAATTGCACAAAGGATCCGGTAGATTTCCAAATAAAACACATCCGATCTTAACCCATGATCCTTTTTTTAAACTAGTTTAATTAGTTTCTCCCGTATGCCACGACGTAATGCATTGATCTGAAAATCAACGTCAGACGCAACGCACGCAGTGGCGAGGGTTTGATCCGTCAGATGGAGTTAAATCACAAAGAATTCAATGTTGAATCGGGGCGGCAGCTAAATGCTAGGCGATGGGTAGCAGCCTAAACGTTGCAATTTCACATAATCCTGACGAGATCCGAAAAACGTAGCAAAAACTAGCAAGCGGGTGATTATGTATGTTCACTAAGTAAATATTATGTAAATAAACCCTACACTTCTCGCTATAAATGTAATCAAAACCCATTTAAATGCAGAAACTGATTGAAATTATTGATTTTCCCACTAAAAGTTAGAGAAAACTCAGCCATGTTTATACCAAAATGTTACAGTTTCACATTATCTTGAAAAATCTTTGCAAGAAACGAACAAGCAAGTGAATATGTACATTCCCTGAGTAAATATTCTGGCAACAAACTATACATTTCTCACTAGAAATGTAATCAAAACTCATTTTATTGCAAAAACAAACTCAAGTTATTAATCTTTCCACGAAAAAATGAGCGAATGTCGGCCATATATATATTTTTTTTCTTCTCCCAGCTGGAATCTTGAAAGTCACGTGACTAGGACGTAAAACAATAGAAAGCGTATAGGCAGAAGAAACGTAACAGTACCACAAAAAAATGGCCATTAATGTACCTCCACTACGTTTTGCAGTGTGGACCAACGTAGTGGGGGTACATTTTCCCATGAGACTGGGTTGAGCATCAGCTGTAGCCTAGGGTAGCATCAGCGAAAGCCTTGGGTAGCATCGTCTCTAGCCTTGGGTCGGCAGCTAGCCTTAGGTAGATACCTTAGCGTCAGCTGTAGCCTTGGGTCGGGTCAGAGCTAGCCTTGGGTAGCGTCAGCACTAGCCTTGGGTAGCATTAGCTTCCCATCACATATCCTTGTGTAGGACACTGATTTGTAGCATTCCTCTCCTGCTGTACTGATTCAGGGTTTTGTGTGTCGCTGCTGGCAGTACATCAACAGCCAGACCGTGCAGCAGCTACTTGGTTGGCTCTTAAGATCACATGGTGTTACTCTGACTGTGGGGTCACCTCACTGTTAAAAGTCCCGCCCACATCGAGGTGGAAAACCAATCAAACTGCACCAAGTCAATCAGTCTGGCGTTACTGGGCTGAGGAACCATTTTAGTCCTTCAGAAAACATGGAGAACCTGGAGCTAAACCGCCATCCTGTTCCTCAAAATACAGCCAGAAAATGTCCTCCATGTTTCTAGTTTTCTTTCCAGATTACGAGTTCCAGGTCAGCCTATCGGAGGCGCTGTGCCGCCTGACGCCTCACAGAGGGCGTGAGCAGAGAGCCAATCAGTGGTTCTCTGACAGTAACATCAGCTCCGCCTTCTGTGACATCAGAGACTCTGACTTTGAGGTGGTGAGTGAGCGACTCACCTTGTGGGCGTGGACACCTGCTCTACCTGTCTCTGATCTACACCCGCCTATGTCTGCAGGACTGCAGGCGTTTCCTAAACTTTGTTAACGGTTCCCATGGAGACGAGAGGAGGTGATGGCGTCTGTTTGTTTATGAAGTATTTCTGAAAACATCCTGATGATGCTTTGCTCTGATTTCTGGGTTTGTTTTGGACGACCTGAGGATGTTTCATGTGGGGAACGGTTCTGTTTGATTTCTGTCCTCTAGAGTTTATTCGCTGCCCTGCCTGCAGGCCTTCCTCAGCTCCACCCAGGTGGGTTTTTATTCCACCTGCCGTCCTTCAGAGCTGGAACTCTCAACTCATCCGATCATGTTTTCCTGCAGTTGTTCCGACCCAAAGACGACAAGCTGGACGAGTTCTGGATAGATTTTAACGTGGATTCAGGATGTGTCAGCTTCTTCATTGATGATCCTCAGGTTGGTTCCAGTGCAGATCTCCGCCTCTACCGGCCGCTATCACCTAGAAACAGGAAGTGGTTGATTTTATAGCTTATATACTCAGGAATATCCCGTTAAAGAGGTTTAGATCAAACTGAGACCAAAACCCAGATCCACCAGTTTAACATTCACTGTTATCAGGGGGGTTTACCATTAGGCGATAGTAGGCAGTTGCGTAGGGCCCCACATTCCTGGGGGCCCCATAAAACTGTTTCCATGTACGGTTAATACAACTATTCCTTATTTCTGCACATTAATTATGTTTTTGATCAAAATCCTTTGTCTAAAATGCCATCAGAACGCTGATAATATTAAGTGTGTCTCAGCCCCCCCCCTTCAGTGTCCACCATATTGGATCAGTCCATTTGCTGCACATGTTCAGAAAGGTCCAAACAGACAGCAGCAAGCCATTTGAAAACAAACCATGCAAAGAGCAGTGTTGCCAACTTAGCGCTTTAGTCGCTATATTTAGCCACTTTTCAGACCCCTCTAGCACTTTGATTTCTAAAAAGCTCCTAGCGCCAAATCTAGAGACTTTTTTCTGCTACTGGAGACTTTGGAGACAACATCTAAAAGCAGCGAACTCTGCTCTCCAGAGCGAGTAGATTGGTAACCCCGCCTCCTGCTCTCCTCTATCTTGTCTGCTGTCATGATTCATGCAGCTATTATTTCATCCAAATGAAAAATGGAGAACAGATAAGCATGTATGAACCAGAACAAAGGGTCAAATCAAGGAGGAACTATGGTTCCGAACTCTCTAATGCTGCCCACACCGAACGCAGCAGGAGCAGCGAGTTGACATGCAAAGTCAATGGTTGATGCGCGTCGAGGTGCAGCAAAATATCCCGCCCCGTGTTTTGAGCTGCAGGCACAGTGCATGTGAGCAGCTGAAGCAGCGCGTCTGGAGCGTTGGGAGCATTTAAGCATCTGACGCGTGCGACGCACCACAAATGTGCTGCCGATCGAGATGGAAAAATTTAGCTTTTGCTTCTTCGACGGGCCGCATCAACCAATGAGAGAAGCTGATCTGGGAGCTGGCAGGGAGTCAGACGCAGCACTGCTGATGCAGAGCGCTATGATCACTCCTCTGAAACAGTTTATTAACGCCTAAATTAACTTCAAATGTAGAAACCTGCCGGCAGAATATGTTGGCTTTTATTATCCTGCTGCCTGCAGGATAATAAAAGCCAACATAGTCTGAGCGGCTCTGACAGAAATAATATTGGAAGGCAGGATGGTAATCTGGATGAACTGACTGCAGGGACCAAGTTTTCAGGTGGATTTTCCCACTTAAAAACATAATAACACTACTTTATTCCCACTGATCACAACAAATATGGCTGCAAGGCAAAGAAAGGATAGGGTAGCTCCGCCCAACGCGCGTCAGACCCATTTTTCCACAGCGCAGCCAGAGCAGCAAAGCTGCTTCAGCCGCGCGTCAGAACTAAACTGGTAGAAGCAGCAAAAATGAAGCAGCAGACGCTTGATCTTTAGGATGCACTGATCTCGGTTTAATGAAACACGTAGAAGAAGCTGAGTCCTTGACTGGTTGAGAAGAGTTGGACCCATCTGACCCTCTGCTCCTTGTTCCACTTGTTTCTCAGGCTTTCCTGTGGGGCTCCATCCAGCTGCTGCGTGAGGACGTCCACTGTTACGATCTGCAGGTCAAAGATCACGGTGAGATGAAATGACTTCCAGAACATCAGCTTGTCCTGTCAGTGTACCTGAACCCTTCGCCTCCCTCAGGATTCATTTAGCTTCTTAATGAGAGCATCTTTGATCTCAGTGACGCCGTAGCATGGAGCAGCCTCTGGGGGGCAGCGTGGTTTAGGAATGTGCCATCGTGATGGGAAGGTCACAGCATTAGATAATCATCATGATGAAACTAGTTCTTTCTCACTGAGATTAAGATCTCAGATCTAGAACAGATAGATCAGAGCCACATCGCGCTGTTTTAATGAGCAATGAGGCTCCGTTTGTTTGTTTTCCCATCATGCTTTTCTGCAGAGACGGTCCTCAGAGTTAGACTGATCAATCCCATCATGCACGGGAACATCAGAGGCTACATGGTGGCGCTGACCTTCAGGGCTGAACACCAGAGAGAGCTGGAGGAGGCAGCATGGAGAGTCTTCAAGGTAACCAATCAAAGATGGATGCCATGCTCAGGTTTTCCTCTGCTTAGTTTAGAACAGCGCCTCCTGCTGGTCATCTTTGTGTTTGAATCAATGAGGTTTGAGTTACCTGATTAATTTTGCTGCTGATTTGACTCCAGAAAGCGGCGAGTTCAACAGGTGGAGGTGAGGTGGTCCAGAACTCCCCCTCTGCAGAGCGACGCGTGGGTCGATCGTACAGCCGGAAGAAACCCCAAAGCAAGAGTCAGCTGAAGAGTGAGTAGATTAAAGCTGGATCCTGTGGAGGACCCCGAGGGAGGGGGTGAGTTTAGAGGGGAGGTAAAGCTGGGTGTCATCTGCATCTAAAACTAGATATTCATCTATATTCTTAATACTGTCTTTGGCTCAGAGAACAAAAACTAAATCAAACCTTCGTCTGTCCTCAGTTTTACCGCTGTCCTCCCCGAGCAGTGAAGACGAATGCTCCTCGTTGAAGGTAAAACCGACGATCTCCTGAACTGGGTCCTTTTCCCTCCAGGTTTGACATTTTTATCACTTTAGGTCGCTGCAACAAGCCGAGCTGAATTTCTCTTTGATGGGATCCAACATTCTACTCCTAAAACCGGCGGTGAGACTGCAGCTTCAAGTGAGGCACGGAGGGTGGCGTCCGAGGCACGGGGGTGGGGACCGAGGCACGGGGGGTGGCGTCCGAGGCACGGCGGGTGGCGTCCGAGGCACGGGGGTGGGGACCGAGGCACGGGGGGTGGCGTCCGAGGCACGGAGGGTGGCGTCCGAGGCACGGGGGGTGGCGTCCGAGGCACGGGGGGTGGCGTCCGAGGCACGGGGGTGGCGTCCGAGGCACGGGGGGTGGCGTCCGAGGCACGGGGGTGGCGTCCGAGGCACGGGGGGTGGCGTCCGAGGCACGGGGGGTGGCGTCCGAGGCACGGGGGGTGGCGTCCGAGGCACGGGGGGTGGCGTCCGAGGCACGGAGGGTGGCGGCCGAGGCACGGGGGGTGGCGGCCGAGGCACGGAGGGTGGCGTCCGAGGCACGGGGGGTGGCGTCCGAGGCACGGGGGGTGGCGTCCGAGGCACGGGGGGTGGCGTCCGAGGCACGGGGGGTGGCGTCCGAGGCACGGGGGGTGGCGTCCGAGGCACGGGGGGTGGCGTCCGAGGCACGGGGGGGTGGCGTCCGAGGCACGGGGGGTGGCGGCCGAGGCACGGGGGGTGGCGGCCGAGGCACGGAGGGTGGCGACCGAGGCACGGGGGGTGGCGGCCGAGGCACGGAGGGTAGTTAGTGAGGTACACAGGTTGGCAAGTGAGGCACATGGGGGTGGCAACCGAGGCAGGGGGTGGCAACCGAGGCGCACGGGGGGTAGTTAGTGAGGCACAGGGGGTGGCAACCGAGGCGCTCGGCGTGGAAACCGAGGCACAGGGGTTTGTTTCCGAGACACTTGAGTTGGCAACCAAGGCGCACGGGGTGGTTACTGAGGCACGGGGTGGTTACTGAGGCACGGGTTGGTTACTGAGGCACGGGGTGGTTACTGAGGCACGGGGTGGTTACTGAGGCATGGGTTGGTTACTGAGGCATGGGGTGGTTACTGAGGCACGGGGTGGTTACTGAGGCACGGGTTGGTTACTGAGGCACGGGGTGGTTACTGAGGCACGGGGTGGTTACTGAGGCACGGGGTGGTTACTGAGGCACGGGTTGGTTACTGAGGCATGGGGTGGTTACTGAGGCACGGGGTGGTTACTGAGGCACGGGTTGGTTACTGAGGCATGGGGTGGTTACTGAGGCACGGGGTGGTTACTGAGGCACGGGTTGGTTACTGAGGCACGGGGTGGTTACTGAGGCACGGGGTGGTTACTGAGGCACGGGGTGGTTACTGAGGCACGGGGTGGTTACTGAGGCACGGGGTGGTTACTGAGGCACGGGGTGGTTACTGAGGCACGGGGTGGTTACTGAGGCACGGGGTGGTTACTGAGGCACGGGGTGGTTACTGAGGCACGGGGTGGTTACTGAGGCACGGGGTGGTTACTGAGGCACGGGGTGGTTACTGAGGCACGGGGTGGTTACTGAGGCACGGGGTGGTTACTGAGGCACGGGGTGGTTACTGAGGCACGGGGTGGTTACTGAGGCACGGGGTGGTTACTGAGGCATGGGGTGGTTACTGAGGCACGGGGTGGTTACTGAGGCACGGGGTGGTTACTGAGGCACGGGGTGGTTACTGAGGCACGGGGTGGTTACTGAGGCATGGGGTGGTTACTGAGGCAGGGTGGTTATGACAGGTGGTTATGAGGCACGGGGTGGTTACTGAGGCACGGGGTGGTTACTGAGGCACGGGTTGGTTACTGAGGCACGGGTGGTTACTGAGGCACGGGGTGGTTACTGAGGCACGGGGTGGTTACTGAGGCAGGGTGGTTACTGAGGCATGGGGTGGTTACTGAGGCACGGGGTGGTTACTGAGGCACGGGTGGTTACTGAGGCACGGGTGGTTACTGAGGCACGGGGTGGTTACTGAGGCACGGGGTGGATTGCTACAACGGTGGTGGTTACAGATGGGTGTTATGAGGCAACTGTTTGACCTGCTGAGACGGCGGAACACGACGTTTACAGGCAGGGTTACTGAGAGGTTGGTACTGGGCACGGGTGGTACTGAGGCGGTGGTATGAGACGGTGGTACTGAGGCGGGTGGTATGAGCATGGTGGTATGAGGCAGGTGTACTGAGAGGGTTATGAGCCGGTGGTTGGGCATGGGGTGGTGATTGTAAGGTGGTGAAAATGGGTTATAATGGTGAAAATTGCCTGCTTGGTAACGAGCAGGAAACATCTAGCAGTAAATATCGGGGCGGCTAAAAGGTTTTTGCTCATAATCTCACCAAAGTTTCTGCGTTCAGGTGGTTTCCAGCCAACTTTTGATCCCACAGACGGCACAGACGTCTCAGAGGCTCACCTGTCCAGCGAGGAGCCCCCCCCTTTAGATGACCACCAAGCAGAGAAACATCCTCAAATGCCAGAAGAGAGCCGGGGACACGAAGAAGGAAGCTCCCCCTCTAAGAAGGTCCATTTCCTGTTTCTGACATCAATCAAACCTCAGAGGTTTTCTGCTGGTTTTTAATATTGTTTATTCTTTTAATGGCAGGAAAGTCTGCGGAAGAGAGAAGCTGCAGATTCAGGTCTCACCTGTTCCCTGACTTTTACCTGGTTGATCACTGCTTTACTGAAGCTTTAAAAGATCCAAGCTAAACCTCCTTCTACCAACGTTTCAGTAGTTCTTGGCATTGGATGATTCTGTCCTTTTTTATATAGAAAGATAATAATAAAGGGGGGAAATTCATCATCATCACTAACATTTTACCACAGGATACCTGTCAGACCAAACTCAGGGAGTAACACCCAGTAAAAAGAAGGTGGAGCCTGCAGCAGAACAGGCGGAGTCTTGCTCACCAGTAAAAGGTATTTAGATTTAGCAGGTTCCCTGTTTGTTGCATTAATCTGAGGCTCACCTGGCTGCTTACCTGAAGGATCAGAGGGAGCTGCCGACTGTGAGGGGGTGTGGCCACCTGTGGCAGACCAAGAACCGGATCCAGAGTCGCACCTGACGTCCGACATCACTGCTGCATTGATGTCCTTCAGAGCCCAGCTGGAGCAGCACTTCACCGTCTGTAGCCTCACCTGGTCACCATTATTAATTAACCTCTGACCCTGAAACCCCACATCCTCTGTAATCAGCCGCTCCGCTCCACATCGTCTCCGCAAAACGCCGCCTCCGGTTTTCATCCGCTCTGTTCATTAAAGCAAAACTCCAATCCGCCAGGAATAATCAATGGATCATTATTTATACCTAAAACTAATATGCTCGCTGTGAATTAATTCATTTATTGTTAAAAATTAAAACAATCCTTTTCGTTGCGATCACTGAGTCTGGGAGCGGCCATTTTTGCCCATATATAGTAGCCCCTCCCTCCTGCCATCTTCCAGCAGTGACGTCACGGTGCGGTAAGCCTAGCGCCATTCTCCCCGCTTTCCAAGCTAAATCAATGGGAACTACTAGACACATCTGCAATCAACAACAATTATTGAAGATTTCCAGAGGACTTCACCATTGAAATTCACCAGAGCTATAGTGAAACTGACAATGCCCACGTGCATGGCAGCTGGATGCTGGAATACATCGGGTAAAAGTGGAAAAAAAATGTGATTATTTAAAAAACTCTGATACCGCACCGTGACGTCACACACCAGTAGGTGGCAGTAGTGTTCTTGGACAAACATGGATGCCTCCAGTAAAGCACATTCAGATGAAGTTCTCGTTAATGAATATAATCACCAATATAATATCTGAGCAGCTGCTCCACCAGACGTAGGTGGAGCAGGATGGAGGATGTGGAATCTGGGGGTGAAGCTGGGATTCAATCATGGATTCAAGGCGTTTTCCAGGGTTCCTGGTCGAGGGTGGAAGGTGATGTTCTATCGTCTCTAAAAGAGTTTCAGCAACACGTCTCCTCACTGCTCACAGCAGTGCATCAGCAGAGGTAATATGGAAGCTCATTGGTAGAATTCCCTTATGACAGAAAGAAGGCCACGATTCACACCATTTTATCATCCGGAGGGGGGAACACATTTAATTACAAACCAAATTCATACAGCTGTCTTAAAACACTTCATACATCCAGCATTGCATCGTCACGTCTCAGTTATAATTCCCCCAACCTTCAGTCCATTCTAGGCGGCATTTATAGTTTCCACATCGCATTACGTAACTGCACATGCACAGGAATATCATGTCGAAAGCCACTTCGAAAGTCACTCCGACCCTCAAAGAATGTTTATACAGATGCTCTCTGTTTTGCCAAACCTCCTCATTCATCATCTAATTGCGTACGAATAAGGCATTAGAGACTTTATTATTGCTAAGACTCATACTTGAACTTCAACATGTACTGTTTTGTTGCTAAGTAACTATAAGGCCATGTGTAGGATATATTCTGATTCTGATCTGATATAAGACAATAAAACTGCTTCTACAGTAACAGCCCCCTCCACCACATCTACCACACTCCACCACCCCACATCAACCTTCATCCCCCTCCAATGTGTGAATTAATCCTAGCTTAGGTTAGGTTTATACTAGTGATCTTTGTGGTAAATGTCAGGGTAAGGATTAAATGCAGTCAGAATAAAGTCCCAGTTATGGGGTGGAAACACTAACCTGTTTCTGTGTCTGCAGGTTGTTGCTGCTGCAGCAGTTTGAAAACAACGTCGTTGGTCAACTGAAGCAACTGGAAGAGAACTACAGGAACCTAAACTCCATGAATTCACAGATCCTGGTACTGATGCAGCAACTAACACTAATACTGCAGGTGGTGCTGACAGGAAAATAACAGTGGAGGCAAACAGTCTGGTTGTTTACAGAATAACTTCTCCTTCAACCCCCAACACACACACACACACACACACACACACACACCCTGTACTCCTGTAGCTCAGTCATCTCAAGCTTACGTTCTCTACCACTTCAATTCTATTCAGTGTATTTCTATAGCTCCAATTCACATCATGTCATCTCAGGTCACTTTCCAGTTCACCAGATCATCCAGTCAGATTGATTCAAAGTTTTCTATCTAAGGAAAACCAGCTGATTGCATCGACTCATTGACTCTTCAGCAATCCCTCACACTAAGCATGCTTGTAGCGACAGTGGAGAGGAAAAACTCCCTTTGAACAGGAAGAAACCTCCAGCAGAACCAGGCTCAGTGTGAGCGGCCATCTGCTGAGGCCCACTGGGGTTCAAGGAGACAGAAGCAGACATAGAAAAAGAAGCATAGATACAAAAGGCAACAGTTAGTCACAGTCAGAGAAACAGGACTACACTGGAAAACAGGCCAAGCTCCAACATCTAGAAACAAAGGTGTTGATGGCAGCAGCACAGCTTGCATTTGTTGGATGTTCTGGCCTTCCACCTGCGAAATAAGCAGCCATTTCTGGATGTTGGAAAACTGAGCTACCAGGTTTTCAGCCGTTAGTCCAGAATGTGGGTATTGAAGCTTCCATAGTTCCCAGTCTTTCATATAACCCCGTTGGTCAGGGTTACTGGTATAGAAGCAGGCCAATAGTGCCGTATGCCACTGTGTATATTCTCTTTTTGTTCCAATAGCCTACCTCTCATCATAGTGAGCTGGTTTTTCAACACCTGACACAAACCTTGTTTGACCAGACGACGTCTGAGTTCCATGGTTCCATGTTTATTCGCTCCCATATTGTGAGTTTGCACACTGCCCTAATGGACCACAAGGACCAACACTGGATGATGATGTGGAGGCTCAAAAAGGTAGAATTCTCTTATATCAAAAACCAAGAAAACTGGAGGACGATGCACTTTTTGGTTTTCTGGAATTGACAAGTTGAATTCCAAATGAATATGGAGAATCCAGAGTGCGTTTCCACTGTAAAAACTGAAACCTACCTGGAATCAGGATCTCTGACTGCTCTTCACATCAGTATCTGAGGTAGAGCCGTGCTGCTGGTTCTCTGAACTCGGCATGAAGTTCTGTGACTGACTCAGTGAAGGACGGTTCTTCTCGTGGTTTAGTGTGAACATTGTTTTCCTGTTTGTCTTTCAGACCTTCTTCCAATCTGAGATGAAGCGCCTCAGTTCGTTCTGCGAGGAACACCTAAAAAAGTCAGTCTGAGATGTTCTACACCTGTTCCTACTCCTAGAACCTGTTGCTGATCTGCTGACTGGAACCAGGTTTAGATGAATTCAGACCATCAGGACCATCAGCTGTAGATGCAGACCCTCCCAGGTTCCTTACACGCCTTCTTCTTTGGACCTTTCCAAAGATAAAGGCCCGCTATGACAGCGGACAGGACCTCCAGGATGACGGCATGAATATTGGAGACCAACAACATTTTAAGGCAATCTTACATGCCTGGGTTAGGGACTAAATATGAACGTTACTGCGTCAGAGTAGCTATGAGGGAGGGACGTTGTTAGAACCTTGTTTTGGTCTCTTCAGGACTTTGGGTTCTGGTTTAGACGTCTTTAGGTTTCTATCATCCGATTCAAAGAGGTTTTTCTTCCCAGTCTGGTTCACATTTGGTGGATTAAAGACCTTGAGGTGAAGATGGATCCTGAGCTTTGGCTTTATCTCCCGTCTCCTCAGGTTGAAGACTTTGGAAAGTGACCAGCTGAGGACTGGAGAATCATCCGACCATTAGGAAGTCGCCCCTACAGCAGAGCAGAGATGATCTCAGATGTTCTCTGCTTCATGGCCAATGAGAAGGATGTCCAGGATCTTCTGTAATCATTTTGTTTCTCATCAATTCTGTTCCAAACAATTAAAGACTCAAACTGAACGCTGGTGTGGATGTTGGTTGCTGCCGGTTGCCATGGTGATGGTTTGGGGGGTGTGTACCGACTCTAGGTATCCAGCAGATGGAGACAGTGGCTCAAAGTCAGAAAAGCTGCAGGTGAGAGAAGCTGAAGTGTGAAGGAAGTGCTCTGGTACCCCCAACCTGGCAGCAGGGGGCAGCAGGGTTCCCACATTCCCACTGAACAGGACTGGGTTTAATCAACCATCCATCCTCTGACTGACAGAAGACCATTTGTGGCGGGGGGGGGGGGGTCTGTCTGGTATAGTCCAGGTCTTTCCCTCACAAGCTGCTCACCCGAGGAGTTCTTGGACTTGGCTCAAAGTTCTCAGGCTCTACAGAAGCCTAGAACTAGAACTAGAATGTGCTAAGGACACATTTATTGTTTCTGACTGAACCAGAATAAGATCTAGAAGAAGCAGAACATCAGATCTTAAAGATGGCCTTTAGTTGGAACCAGAAAAAGAGCAGTTTGTCTTAGAAGGCTGCTGGTCGCCAAGCAGCTTGGAGAAAAATAGAGAAATCCCCTGAAGAGGAAGAGGACTAATGAGGAAGAGGAGGGAGGGGGACAGGTGGGAGATGGAGCCGCTCAGGTGTTTCACAAAGCAAACATCACAGAAGCTGCAGGAGCTCCGCTTCTGTCCTCTGAACCGAACCACAGCTCAGGTGATGCTGCAGCTTCTGTGACTGGATCTTTGTGGACTTGGATGGAAAACTGAGCAACCAGCGGATCTGGACCTGCAGAGAAGGTTGCCGGTAGCTACAGGTCAGTGAACTGGGACTGGAGCTGCTTTCTTACTGGTGTTAAAACAAAGAACCAGTTTAAATATGAAATGAGACGAAGCGGCGCTAATGGTTTTGGTTCTGATCTGATTCCAGAGGTGGATTTGATTTTCTGCAGCTTCAGGAAAACTTCTGGTTTCTGGCTTTAATGTCTTGATTCTGCTGCTGGTTCAGATTCTCTGCTGAAGGTCTGAGAGGAACGTTCAAACACCGGGTCACCTAACCGACCCGCTTCCGAACGGGTCGGTTAGGTGACCCGCTTCCGAACGGGTCGGTTAGGTGTTCAGACTGAGGGAACTGGTTCCAGTAACCCGGTTCAGGTGGTTTATCTCAGGTGATCTGGGTCAGTAAAGCTGGTGGGAAACATTTAATCAGTTTTACTGGATTATTTATTTTTCTGATGTCTTTACTTCAAACTAAACTAGTTTTAGATTAACAGGAACCTCAAGATTCGTTCTGGAAGTTTGGACCTGGTTAAAAACCACAAAATGACCGTAGAACTAATTTATTTTAGAAGCATTTTCTTGCAGCTTCTCTCCTTTTTATATCCTCGTCCTGCCATTCGTTTCCTGCTCATTGTTAGAAAAATGTAAATGTTATTTTATTTTACAGCCGTTTGGCCTGTAAGGAACGTTCTGTTGTTTTAACTTCAGACGCTGAGAACAAATGTTTCTCCCAGAAAAGGAAAAGTCTCGCTCTCTCCAGCTGACTGATCAATAAAAAAGGAAACTGTTCTGCTTTATCAGGTGTTGACCTCTGACCCCTCCTGCTCCTCAGAGAGCAGAGTTCACCACAGACATCCAGGCAGTGGAAATTCTTCTACAGAAAAGTAACTTGTGTGTTTGAGTTGTTCTCATTTCTAGGACAGTATTGGGTCATTATGATTTAACTTCATCCTATTATCTGATACTGCAGCTCTAAACCTCTAACATGGTGGATAAATCCGTAGCTTTAGGGTTTAGTAACAGGAAAACGAGGGAATAGATGAAAGAAAGGAGGAAAACCAACTCCAGTAGAAACGTCATGATGTCGTCTTTTACAGACGCTCCAGAATTACGTCATGATTCAGGAACAACATCCAGTTTGATCTGGAAACATTTCAGGTGTTTTTAGACACGTCGGCCGTTTCACCAGGTTTTACTGTTAGTGGACCTCACACTGCTCACTATTATCCTTTCTGTTGGTCACACTCACACTGCTCACTATTAGCCTTTTTGTTGGTCACACTCACACTGCTCACTATTATCCTTTATGTTGGTCACGGTCACACTCACACTGCTCACTATTATCCTTCCTGCTGGTTCACACTCACACTGCTCACTATTAGCCTTTCTGTTGGTCACAGACTGTTCACTGTTAGGCTTTCTGTTGGTCACACTCACACTTTTCACTATTAGGCTTTCTGTTGGTCACAATCACACTGCTCACTATTATCCTTTATGTTGGTCATGGTTACACTCACACTGCTCACTATTAGCCTTTCTGTTTGTCACACTCACACTGCTCACTATTAGCCTTTCTGTTGGTCACACTCACACTGCTCACTATTATCCTTTATGTTGGTCACGGTCACACTGCTCACTATTAGCCTTTCTGCTGGTCACACTCTCACTGCTCACTATTAGCCTTTCTGCTGGTCACACTCTCACTGCTCACTATTAGCCTTTCTGTTGGTCACACTCACACTGCTCACTATTAGCCTTCCTGCTGGTTCACACTCACACTGCTCACTATTAGCCTTTCTGTTGGTCACAGACTGTTCACTGTTAGGCTTTCTGTTGGTCACACTCACACTGCTCACTATTATCCTTTATGTTGGTCATGGTTACACTCACACTGCTCACTATTAGCCTTTCTGTTTGTCACACTCACACTGCTCACTATTAACCTTTCTGTTGGTCACACTCACACTGCTCACTATTGGCGTTTCTGCTGGTCAAACTCAGGCTGCTCACTATTAGCCTTTCTGTTGGTCACACTCACACTGCTCACTATTATCCTTTATGTTGGTCACGGTCACACTGCTCACTATTAGCCTTTCTGCTGGTCACACTCTCACTGCTCACTATTAGCCTTTCTGCTGGTCACACTCTCACTGCTCACTATTAGGCTTTCTGCTGGTCACACTCACACTGCTCAGTATTATCCTTTCTGTTGGTCACACTCACACTGCTCACTATTAGCCTTTCTGTTGGTCACACTCACACTGCTCACTATTATCCTTTATGTTGGTCACGCTCACACTGCTCACTATTAGCCTTTCTGCTGGTCACACTCACACTGCTCACTATTAGGCTTTCGGCTGGTAACACTCACACTGCTCACTATTAGGCTTTCTGCTGGTCACACTCACACTGCTCACTATTAGGCTTTCTGCTGGTAACACTCTCACTGCTCACTATTATCCTTTCTGCTGGTAACACTCTCACTGCTCACTATTAGCCTTTCTGCTGGTCACACTCTCACTGCTCACTATTAGCCTTTCTGCTGGTCACACTCTCACTGCTCACTACTAGGCTTTCTGCTGGTAACACTCTCACTGCTCACTATTATCCTTTCTGCTGGTAACACTCACACTGCTCACTATTAGGCTTTCTGCTGGTCACACTCACACTGCTCACTATTATCCTTTCTGCTGGTCACACTCACACTGCTCACTATTATCCTTTCTGCTGGTCACACTCACACTGCTCACTATTAGGCTTTCTGTTGGTCACACTCACACTGCTCACTATTATCCTTTCTGCTGGTAACACTCACACTGCTCACTATTACCCTTTCTGTTTGTCACACTCACACTGCTCACTATTACCCTTTCTGTTGGTCACACTCACACTGCTCACTATTAGGCTTTCTGTTGGTCACACTCACACTGCTCACTATTATCCTTTCTGCTGGTAACACTCACACTGCTCACTATTACCCTTTCTGTTTGTCACACTCACACTGCTCACTATTACCCTTTCTGTTGGTCACACTCAGACTGCTCACTATTAGCCTTTCTGTTGGTCACACTCACACTGCTCACTATTATCCTTTCTGCTGGTCACACTCACACTGCTCACTATTACCCTTTCTGTTTGTCACACTCACACTGCTCACTATTAGCCTTTCTGTTGGTCACAGTGGTTCCGGTGGAGATGGGTTGTTTGGGAGGAAAGACGGATGAAGAACGACTGGATGAAAAAGCCAAAAGAGAAGCAAACAAGAAGATCGAGAAACAGCTGCAGAAAGAAAGACAAGCTTATAAAGCTACCCACCGACTGCTGCTGCTGGGTGAGACACCTGTCCACCTGTCCCTCTATCTGCTCACCTGTCCATCAGGGACTTCATTAATGATTTCATCAGTTCTCGATTTGACTCGACAGTCCAGACTTCATTTGTCCTCCCCATCTGCCCGTCTACCTATCTTTCCTCCTGTCTGTCTCCCCGTCTGTCCTCCTCTCTGTCCCCCTGTCCGCTGTCCTCTCTGTGGTTGTGCAGGTGCAGGAGAATCAGGTAAGAGCACCATCGTTAAGCAGATGAAGATTCTTCATGTTGACGGTTTCAACGCTGAGTGAGTCTCTTTCCTGTCCTTCAGAGAAGCTTCATGGGGCGGGGGGGTCCATCTACTCCATGTCCTAATCTGGTCTACCTTTATTCCCAGAGAGAAGCAGCAGAAGATTCAGGACATCAGGAGGAACGTGAAGGATGCCATTGTGGTGAGTCACATGACCAGATCAGGTGCATGAAGGCGTCTCTGGATCCTTGGGGATCAGAGTAACAGTAGATGGACTTTATGGGTGTCCCAGCTGTCCTCTGATGGTCTCCTGAGGTAAGGTCAGATCTGACCTCACCATCAGGGTGACCTTCAGGGCGTCTTAAGGGAAAGGTCAGGTGTAGTTTCGGTGATGTCAGGTGAGTCTACATTTCTAGAGATGTTTAGGAGGTCATCTCATGTCTTCAGGTAGAAAGGACCCTCTATGCTCCGCAGTCCATTTGGTGTCGTTTACCATTTTCTGTCCAGAAGAACGCCTTAGTTTTAGCCAGACTGCCCTGATGTGCCATATCTACTCAGAGGAGGCATCGGTTCTGTCTCTGTCCTGCAGATGGTCGATGCCTCATCAGCCAATCAGCTTCCGTCTCTGTGTTTCAGACCATTGTCTCAGCCATGGGGGCCCTGACTCCTCCCGTCTCTCTGGGTAACCCAAGCAACCAGTTCAGAGTGGACTACATCAAGAGCATCGCTCCGCTTTTGGACTTTGAATACACTGAGGTAAAGTTACACTTCCACACAGGTGGGTCATGTGAGCAGTGATGTCATAGTGGCGTTGGCAGCAGTAGCACAGGCGTAGCCCCTCTGCACCAGTTGGACGGTTCTAACCATCAGGAACCCCGGTTCTAACGGTTCTCCTGGCTGTTGCTTGACTTGGTTTATCTGCAGACGCTTCGGGTCTGAAGAGCTTCACTGTTTCCTGCTCCAATGAAAACGTTGAAAGTGTCAGTTAACATTTCCTGCGGCGCCGAAAGAGTCTCGGGAGTAAAAACGCGCAAACGCTCACACACCCATGCACACGTAACGCAAACAGTCGGTCCTGAACAGGTAGAAAAGGTTGAGGTGCTCTGAAGCTGCACCAGGAGACCCGCTTGTTTGTTTTAATGATGTTAATGACATGATGTAACGAGTTCACCTGAGACACTCTCACAGCGAGTCACCAGAGGCCTCATTATCTAAACAGCTCGTCTCCAAAGACCTCAGAGACACAAAACAAGTGTCTTCACCCTTCCTCTGCTGCCTCTGACGGAGCAGCTGATTGGTTAATGAGACAAGCATCCAATCAGGGGCCGTCACACAGACCGGCCATCAGAGAGGAGAACGCTTACCTGCAGACCAATCATGACCTTTGACCCGTCGGACTCTCAGGGCAGGGAGATACTTGTGCATTGGATGGCCGCCCATGTCTGCGTGATCTCATAGAAGTGCTTTACGCTTTGATGCAGATGGATCACAAAAACCGATGAGAAGAGGAGATGTTAACTGCGTCAGTATTTTTGATTCCTTAGATCCGCCATACTTTGTAACACATCCATAAAACAGACTCCTCCTGCGGAGCTACGTTCATGCCCCTGAACCCTGCTGCATTCTGGGTATTGGAGTTCTACACTGCAAAAAATATAAATCTCAATAAGTTATTTTTTCTTAAAATAAGTGTGTTTTTCCTTGATTTGAGGAGATAAGTAAGACACTTTGCCAATGGAACAAGACAATTTCCTTTTAAAATAAGAAAAAACTATTTTATCGTCTTATTTCAAGTAAATATTATCTAACTATCTTATTTTAAGAGTGAAAATACTCATTCCATTGGCAAATCATCTTATTTACCTGCTCAAATTAAGGCTAAATATACTTAATTTAAGCCATTTTTTACTTATTTCTGGATTGTTTTTGCAGTGTAGAGTTTCCATGGTAATAGCATCAAAGGGGGCAAAGATCAACATAAGTTTAGATACAGAAAAAAAGAAAAGAAACTGTTGAGGTCTTTGTTCCAAAATGGCCGAATGCAGTATTGTGTGTTCGAGAATATATGATTGAAGAACAGCAGGTGTGTTTATTGCAGCTACAGTAGCCTGGAGAGGTCAAATGAGATGATTGGTTGACCTGCTGCAGCAGAAGTTCCTCCTTAAACTCTACTGGACTGTGTGCGCTACCCCTCTGCAGCCCACAGGGGGCGCTCACAGCTCTCTGTGTCTTTCAGGACTTCTTTGAGCATACTCAGAAGCTGTGGGAAGACGACGGCGTTAAGGCCTGCTTCGAACGCTCCAATGAATACCAGCTGATCGACTGCGCTCAGTAGTAAGGACGGCTGGCGTTAAGCTCCTCCCACCAGGGCTGTGATGTCACAAATGTTTTCAGTTAAGCCTCAGCGGTTAAGTTTGATGCATCCGTTTGTTTTCTGTGTTCCAGCTTTCTGGACCGACTGGACTTTGTCAGGAGGACCGACTACACGCCCACTGACCAGGTAGGAGACCGGCCAATCAGGCTGCAGCATCTGCTGCCACTCCTCCTCATCCTCTTTCTTCTGCAGGATTTGCTGCGCTGCAGAGTGCTGACTTCAGGGATTTTTGAAACCAGGTTCCAGGTGGACAAAGTCAACTTCCAGTAAGTTCTCACCATATTGTGTTCTGGCGTCGTTGCCATGGCGTCGTTGCCGTGGCGTTCCAATGAAGCGTGCGTGTCTGTCAGTATGTTTGATGTAGGGGGTCAGAGGGATGAGCGCAGGAAGTGGATCCAGTGCTTCAACGGTAAGAGAGTCACTGTTTAACGATGCAATCCGGGTTCCAGCAGAACTCAGGTCCGTTTGCTTCCTTCAGATGTGACGGCCATCATCTTTGTCGCAGCCAGCAGCAGCTACAATATGGTCATCAGAGAGGACAACTCCACCAACCGCCTCAGAGAGTCCCTGGACCTGTTCAGATCCATCTGGACCAACAGGTGCAGTCTCACGTGCACAGGAGCGCAGCACTGCTCAGGTGTGATTAGCCCGATGAACTATGTGCTCTCTGATTGGCTGCAGGTTCCTGAAGACCATCTCCGTCATTCTGTTCCTGAACAAGCAAGACGTGCTGGCAGACAAGATTCTAGCAGGGAAATCCAAACTTGAAGATTATTTCCCAGAGTACACAAACTACCAAGTTCCTCCTGAATGTAAGAACATAGACGGAGAACCGACAGACAAGTGATGTCACAGACCACAGCCCAACATCGCTGTTTGTTTTCTAGCTGTTCCAGAAGCAAATGAAGACCCCAAAGTGACCCGAGCAAAGTTCTTCATCAGAGATGAGTTCCTGGTGAGTAAGACAGGTGAAGGTTTCCTGATCCATGCAGTCAGATGGAACATTAGCTCCTCCCTCCTGCTAACTTATATTTTGCTGCTTTACAAGTGCAATAATTTCCCAGGTGGTTATCGGTTTCCATAAAATAATGGTGGTGCTGAGGATTTAAATCAGAACATATTCTGAGAAAGTTACGCTTTTAATATGATAAAACTGCAGCGCTGCATCATCTAACAGGTTAAACTGCAATGTTTCATCTTATGGACTTTAAACTGTCCTTTCAGTCGGACTTGTTAGGCCCTCCCAGCTCTGCCTGCCTCTGACGCATCCTTGCATGTTGAAACTGCGACATGTTTATGCGACATGTTTATGCGACATGTTCCTCTAACCAGCGACTTGTCCTAATTTCAGAGGATCAGCACAGCCAGCGGCGACGGGAAGCATTACTGCTACCCTCACTTCACCTGCGCCATCGACACCGAGAACATCCGCCGCGTCTTCAACGATTGTCGTGACATCATCCAGCGCATGCACTTGCGGCAGTATGAGCTGCTCTGAATGGCTGTCGGGGCTCTCCATTGGCTCCGCCCCTTCCTGTTAGTAAATCAAAGCAGAGATGTGTTTATAGTAGAAAGCAGCAGTTTGTGTTTAGTAGTGATTAGGGTTTGCACAGAAGGTGGTTTAGTGTGCAGAAATAAAGCTATTTATAGAAACAATTAAGCTTTCCGTAAAAGTAAAAATAAACAATCCCCTGGACCTGGTTTCCACAGTTTGAAGACGTTTTGCTTCCCCTTCCCTTTGTTTCATGCATATAAAAAGCTTTATATGGACACTGCAATGTAAATAGAGCAGAAAAACAGAAGAAGAAAAGGAAAAAAAGATCATTCAATGTTTTACCAGAGCTGTGGTGTCTGCATCCATTAGAACCTGTTTCCAGTGACGAGGACGGACCTGCTGGTTCTGGTAAGACGTCAGGGAGACGTCGTGTCCAAAGGTTTCTTCTCCTCAGGCTGTTCAGAGGTGACGGTGGTTCTCCTTCCAGATTCTCCTGTTTCTCTGCCTCCTTTACTGCAGCATGTAATCAATGCAGGCAGGAGGCCGACGGGGGCCAGAGCCCCTGGAGATCATGTCCTGTTTTGGCCCCTGTACTGAAGAAAATAAAACTCAAATAAACTCTGATGATGATCTGTTCTAGAACAGTTACTGATAACCACTTTGGATCTATTTCATTTTTTTTTTCTTTAAAAATTCTGTTTTACTAATTATTTAAAAACTATAAGGTGATACCTTCAGTGGCACTGAGATAGGATCCTAGTTTTCTTCTCCTAAAGGTTTTTTTCAAAGCAAATAAAATTAAAAATAATTATTTACAGCTGAATTTATCAGTTTTATCAATTTTAATTCAGATTTTATAAAAAAAAAAGGTCATTTTAACTTCAATTAAGTCAGAAAATGTGTGAAATTCCTAAATTATGAAAGCATATTGACTTTAGACTTAGATTTATTTTGTCATTTTACACACAAAAAATAAATTTCATTTAACAGCTCTATAGAAACATCTAGAGTGCTATTCTTATTTTCACCTGCAGAGGGCAGCCTTGACTCCATCAGAACGATTGTGCAGCAGATCTCCTTTATTGAAGACATTTCCAGTCGCAGATTCTCCGTTTTGTTTTCCAACTAGCGGACGTGGAGAGCAGGATAGATGGAGGCGGAGCTCTGTGGGGATTTCTCTTTAGCTTCTCAGTTAGCCCCGCCCTCTGCAGCCTCGCCTCCTCCGTCCGTTATTTCCCGCTGTTGTCTTGTTGACATCCGTCCGTAGCGCTCCGCAGCTTTTTAAACCGTCTAAAATGTCGGCATTTAAATCATTTTGTGAGCGTAGCTCCAGCAGGCGCTGGAGATCATAGATGCAGGTTTGATCTCTAGTTTGAATCGTTTTAAGCAGAATGTTTTGTGAAATAGTCGAGAGGAGCTGCTGCTGGCCGCTGCCTTGGAGCGTCGCCACGGTAACAACAACTGACCTAATTAGACATAGAATTCTAATTAAATGTAATTAAAACTTCACTTCATGAAGCTCTCTTAATATATTTGAATCTCTTGCCTTGTTTTTTATTTCCTGCTTTTCTGGGCCCCCATGAAAACACGCTGGCCCCCTCCTGGCCCCCTGGTCCATTTGGTCTAGATCCGCCCCTGGTTCTGCCACAGTGTGACTCACAGGGATTCCTCCTGCTGAGGTTAAACAGCTAAGACCTTAAACCAGGGGTCAGCAATGAAAAACCACAATAAAGAAAATCATCAACCAGAAAAGGTCCAGAGACATTTTAATTATATTGTTACTTTAAACAGAGTTTAACACTGAAATAAAATGAGGTTTTTATGCATCTATGTTATATATTAAAATAAATTTGTTTTAAGTAAAAAACAAAAATTGTTCAAATCAAACACCTGAACTGACGGTTTGTTATTTTCTTTCTTTTTTCTGTCTTAATGTTGGCAGTGGGCTTTAGGCTGCCCTGCAAGGCTTTAAACCTGGGTTTAACCGGAGACTAAGCCATTCTCAAGCACATATCAAGGAGCTCATTTTGAGCCTGGATCCAGATTTATTGTTGATTCTGTTCATGGTGGAGAATCCTGCTTCACAGCAGCAGGTTGAGCCAAACATCCTCTAAATGTGCAGGGTCATCTTTGAGCACGCCATTTCACTTTTCTTTCACCAGTTCACCGCAGTTCTTCCAGCAGTCCACACTTTCTCTGCTTTCTTTTTCTCATGGTCTTCTCCTTCTTTCCCATCGCCCGGCTTGCCACAGGTTTGCCTGCTGTGTCTAAAAGTAGCAGCAGCAGCAACCCAGACTGACAGCTCATTGGCTCATTTGGATCACGTGCAGCCTGGAGCCGGACGCTCCCCAGGGCTTTACCGTATTAACAGGAGAAGAGGCGCAAGGGAAATTAGACACTGCCATTGGACAACATGCAGTAATTTATAAATGTTTTAAATCAGGCTGGATCCGGACCGCTGATCCGTGACCTCTGACCTAGGTTTAACTGGGTAAAGGTGATTTTTCTCCTTTAAGTCACACGATGTTGAGCTGATTCTGGTGTTTCCATGGAGGCGTCTCGTCTCCCTTGGTGATAAAGATAAAAAAAAAAACATCCCTTTTTTTAAACTAAACCAAATATTCTTCCTTTTTTTAACAATGTTTTTTTATTAATTTCCTATAAGGATATATAAAAACATGTTGACACGCGTTACACCATTTGCACAATCACTGCATACACACGTAAAAAAATAAAAGTGTAAATTTAACTTAATTAAAATTTCAAAGAGTACGTACATAAAACAATACAATTACAATTAGAAATAATAATATAGAAATGAAATGAAACTATTAAACTCAATATCCTTACACATCAATACAATCTACTGTTGCTTAATAAAATCCGTTAAGGGATTTCCATACTTCTTCAAATTCTTGCTCTTAACCTCTGACTCTATAGATTAACTTTTCTAACGTGACTTTTCTCTGATCCTGGATTTTGTAGAGAGGATTTCCGGCTCTCTCCATGATGGTGCAATTCTCCTCCTGGCCTGCAGGAGGCCACATTGATCAGAGCCTTTTACTTAGAGTAGCAACCTGGGAACATTCCTAAAATACAGAGTTTTGCTGTGCAAAGTACCCGAGAACCAATGATTATACTCAGAGTGCAGACTGAACATTAAATTAGGATATTCCTATAAACGATGGATCAAAGTATCTTTCTCTGTCAAATATTTCACACACCTATCTGGAGCCATGTCAGAGGATGAAGAGAGCACATCCAGTTAGTCACAGTCAGAGAAACAGGACTACACTGGAAAACAGGCCAAGCTCCAACATCTAGAAACAAAGGTGTTGATGGCAGCAGCACAGCTGACGGTGGATGGTCCAGCCTAGCTCTATGTGGTCTAGTTCTGTTCAGCTATGATGATCCAGGACGTCCGAGCTTTCATCACAGATAGAAACCTTTCTAATCAGTGCAGCGATTCCCACTGAGCGCGGCTTCCCTCCATCAGATATCTGATCGATTATGGGGCAAAACGCAACTATTCTTAAAACCTGAGAAGCAACTTGGGGAAAGTAAAACGGATCTAGAATAATTCAGGATGGGAGCCGACGGCAAATTAAAATGGTTAATTTGACTAAACAAATAGAAATAAAGGTAAAGTGTATTTTGTAACAGCAGTTAAAACAAACAGTGGGACTAGCTCTGATGCTAAAACGCTGTGGTGGCTGGTTGCCTACACTGCAAAAATGTTTTTATTTTTTATTTTTTAAGTGTATTTACTCTAAATATGAGTAGAAAAATAAGATGATCTGCCAATGGAATGAGCATTTTTACCCTTAAAATAAGATAATTAGATATTATGCACCTGAAATAAGAGACTTTAGTTGTTTTTTCCTTATTGTCTTGTTCCGATTGCAGAGTGTCTCACTAACCTCCTCAATTAAAGAAAAAATGCTCTTATTTTAGGAAAAAATGACTGATTTACATTTTTTGCAGTGTAATACAGGCGGTTTGTTGCTTATTAGCAACAGCAGGCATCAAAGGGTTAAGAAAGGATCATTTTTTATTGCATAAATTGATGAATTGATAGAAAATGAAAAGTTTCAATATTAAACTAAAATGTTTTTTTAACTGAAGCAGATTTAAATTCCTTCCCAGCATCCAGTTTATGATAAAAATGAGTCGTTCTTCTTCTCTGATCCGTTTCTGCAGGAATGTTTTCTATAGACTGGTTCATTCATTCCTTCCAGTTCTCCCAGTCAGGCCTTAACTGGTTCCACTGGTAGTTTTAAGGCGGACGGAGATGTTTCCTCCCAGCTTTGCTTCAACTTTCTGGTTTGTTTTTGAGGCTGTAGTTAGACTTCATCATGAACGGAGTTCTTGGCTTTGATGCTTAGAAATGATGTCACTGCTGATGTCACTGATGATGTCACTGAGAGAGGAAAATATGGAGAAGCAGAGACTGTTGGCGATGCCATCCTGAATTAATCCCTCATTAAAAACCAGACTGATCTGCAAACTGGGACTGAAGTTTATCTTCATTAAAATTATTTACATTTTACTAAAAAATTACCAGAAAATTATTAGAAATGTTGTCAAAATTAACTCTGTTTAATATCCTGTTAAATTTGGATAAAATCTCTGGATTATGCATTTAATTCTGCAAACAGGAAAATATTCCAGCATAAAAAGACAGAATTCAGTCCTGATGGAAAATCTGGAAATGATACGTAAAATAAATCAATGTTTATGAGAATAACATCGTTAATTTATCACTTTAGGCTCATCTGTGTTATTCTGCTCCTTTAACACGTTAATGTTAAAGTGATTATTTGTATAATATGTTATATTACTTGATTTATAGACTTTATTGACGTCATAATAACTATTCTAAGTTAAAGTTAATCTACTGATGCTCTGAAACAGCCAGTCTGTGTCAAAATGCTGAATTTATCTTTAGTTTAAACGTCTTAAATCCCCTGAAAATGAGAACGTAGCGCACGGATTGTTTACATTGTGACCGGTCTAACTAGGGAGTACCAATATGGCGGCTACGAATGGCCCATCAGGAATCCAGGGAATAGAGATGCATCCTGCAGAACAGGATTAAGATAGAAATGTTCCAACTTTTAGGCCAATATGATAAAGAGAACATTTATAAACATGTTTAAGTTAGAATGATTAAATAGGACTGAGTTACAACTTTAAAAAAATAAAGAATTTAAGCTGAATTTCTCAGTTTTTCTTGAAATTCAGATTTTATAGAAGTGTTGATGGATGATGCGTGGGCTCAGGTATCGATCTGGTCAGCTGATCGTTTCCAGAAGCGAAACAGGAGCTGCTTCAAACTAAACTGCAAAAATAATTATGATCTTTAGCAGTTTTTAAACAAATGAATGAATAAAAATTGATCTTAGAGAAGAGAAGAACAGCAAAGTGTCAGACAGAGCAGTTTAATCTGAGCCGGATCATTCTGATCTCATATTTAAATTAATTTTCTTCTTATTTCTCCTCTTCCTCTCAGTTTTCACTCAGTTTATCTGAATTTCTTCCTCTAGTTATTATCTTAAATAAATAAATAAATAACTCCTATTCCCTATCTTTTTAAATTAATTGATTGTCTAAAAATCTGAAAATATCGAACACATTTTCAATTTAAACCAAACTATGAAATATAAATGAAAGCAAACAATTATTTGAATAGGTCATCAAATCAGAGGCTGCCTGCAGTGTTTTTAAATGTCCAGCAGGTGTCAGTATTGTGTCAGCATCAGTAGAAAATGCTCATTTTAACTTCAATTAAGGGAAAAATATGTAAAATTCCTAAATTCTGAATATATATTGACATAGAATTTTAATTAAACTTAATTGAATATGAATTTGACTTCATGCAGCTATATTAAGATATTTGGCCTGTTTTTTATTTCATGCTTTGCTTAAAGAAACAGTTAAAACAAACAGGAATATTTAACATCTTTCACTGAGCCGCTCTGACAGCAGAACTGCTGCTGAATAAGAACTTTTCTTTGCATCGTGTGGAAACCGAGTCGCTTTATAAAATAAACTTCCTTCTAACGCTGGAAACTAAAGAAAGAACATTAGAAGAAATGTTTGCCAATAAGCAGGAAAATATAAATAATCTAACGGATTCATTTTAATGTCATTGATTTATCAGAATAAAATGTTAAAAGTCTGCATTGCAGAGATTCCAATGACCTTTAATTGACTTTTATTCCAGATTTAATGAAACAAACAGCAGCAGGTGAATAAATGCAGTCAGTCACGTGATCACCTGCAGGTATTAACACCAATCTGCACTAATGAGGCACTAAACCATGGAAGGGGGGGGGGTCATCTTTAATGTCAATTAAACCAAAGCAGCAGAAACTAAATATTTTTCTGCACTAAGAAGCATTTTACCATCACAGTTTATGGGGGGTGTGGGGGGGGGGGGGGGGGGGGGGGGGGGGGGGGGGGGGGGGGGGGTTGGGGGTTCTCCTCTAGCAGCGGCCCTGTCGGGGGGCCAGTCCCCCCCCCATCAGCAGCAGCAACAGTAGCGCGCATGCGCCGTGTCCGCGGCCCGTTGGCGCGCTGCGTGCCCCCGCAGTCAGCGTGCTGGCGCAAAGCGCGGCCTCCTCAGCTTCTCGCTTCACAACAAACAGCATCAACCGGAACCCGGAGCCACGGCACGCGGCGCGGACACACCCACGGGACACGGCCACGGTAAGAGCACGCTCCACGGCCCCGCGCTCCTCCACGCTCCGTGACCGGGGTGTCCGCGCGCCTGGAGGCCGCGGCCCCGCCGCTCGCGTGCCTGTGTGTCGGGGCCGCAGCTCGCGAGGCCCGGGATAGCGGCGCGCGCGCCACGGGCACGGAGCGGGACACGAGCCGCCATCTTGTTTCCGCTGGTTCTGCTGCGGTCCAACAGAACCGCAGCAGAACCAGGCCGGAACCGGGTGGTTCGGTTCCGGCCTGGATCGGAGCGGTTAGCCTGCTGGCTACCCGCAGCTAACCGCTCCGGATCCGGTCAAAAGACTCGGTTCTGATCGGGTCCAGGTCTGGGTCCGGTCTAGGTCCAGTTCAACCAGTCCGGACCGAGACCTGGACTCGGTAGGTCCGGTTCATCCTCCCGAAGCAGGGCGCGCTCACGCGCTCCATGCACGTGTCCGACCCACGATCAGTGCGCGTGCACAGTGAGCAGACAGCGCACGAGCTTCCCGTGATTCCGGTTCTGATGGGTTGAACCTGGACCCGCGGGCCGTTGTCATGACAACCAGGTGGCTGACAGGAAGTTCTGCTGCTCGGCCCGGTTCTGGAGGAGAAGGTCCAAACCAGGCCCGTTCTGAACTGGACCAGAATGTTCCAGATGCTGGAGGAACATCAGGTCAGAACCGGGTCCCTGGTTCTGCTAAACCGGGTCTCTGGTTCTGCTAAACCGGGTCTCTGGTTCTGGAAGAGGCATCTGGACCAGAACTGGGCCAGGACAGGAAGTAGAACCTTCTGGATCAGAACCAGGGAGTTCTGGTCCACAGATTTAATCCCTGCAGGTTCTGAAGAACTGTTCGGTTCTGAAGGTTCTGTTACTCTTCGTCACGCCGTTCAGTGATGATGATGAAGATGAGGAAAGCTTCAGATCATATCAGATCAGATTAGATTAGATTAGATGATGATGCAATCCAGGTTTTCATCTAAAATCTGATAAATCTGTTTCTGACTTTAATTTTAAAAACTAGTGTTGCCATAGAAACATTTAATTAATCTAGATTAAAAAGGCTCAATAGAATCCTGTCAAAGGTTTCCTGAATCAGAATAGAAATTAATTTATTAATCCTTTCTGGGGAATTTATTCTGGAAATTAAATTATTATAGAAGAGAGAAAAATAAGATAAAGATGATGAGCATTAGGGCCAGAATAGACATTTGTTTTCTTATATAACAAGAATAAAGCCCTAAAATGTTGTATTTTATGACAATGCTGTCTTCCCTAAAATGCATCATGGGAAGTTCTACTTTAGCATCGGTTTGAAGAATCAGGAAATCTTTTAGCAGCAGCATCAAACTGGGCAGGATGTCAAAGTGGACTCTGGTTGCTGATTGGTGGAGCTGGTCGCCGGTCATCTGGTGGGCGGAGCTCCAAGCTTTCTTTCTGAAACGGGTTGATGTATGATGACTTTATTCTGGTAATAAAACCTCCCTAATACTCCGCCGTAGTGCGCTACCTCAATAATAAGTAAAAGTCTGAGACCCTTGGATCCAAGCTGCATCATAAACAGCTTGAGAAGCTTTTGTTCTACAACTGGTGATGAAAATAAATAATATTCAATGAGATTATTGCTGTTTAATTCGTGTTTATTCAGATAAAATGAACAGTTTAACTGTAGACCTGCATTATAGATCCTGATGAACAGTTTACAGTCAGCAGCTCTGTGTCAGTAGCTGAAAAGGCTGCTGGGTAACGTCCAGATGGGGAAACATCACCATCAATCCTAGTTTAGTGTTAAAGAGGCTGTTTATGTTGCTAGTCTGTTGATGCTAAGCTAACAGCGTGTCCTGGAGGATGAACATTTGCACCATGGGAAGAATGTCTGTTCCTGTTTGGCTGTGACTCCATCCTGGAGAGAAATATCAGCTGTGCTGCTGCCATCAACACCTTTGTTTCTAGATGTTGGAGCTTGGCCTGTTTTCCAGTGTAGTCCTGTTTCTCTGACTGTGACTAACTGGATGTGCTCTCTTCATCCTCTGACATGGGAGCTGGCTCGGAGCTCGTCTGCCTGGCTGTGTGTTTCCTGGACGGGGCCGCCTGTGGAGCTGGTTGCCTTTTGTATCTATACTTCTTTTTCTATGTCTGCTTCTGTCTCCTTGAACCCCAGTGGGCCTCAGCAGATGGCCGCTCACACTGAGCCTGGTTCTGCTGGAGGTTTCTTCCTGTTCAAAGGGAGTTTTTCCTCTCCACTGTCGCTACAAGCATGCTTAGTGTGAGGGATTGCTGAAGAGTCAATGAGTCGATGCAATCAGTTGGTTAAGAATAATTGCAACTTTCAAAAGGCTGGGGCGGGTCTCAAACCAACAACCTGAGGAGTGACGGTCAATGTCTGACAGCTGACGCTATTGATCAGGCAGCAATAGTAATTAACACTAAAGTTATTACCATAACCTGCAGTTTGCTCAGATTAAGATCGTTACAGTGTTTAATCTAAAATAGTTTTAACCATCTAGATTGGTTGGAAAAACAACCAATCTATTTTTAGAATCTACGCCCACATCTGGACTCATCCCATCACTAGTGAACAATCCAAACCTGAGAAACTCTTTGAGGAGAAACAAAATCCAGATTTTCCTGAAGAGAAAACTTGAATTAAATCATAAAATCAATCATAACAGTTTCCAGGGAGATTATCTAAACTAGCATTTTAGCATTAAGCTAATGTTTGAGGCTAGTTTAGCTTGATAGGCTATGCTAGTGTTTTAACCTTTGACCTCTACCTGCTCCATCAGCTCAGAGTCACATGGTCCCTCCCTCTTTTATTGGCCTCTAATGATTGAGATGTTTCAGCAGAGGAAAGGGGAGTCGGTCGGATGTGGATGGTCGTTTGGTGCATGGCGCGTGTTTTGAAGCTGCTTATGGAGAAATGTCTTGGGCCGTGAGTAGTGAGGAAACAGGAAGCGATTCTTGTGGGATGGAAGAGGGAAATAGTGACAATGAAGGTTGGAAGATAGCAACATCAAAAAATGAGAAAAAGCGGAAAAAACAGAGATCAGTTCAAGGGGAATCTAGTTCAGAACAATCCAGTGATGATCATTCCATACATTCCACAGCACAACAAAATGAATTCAAAGTCATATTCAAAGTCGTTAATCAGGCAGACTCTTTTACAAATTGGAATCCGGTTCACTTAACAAAAACCATCAATAAACTTGTCGGAGAAGTCAAAGGTGCCAGAATTCTGTACAGTGGAGACCTGCTAATTAACTGCAGAGACAGCGCCCAGCAAGGCAAAGCAATACGTATCAACAAAATTGACGGGATAAGAGTTCAGTGCAGCTTAATGGAGAACAAAAAGATCAGCAGGGGAGTCATTGGAGGAGTTCCTCTAAAAATTTCTGAAAAAGAGATTCTGGAAAACATAAGCGGTGCAAAAGTAAAAGAAGTAAAACGGTTTAAAAACAACAAGAAACGGAGAAAGATCTGACAGTTTATCTGTGCTAATTAAATTCGAAGAAGAGCAATTACCAAGCAAAGTATTCATCGGTTACATAAGCTATAATGTCAAAATCTACAATCCTCCACCATTGAGATGTTTCAAATGCCAAAAATTCGGTCACGTTGCAGCAGTTTGTAAAGGGAAACAGAGGTGTGGAAGGTGTGCAGGAGAACATGAGTACGGAAAATGTGGAAAAGAAGCTAAAATAAAATGCTGTAATTGTGGTGGAGAACATACTGCTGCCTATCGCGGCTGTGAAGCAAGCAAAAGGTCTGAGGAAATTAAAAAAATGAAATTTGAGCTCGGAATAACCTACGCTGAAGCTGCAAAAAGGATCCCATCTCAGTCAGAAAAACCCAAACCTACAGTTCAACACACAGCAAATTCCAAACCTCTAGAGAAATCTCCAAAAATTAATGAAGACTCACTTATTGTTAAAAAGACAAATTTTGTTCTTTTCATGGTAGAAGTAATTAATTGTACTGCACAGACAACAAAAAAAACGGAAAAAAATCAAAATAATAGTGAAGGCTGCAGAAAAATATCTGGATATTAAAGATTTGAACTGGGAGATGGTTGGAAGTATGATGGGAGGACCGATGGGACCATCAGAAACTGGCAGAGTTAAGATGACCTAGAGTAAATTAAAATTATATGGGCAAATGTGATTTAGTATTATGTTGGTTTAAGTTACACAGGGTTTTTTTTTTTTTTTTTTTTTTTTTTTTTTTTTTTTTTTTTTTTTTTTTTTGGGGGGGGGGGGTGAATCGTTTCCTGTTATCTTGCATTACTCCATATCAGTTGGTGGCGGTAATGCACAATTCACAAGTCTGCCAACCGCCATAAAATCCCATAAGAAGAAGAAGAAGAGATGTTTCAGCATAGATGCTGGTGATCCTTAGCTGGTCAGGTTAGCAGCATGTTCCACCTGTTAGCGCTATGCTACACACTGCTAGCGGATTCACACTCAGAGACGAAACACATTTCATCAGAAATCTGCTTTCATTTCATCCATAAATGAGGTTCTACTGCTTTAGAACAGTCTGGTTCTGTTCCTGACTGGATCAGAGCGACGCTACCTGGGGGCTAGCTGTAGCGGCTAATAGAGCAGGTTAATGGGAGGAACTATGGAACACGGAACCAAGATATGGAAAAACTCAGGAAGTGATCTCCAGAGGTTCTGGAAGTGATCTCCTGTTGTCACCGATTCTGGTAGTGATCTCCTGGTGTCAACGATTCTAGTAGTGATCTCCTGGTGTCAGAGGTTCTGGTAGTGATCTCCAGGTGTCAGAGGTTCTGGTAGTGATCTCCAGGTGTCAGAGGTTCTGGTAGTGATCTCCAGGTGTCAGAGGTTCTGGTAGTGATCTCCAGGTGTCAGAGGTTCTGGTAGTGATCTCCAGGTGTCAGAGGTTCTGGTAGTGATCTCCAGGTGTCAGAGGTTCTGGTAGTGATGTCCTGGCGTCTCCTGGTGTTCTAGGTTCTAGTAGTGATCTCCTGGTGTCAAGAGGTTCTAGTAGTGATGTCCTGGCGTCTCCTGGTGTTCTAGGTTCTAGTAGTGATCTCCTGGTGTCAGAGGTTCTTGTAGTGATCTCCTGGTGTCAGAGGTTCTGGTAGTGATATCTTGGTGTCGTAGGTTCTGGTAGTGATCTCTTGGTGTCGTAGGTTCTGGTAGTGATCTCTTGGTGTCGTAGGTTCTGGTAGTGATCTCTTGGTGTCGTAGGTTCTGGTAGTGATATCTTGGTGTCGTAGGTTCTGGTAGTGATATCTTGGTGTCGTAGGTTCTGGTAGTGATATCTTGGTGTCGTAGGTTCTGGTAGTGATATCTTGGTGTCGTAGGTTCTGGTAGTGATATCTTGGTGTCGTAGGTTCTGGTAGTGATATCTTGGTGTCGTAGGTTCTGGTAGTGATATCTTGGTGTCGTAGGTTCTGGTAGTGATATCTTGGTGTCAGAGGTTCTAGTAGTGATCTCCTGGTGTCGTAGGTTCTAGTAGTGATGTCCTGGTGTTAGAGGTTCTGGTAGTGATCTCCTGGTGTCAGAGGTTCTGGTAGTGATCTCCTGGTGTCAGAGGTTCTGGTAGTGATCTCCTGGTGTCAGAGGTTCTAGTAGTGATGTCCTGGTGTTGTAGGTTCTAGTAGTGATGTCCTGGTGTTGTAGGTTCTAGTACTGATGTCCTGGTGTCGTAGGTTCTAGTAGTAGTGCCCTGGTGTCGTAGGTTCTAGTAGTGATGTCCTGGTGTCAGAGGTTCTTGTAGTGATGTCCTGGTGTCAGAGGTTCTAGTAGTGATGTCCTGGTGTCAGAGGTTCTAGTAGTGATGTCCTGCTGTTGTAGGTTCTAGTAGTGATGTCCTGGTGTCAGAGGTTCTAGTAGTGATGTCCTGGTGTCAGAGGTTCTAGTAGTGATGTCCTGGTGTCGTAGGTTCTAGTAGTGATGTCCTGGTGTCGTAGGTTCTAGTAGTGATGTCCTGGTGTCAGAGGTTCTTGTAGTGATGTCCTGGTGTCAGAGGTTCTAGTAGTGATGTCCTGGTGTCAGAGGTTCTAGTAGTGATGTCCTGGTGTCAGAGGTTCTAGTAGTGATGTCCTGGTGTCGTAGGTTCTAGTAGTGATGTCCTGGTGTCGTAGGTTCTAGTAGTGATGTCCTGGTGTCAGAGGTTCTTGTAGTGATGTCCTGGTGTCAGAGGTTCTAGTAGTGATGTCCTGGTGTCAGAGGTTCTTGTAGTGATGTCCTGGTGTCAGAGGTTCTAGTAGTGATGTCCTGGTGTCAGAGGTTCTAGTAGTGATGTCCTGGTGTCAGAGGTTCTAGTAGTGATGTCCTGGTGTCGTAGGTTCTAGTAGTGATGTCCTGGTGTCGTAGGTTCTAGTAGTGATGTCCTGGTGTCGTAGGTTCTAGTAGTGATGTCCTGGTGTCAGAGGTTCTTGTAGTGATGTCCTGGTGTCAGAGGTTCTTGTAGTGATGTCCTGGTGTCAGAGGTTCTTGTAGTGATGTCCTGGTGTCAGAGGTTCTTGTAGTGATGTCCTGGTGTCAGAGGTTCTAGTAGTGATGTCCTGGTGTCAGAGGTTCTAGTAGTGATGTCCTGGTGTGTCCTGTATGCAGATGGCGGAGACGGTGAAGTACGTGGACGATGAGCATAAGAGCATTTTCCTGAAGCTGCTGAACGAGCAGCGGCTGGAGGGCGAGCACTGTGACATCGCCGTGGTGGTGGAAGACGTGAAGTTCCGTGCTCACCGCTGCGTCCTCGCCGCCTGTTCCAACTACTTCAAAAAGCTCTTCAAGAAGCACGAGGTAGCAGAGGTTCTGTATGCAGATGGGTCGGTAAGTCCGGCACGGTTCTCACCTGGCCTCGTGTCCTCAGGTGGACAACTCGTCTGTGATCGAGATCGACTTCATCCGCTCCGACATCTTCGAGGAGGTCCTCAACTACATGTATACGGCGAAGATCTCCGTGAAGAAGAAAGACGTCAATCTGATGATGTCATCAGGACAGATACTTGGCATCCGTTTCCTTGACAAGCTCTGCTCCCAGGTAACGCCCCGGAAAGCCGCGGTTTCTGACCGCCGCCGCGTCAGGGCGTCAGTTACGATGTGTTTGTGTGTCATCAGAAACGAGACGTGTCATCAGAAGACAAAGACAAGTTCCCGTATGACATCGTGAAGATGGCGCTGCCCCCTGAAGCTCAGCTGGCTGCAGACGCTGAGGTACGGTGGCCCAGAGCTGACCATCAGCTTTACCTCTGCTCTCTGATCCTGATTGGTCGATTCACAGGTGCTTGGTGAGCACGATGACACGCCCACTGCAGAAGACCTGGTGGAGGCGTCGGCCAATCCAGAGCTGGACAAGTCCCCGAACACGGCGCTGCACGTGCAGGAGGCCATCTTGAAAGAACTGACCAATGAGGACGTTCATAAGGTCCATGTCTGAATCTGTAGATCCTCGCCTGTCCTCCACCTGTCCTCCACCTGTCCTCCGCCTGTCCTCTGCCTGTCCTCCGCATGTCCTCCGCATGTCCTCCGCATGTCCTCTGCCTGTCCTCCACCTGTCCTCCGCCTGTCCTCCGCCTGTCCTCTGCCTGTCCTCCACCTGTCCTCCGCCTGTCCTCTGCCTGTCCTCCGCATGTCCTCCGCATGTCCTCTGCCTGTCCTCCACCTGTCCTCCGCCTGTCCTCTGCCTGTCCTCTGCCTGTCCTCTGCCTGTCCTCCGCCTGTCCTCTGCCTGTCCTCCGCCTGTCCTCCGCCTGTCCTCCGCCTGTCCTCCGCCTGTCCTCCGCCTGTCCTCTGCCTGTCCTGTGCCTGTCCTCCGCCTGTCCTCCACCTGTCCTCCGCCTGTCCTCTGCCTGTCCTCCGCATGTCCTCCGCATGTCCTCTGCCTGTCCTCCACCTGTCCTCCGCCTGTCCTCTGCATGTCCTCCGCCTGTCCTGTGCCTGTCCTCCGCCTGTCCTCCGCCTGTTCTCCGCCTGTCCTCTGCCTGTCCTCCGCATGTCCTCCGCATGTCCTCTGCCTGTCCTCCACCTGTCCTCCGCCTGTCCTCTGCATGTCCTCCGCCTGTCCTGTGCCTGTCCTCCGCCTGTCCTCTGCCTGTCCTGTGCCTGTCTTCCGCCTGTCCTCTGCATGTCCTCCCCCTGTCCTCCGCATGTCCTCCGCATGTCCTCTGCCTGTCCTCCACCTGTCCTCCGCCTGTCCTCTGCATGTCCTCCACCTGTCCTCTGCATGTCCTCCACCTGTCCTCCACCTGTCCTCCGCCTGTCCTCCGCCTGTCCTCCCCCTGTCCTCCCCCTGTCCTCCGCATGTCCTCCGCATGTCCTCTGCCTGTCCTCCACCTGTCCTCCGCCTGTCCTCTGCATGTCCTCCGCCTGTCCTGTGCCTGTCCTCCGCCTGTCCTCTGCCTGTCCTGTGCCTGTCTTCCGCCTGTCCTCTGCATGTCCTCCACCTGTCCTCTGCATGTCCTCCACCTGTCCTCCACCTGTCCTCCACCTGTCCTCCGCCTGTCCTCCGCCTGTCCTCCCCCTGTCCTCCGCCTGTCCTCCTCATGTCCTCCGCCTGTCCTCCACATGTCCTCCCTCTGTCCTCTGCCTGTCCTGCATCTGTCCTCCGCATGTCCTCCGCCTGTCCTCTGCCTGTCCTCCGCCTGTCCTCTGCCTGTCCTCTGCCTGTCCTCCGCCTGTCCACCGTCTGTCCTCCACCTGTCCTACTCATGTCCCCCATCTGTCCTCCCTCTAACCCTCCCCCATATTCGTCTCCATGACCTTTTCTGGTTGACCTTTGTCTCCTCAGGTTGCCTGCTATGACCAGGACGTGGTGACGGACATGGAGGCGGAGCCAAAGGATCTGGGGGCGGAGCATCACGCCACCCAGACCTTGACGTTCACGGACAGCATGGGCGAGGTGAAGGACGAGCAGGCGCCCGGCTGGTCTGCGGCCTCCACCGACATGAAGTTCGAGTACCTGCTGTACGGCCACCGGGAGCCGCTGGCCTGCCAGGCGTGCGGGAAGACCTTCGTGGACGAGAGCCGGCTCAGGTATGTGCACACCTGGGCGGAGCCACCTTCCACAACCTGACGGAGCTGAACGCTGACCCGCTCTGCCTCCCCAGGAAACACGAGAAGCTCCACTCGGCCGAGCGTCCGTTCGCCTGCGAGATCTGCTCCAAAGCCTTCACCACCCACGCTCACCTGAAAGGTAGGACCTCCCCCTTCTGACCGCCGCCTCAGGCCTGCTGTGTTTGACTCCGCCCCCTCCGCCCGCCCGTCTGTTCCAGAACACCTGAAGATCCACACGGGCTTCAAACCCTACCGCTGCGAGGTCTGCGGGAAGTCGTTCATCCGAGCTCCTGACCTGAAGAAACACGAGCGGGTCCACAGCAACGAGCGGCCGTTCGCCTGCCAGATGTGCGACAAGGTGAGTGCAGATCCAAGATGGCCGTTCGCCTGCCAGATGTGCGACAAGGTGAGTGATGATCCAAGATGGCCGCCTCTGTCTGACGGTGAAGCAGAGGGAGGCCTGATCCACGGCCTGATGGCCTCCAGCCGTCTGCTGTCTAGATGTTCCTCTGGTCTGAGGAGGTTAGGTCTCCTCTGGTACCTGGAGCGCTCCGCAGGAGGAGGAGCAGCAGGAGGAGGAGCAGCAGGAGGAGGCACAGGAGGAGGAGGCGGCTTCTACCAACCCGCTAACCATCCGTCCATCCGTCTGTCTGTCTGCAGGCCTTTAAACATAAGTCCCACCTGAAGGACCACGAGAGGAGACACCGAGGAGAGAAACCCTTCGTCTGTCCGTCCTGCACCAAGGCCTTCGCCAAGGTACCAGTGCTCCCAGTTACTCCAGCTCTGTGGCGCCCTGAAGGGGCCACATCCTGTCAGGGTGATGATGTCAGAGTGATGTCAGAGGTGGGCTGCCTCCCTGGTTGATCAGGGTTCTGGTCCAGATCCTGATCTGTGGAGGTGATGATGATGTTGGCGGTTGGACTGTGAACAGGAGGAGGAACGGCGGGTTGATCCGTCCAGAGCCTTTTGGTAGAGACTGGTTCTGGTTCTGGTTCAGGTTCTGGTTCCGGTTCTGGGATCAGAACCAGAACTGTAAACAAACATGTTGATGGATTCAAAGCTTTCAGTTTCTTCCAGTAGAACTAAAAGCTTCTTCTCCATGTCGGGTTCTGGTTCTGATCCAGCAGACCTCAGAGGTCTGGCTGTCGATCCTCTAACAAGTCAGTGATGCGTTCAGGAGCGACTCTGTGATTTCTAGACTAACAGCAGCAGAACCGCCATTAACTCCACTGTCAGAATGTTTCCAGAACCGGACCACCTGGTTCTCCTTTGGATCAATGGTTTATCTTCTGTGTCTGACTGGACCGGGTCCCATCAGGGTTCTGACCTCCATCTTCCTCTGTTCCTCCAGGCATCCGACCTGAAGCGTCACGAGAACAACATGCACAGCGAGAGGAAGCAGCTGAACCCTCTGCAGAGCGACACCGAGACGCTGCAGGCCGCCGCCATGGCGGCCGAGGAGCAACATCTGGAGAACATCAGCTGCTCCTAACATCGGGAGAACGCCGGCTGATCCCGACGCCGGGAGAACGCCGGCCGATCCCGACGCCCGGAGAACGCCAGCCGCTCCAACATCGGGAGAACGCCGGCCGATCCCGACGCCCGGAGAACGCCGGCCGATCCCGACGCCGGGAGAACGCCGGCCGATCCCGACGCCGGGAGAACGCCGGCTGATCCCGACGCCGGGAGAACGCCGGCTGATCCCGACGCCGGGAGAACGCCGGCTGATCCCGACGCCCGGAGAACGCCAGCCACTCCAACATCGGGAGAACGCCGGCCGATCCCGACGCCCGGAGAACGCCGGCCGATCCCGACGCCGGGAGAACGCCGGCCGATCCCGACGCCGGGAGAACGCCGGCCGATCCCGACGCCGGGAGAACGCCGGCCGATCCCGACGCCGGGAGAACGCCGGCCGATCCCGACGCCGGGAGAACGCCGGCCGATCCCGACGCCCGGAGAACGCCGGCCACTCCAACATCGGGAGAACGCCGGCCGATCCCGACGCCCGGAGAACGCCGGCCGATCCCGACGCCGGGAGAACGCCGGCCGATCCCGACGCCGGGAGAACGCCGGCCGATCCCGACGCCGGGAGAACGCCGGCCGATCCCGACGCCGGGAGAACGCCGGCCGATCCCGACGCCGGGAGAACGCCGGCCGATCCCGACGCCGGGAGAACGCCGGCCGATCCCGACGCCGGGAGAACGCCGGCCGATCCCGACGCCGGGAGAACGCCGGCCGATCCCGACGCCGGGAGAACGCCGGCCGATCCCGACGCCGGGAGAACGCCGGCCGATCAGGACGCCGGGAGAACAGCAGCCGCTCCAACATCGGGAGAACGCCGGCCACTCCAACATCGGAGAACGCCGGCCACTCCAACATCGGGAGAACGCCGGCCACTCCAACATCGGGAGAACGCCGGCCACTCCAACATCGGAGAACGCCGGCCACTCCAACATCGGGAGAACGCCGGCCACTCCAACATCGGGAGAACGCCGGCCACTCCAACATCGGAGAACGCCGGCCACTCCAACATCGGGAGAACGCCGGCCACTCCAACATCGGGAGAACGCCGGCCACTCCAACATCGGGAGAACGCCGGCCACTCCAACATCGGGAGAACGCCGGCCACTCCAACATCGGGAGAACGCCGGCCGGTCCCGACGCCCGGAGAACGCCGGCCGCTCCTTACGTCGGGAGAACGCCGGCCACTCCAACATCGGGAGAACGCCGGCCGGTCCCGACGCCCGGAGAACGCCGGCCGCTCCTTACGTCGGGAGAACGCCGGCCACTCCAACATCGGGAGAACGCCGGCTGATCCCGACGCCCGGAGAACGCCGGCTGATCAGGACGCCTGGAGAACGCCGGCCGATCCCGACGCCTGGAGTACGCCGGCTGATCCCGACGCCTGGAGAACGCCAGCTAATCCAGACGCCCGGAGAACGGCGGCTGAGGAACTTCTGGTTGAAGTGTATTTATACCAAATGACAGTGAGGTTGCGCGCGTCAGACGTCACGGCGTCGTCCCGCCTGACCTCCGGGTGACCCGAGGATCCCTGTAGCTTCGGTCTGAACGGACAGGAACGCCCATATTTAGACGGATTTCCGCTGGGCTCAGTTTCATGAGCAGAGCGGCGGGTGATGATGTCATCAGAAATGAGACGTGATGAAATAAAGGTTTTAATGTTTTCCTAACTGGGTGTGATGCTTCCTGCTGCCCTCAGCTCTGTCTGCCAGGCTTCACTGGCTCTACCCTGCAGGAACCGACAGTGACCAGCAGGCGGAGACACGGCGCCGTGTTCAGGCTTTTATTGGACACTCAGCAGGTACAGGTGAGTTCAGTCGGTGGTCAGGGTTTGATCAGCCAATCGCAGCACGGGTTTTCTCGGTACACGTCCAGCAGGCAGCAGTCCGGCTGCAGGCGGCGCTCATCTGTCAGGCAGACGGAGGACAGGTTCTCAGCTGCTCCACAGGCCCACGGCCGTGTGATGTCATCATACTTACAGATGTTCCCTCCGACCTCGTAGAGATGCTGGGCGGGGCTGCGGACAGAGAGACAGGAAGTGAGGTCGGCAGGGACGGAGGCGTCCTCACCCGATGGACGCCGTCCTCACCTGGTCCGGGACTCGAAGCGGCTCGTCACGTCTTTGGCCGTGGTTTGTTCGTCTAGCTGTATCGCCATGGAAACCTTGGCGTGCAGGGGAGCGTGGACCCTGATGACGCCTTCGCACAGCTCGCCGACCTGCAGGCGGAACCAAACAGAACCCGGGTCAGTGGAACCGTCCGGCAGAAACTCACACTGACTGCCGCTGCGCTTCAGTTAGGGCCGCCATCTTGGGGAGGTCGAGCGCTGCAGCGGGTTTCACTTTAAATCAACAGACTGATGACATCAGAGCTTTAGATATACACTACATAGATTAGAAACTCTATTGACCCACGGTGGGAAAATGTGCAGCAAAAGATTAAAGCTGTGGAGTTTTTATTTTACAGTAGTTTAATATACATTTACATTCTATTCAGTTTATTTCTATAGCTCCAGATCAACCAGATCATCCAGTCAGATTGATTCAAAGTTTTCTATCTAAGGAAAACCAGCTGATTGCATCGACTCATTGACTCTTCAGCAATCCCTCACACTAAGCATGCTTGTAGCGACAGTGGAGAGGAAAAACTCCCTTTGAACAGGAAGAAACAGCAGAACCAGGCTCAGTGTGAGCGGCCATCTGCTGAGGCCCACTGGGGTTCAGGCAGTAAAGTTTATAAGGAGAGATTTATATATAGATATGTGTAAATATCTGTGTGTATAAATATGTTTCTGTATATAGTAATAAAAATGTGCGACATGCATCCATCCTATCAGAATATTCTATCACTCTTAACTCCACTAAGGATATTTAAATAAACTGAACCTTTTGTTTGTTTTCAGCCAAAAATAAAATAAACTAAAAATTAGTTCAATATTCAGAAAGTTAAAGTTGATTAAAAGCTGTTGGCCTCCCCAAGATGGCGCCACCAGATCAGGTCAGCGATCAATGGTGGTTCTACTGGGTGTCTCTCTGGCTCCCCCTGCAGCTGGCATGCGGGGATCCAGGGGCCTCTGGCTTCACTGGTTGGTCCAAATAAAGACCAGTCAGCGATTCTATGTGAGATCAATCTACTATAGAAATAAGATGTGGAGCAAAGCTCCTCTAAAGTTCAGCCTTTCCTCCATGCAGCTCCTGGGCTTTCTGGATGTTTGGCTCTGAATGATTCCTTTCACCTTCTGCAGGGCCCACAGTTAGAGCTCCATCCAGGGCCGACGGCCTGCAGCCGTTTTATAACAGACACACACAGGACTGCGGCCTTCTGGGAAAAAATAAAAACTACAATAAAACAAAACAGAATGTGGAGAAAAGTAGCGAGTAGCTGAGGCTCTGCTTTATGAAACCCAGAAGGTGTGAACAGAAGTGAAAAAATCTAAAGTCGTTTTTTCTTAAACTGAGGAGGAAAGTTAGACCTAAGACTATTTACATTTAAAATTATTTTTTTGTCATATTTTACGTGTATTTGATCTAATTATCTTATTTTTCTGCTTAAATTAAGGGTAAATACGATTAAAGACATTTTTTACTTATTTCTAGATCTTTTCTGCATCAGCATGTGTCACACAGACTGCAGTAAAGAAATGTTATATTTATAGAGTATAGTATTAATATTCAGTATTTTAAGGATTACTCTTTGATAACGAGTATTATGATGTATAGAGGAGTTTTATATATATATATATATACAGCTTTATTTATGCGTATAGGCTAGATATTAGAATCCCTTTGAACATAAATCTGCAGGAAGAACGTTCCTGGTTCTCCTGGTCTGGACGGTCAGGACGTCCCCCCAGGTCCAGCCTGTCCCCTCCGGTTCCGGTCCAGGAACTCACCTGGTTCCTGTCGTTCTTCTCGTTCCTCCTCCTCAGGAGGCGGGACGTCGCCCTGCTCAGGTTAAACTGTCTGTGATTGGACGCCTGGTTCATCTGTCTCACCTGGGACAGAAGAAACTTTGGGACCTGAGGGAGGAAACAGGAAGTGATGTCAGAGTTGGTGGGACACCAGTAGGACCCGCACGGGTTCTGAGACTCACGGTCCACAGCAGGTCTTGGTGGCGGATCATGAGTCCGATCAGGTGAGCTCCGCCCACCGCCTCCTCCATCTCACCCCGCTGCTTGCTAATGGAGCGTTTATTTCCACGGTTACGGCGAGTGAATATATTGGGCGCCATCACCATGGAGACATTCCACAGAGACATTCGGTTGTGGTCCTGATGGGAGACCACCTTACGAAGGAAGACCAGCAGGGCCTGTAACCATGGAAACACCTTCACTGAGCATGGCTGTGCAGATTTAAGGTGGAACGATGGGGTCTAAAGGTGGAATTTACCTTGAGGGTGTTTCTGTGGGCTTCAGGAAGAAGCAGCAGAAGCAGCTGCAGAGCCTGGACCTGATGGACCTCAGAGGACACGGCTGCAGGGAGGAAAGGCAACAGATCAGCTGGGAGGGCGGGCTGACCTCTGACCTACCTGTGAATGATCGGGCACGCACCCAGCAGGGAGCAGAACGTGGACAGGTGCGCGTTGGTCAGCAGGGGCGTCGGCAGCTCCCTGATGAAGAGCTTCAGCAGTCCGGAGGCGTCCACCGGGCGAACTTCAGACCAGTCAAAGATGCTCCAGCACCTGTCCAGCTCCCTGCGCAGGTACTGCAGGAGGACAGAGGAGAAACGGAGGAGGTGGGATGGGACGGACCGGAGACACGGCGGGAAAAAGCACTGAAACATGGCTGAGGCGCGTGACGCGCTCCAGCTGCTCCAGCTGCTGCTCCCTGTGAGGAGCCGAGGCTCTGAGGCGCGTATCCAGGCTTGCTTCATTTGGGGGAGGAGCCTAAATAGATGGCGTCAGAAGCCTGGCTAACGCCGTACCATGTGACCGCTTCAGGAAGTGGTTCAGGTCGCCTGTAAGTCCAGCAGACATTTAAACAGCCTCAGTGTTCAGGCAAGAAGTGGGAGTTTGGAGGAGAGCTGCTGCTGGATAGATTCTACGAATAGATTGGTTGGAAAAACAACCAATCTATTTGGTGGAAACTAGTTTATTTACATTAAATAATGTAACGATCAAAATGAGAGCGAGCCACTGGTTACAGATTAATGGGTTTTAACTAGTGTTGCTTTCTGATAGCTGCCATCTTGGTAGTGGCATCAGCTGTAAGAGATGGACTTCCACTCCTGAGGTTGTTGGTTTAAGTCCCACATCAGACTTTTGAAGGTTGCGATTGGTTTGATTTAACCAAATGATTGGTTGAACACTTAACTTCCAACCAGATAAAAAACAAAACTGTGAATAAAATGACCTAAACCTTTCATTTTGCTTATCGTTGCACGATTTGCACACTTTCACTGTCTGCTTGAGCTTATTTCAATAAACTGGCAGAAAAACTGTGAAGCTTAAATGATTGTTTTATTCTAAGACATTTTACACAAAAAAAACTTTTTAAAAAACTTTGATGAAACACACCCATAATTTTTTGGTGAGTAGGAACTTAAATGGGGAAAATACGGAAGAGGATTAGGGCCAGTGGAAAAAAAAAAAAGTTAACTGATTTTTAAATTTTATTTCAGTTTAGGATGGGAGAAAACTCAGAAAAAACTCAGAATTCTGACTTTTTTCCCATGTTAAACTGAAATAAAATATAAAAATCTGTTAACTTTTTTTTTTCCACTGGCCCTAATCCTCTTCCGTAGGAAAGAAAAGCAATTGCAAAAAAAATCGCGGATTCTATCACTAACTGTAGTTCTTCACTCCTCCAGTAGGTGGTGACATTTTCACATGAAGCTCCAATGAGGCTTCATCTCACCATCAATAAGCATCAGACGCATCTGGACTCACTTTTCTGGACGTCTGACTAATGTAGGACAGAGATGAAGCATCAGGAGCTGCTCTGATGTTCCAAGCGTGTCGGCCATCTTTACAACTTTGATTGGCCTCACACTGTCACGAGGACAGAGCAACAACATTCCCTCTCTGTATTTAACCCATCCGCTGGGGGGCAGTGGGCTGCAGCTCCCAGTCTGGGGTTAAGGGTCTTGCTCAGGGACCCAGGGTGGCAGTCTGTTGGACTCTAACCACTGGGTCAATACTCCCATCTATAGACATCCCGTACGGTCTGGTTCTGGGAACCAGCAGGGGGTCTACATCCTCTAGAGGTGCAGATTGATGACATGTTCCTGGAAAGGACCACTTGGTGATCAATCTGTGTTCAAAGTTCAGTGTCGGTCAGTCAATGCCGTTCCCTGGAATGACGGGGGCGGGAGTTACCTTCAGTTTGGCAGCGGATCCTGGGACCCGAAGGATTCCTTCCGTCTGCAGAGCGCTCTGCTCCAAGACGCCCAGCAACTAGAGAGAGAAGCAGAGAGACAGACAGCTGCTCTGAGGTTTAAATCATCTCCAGCGCCGCCGGCTGTTCCGTCGCTGCTTGCTGCTAACCACCGTTTCTATTGCAATGTTTCAGCTGCTGATCTGAACCTATAAATACTGATGCAGCGTTAAAGAAGCGGCCATCAGGCCCTGAAGGTTTCCAACAGACAGATTCTTCACCTTCTGGAAGAAGACAGGAACTTTGACTCCAGGAAACGTCTTCCTGTCGTTGTCCAACAGAGAGTTCAGAGAGACACCGAACACGCCGCTGTCTGATGGACAGAAGACAGAAAAGTCACTTGTACTGAACCTCCACTGAGGGACAGGCTGGCCTTAAACTGGACGAAGCTACGCCAGCCGTCACACCCTTGGTTGGTCTAAGGAGAATAAGGATCTGACTAGAGGGAGAAATCTACCTGTTTCAGATCTATTACAGCTTCAGCATTAGCTCTTTAGTATGCCTGCATGTTCAACAAAGGCATCTAGAACATGCAGAACACCTGCTGAAGAGCACCAGAGAACTGGATCAGCGCATCTAGGAGAAAAACATCTAGAACATCAGCAGACAGAGTCGCACTCCATCATAGCCTAATCTAGAACAGAAATGTTTTAAAGGGAGTGAAAAAACTTTGACTTCCTGTTTTAGCTGATCTACATCTGATCGCCTGGAAAATGGTTCCATGTTCCACTAGTTCCTGAAGCAGAAGGAACCAAAGCTCAGTCTGTCTGTGGAGAAAAACCACGAGGTTTGAACCTTGAATATTTTGTTGGAATTAAAGGAACAGTTCTAGATGGTTTAAATCTACCTGATCGAATTCAGTTTGTTCATGTTAACGACAGATCTTCCTCATGCTCAAAGGTTACCTACAAGCATGCTTAGTGTGAGGGCAGAAGGGCTAACGTTAGCCCTGGCTGCTACAGACGGGCTAACGTTAGCCCTGGCTGCTGCAGAAGGGCTAACGTTAGCCCTGGCTGCTGCAGGCGGGCTAACGTTAGCCCTGGCTAATGCAGACGGGCTAACGTTAGCCTCGGCTAATGCAGACGGGCTAACGTTAGCCCCGGCTAATGCAGACGGGCTAGCGTTAGCCCTGGCCCTCTCTGCATAGCTGGCTGCCGTTTACCCTCGGAAATTTTTTTTTTTATTATGCATTAAATCAGTAAATGTTCCATATAGTGAAGCTTAAAGTATAATATTCTCGCCTCAAATGATCATAAAACTTACTTTTATTGAACAACAGCAACAGAAAATAGAACTTTGAACTTAATCCTCTAAGCTCTGTTAGCGCTAACCTGGAAGCTGCTGCTGCCGCAGTGCATGCTGGGACAGCTGTCAGTCTGGAGGACGGACAAGTCTGCCCTGATGCATGCTGGGTAAAGAGGGAGGGGCCAGAACAACATCCGGGGGCTTTGTTCTCGGTCTGCTTGTTTTAGTGAATTGGAACAGTGCTAGGGCTGAGGATGATGACGTTTCACGAGGACGCACAGATTGAAAAACAGCTTTTGATTTTCCTGATCTAAGATGGCAGACCTGAGGATTTCTGGGATCTGAACCATGTCAGCCCGCTGAGGGCTAGACTGGGCTCTGTGTGTTTAAACCGTGACGTAAAAATGAAGCGCACCCCGAGTTCTTCTGTGTGGTGGCCGGGTGCGCTTTATTTGGACTCCCATAGCCGCCAGGAAGGTGGAGAGTTCGATGCGAGAGATGAAGCCTAGCCTGGTGAGGTCACGGGTTGACAGGTCATCTGAACAGGTGAGACCGTATGACGGAGAGACTGGAGCGAACTGCAAACACACATCAGCAGAAAACCATCAGGTTCCTGACCAGCCGGTCCTGATGCAGAGGAACAGGTGCACTTACCTGCAGTTCACTGTTCTCATCTCCATGGAAACAAGCACAATCCTTACAAGTCCCGCCCTGTTTGTGCTCAGCTACGCCTTCAGAGTAAGGAGTGTCCCTCAGTAACCAGTCAGCACACCTCAGCCGTCCCGCCTCTGAAGGGAAGGTGCTTGGAGTGGAGGGGGAGGGGGTGAGTGCGGGGGATGACGGGTCTTCAGGTAGCTGGTCCTCAAATGTAGACAGGGGAAGAGTGGACCGTCCTGTAAACGGTAACAATCAGCAGCATCTTGAACAACAGAACCACCAGAACCGTCTGATAAAAACCAGCTGAGAGCCTCCTAACAGAACCAGATGTGACACAAAACAGAATATTCCACAATGTTTCATTAAACAATTTCATTAAAACTTTTCATTTCCTTTCCCATTGAGTTGCGTCCCAGTGTTCACGGGGATGGACGTCTGTGTCTTCGGCAGGCGTAGAGCTAACAGAACTGGCAGCGTTGCGAGGCAAGGGCTCAAACATGTTCGGCTGGAAGCCTTCTACACCAAACCAAGCTTCTGCCGCCCTGGCGTCCTCTTCCACAACATCTTCGTCCCCGCTTTCCTCCTCTAAATAAAAAATGGATGACGGAGGAGACTCATCCACGACCTCCGACACTAAACTCTCCTCCTCTTGCATGTTTCCACTGTCCATAGCGCTGAGGGGCCACTTCAAGGGCACTGAGTCATGGCAGGGCTACCAATACTGACCCATGAACTACAATGGTTCTATAAATGATGAATAAGAAGACCAATTTCAAACTCCGAAGACTCGGAGGGCACCCCGTGTGGTCCTTGAGGGCCCTTTGGTGCCCGCAGGAACTAAGTTAGTGACCCCTGGTCTAAAGGAACATAAAGGTGCTATGAATGGCATCCAAGACCCAGAACCTAACTTGATTCTGAGACAAAATCAAAGCTTAGAGAGATAACTGAATAATCTAGCTGTTGCTTTGAATGCTTCCCTTTAATGACCATCCCTTTCAGAGACATAGACAGGTATGGGGCATTGCAGGCTAACAAAGAAGCCAAACGACCCCCATTCCAAAGGGGGGGACCCGTTCATCCGTTTCTATTTGCATGTTTTCTAAACTAAAACCAGGCTTTGTTGGGCTGCTGGATAAAACCTGGAACTAAACGCTATTTCTGACATTTTAAATTGAAAAATCTTCCTGGATGGAAGAGAAACGTCTTCAAACTTGGAAACAAAGTCCAGAGGATTGATTTTACTTTTTTGGAATGACTATGGCCTGAATGACTGAGAATCTTCACCAGCATATTGCACTGCCTTTAACCCCTCCCCTTGGGCAGCAGTGGGCTGCCACTGTGCGGCGCCCAAGGAGCAGTGTGGGGTTAAGGGTCTTGCTCAGGGACGCAGAGTGGCAGTCTGTCGGAGTGGGGCTCGAATTCAGAACCTCAGGATTTCAACCTCTATGCCCTGACCACTAGACCACCACTCCCGAATGGACATACAGGAGATGTCCAGGGAGAGAGAGGTCTGCTAATCTCTGCTGGGATTGCTGTGCCTGCAGCTCAGTCCTGGATGAGTGGAAGACCACGAATACAAGTCTTTCCATGTAACTAGGAGACACGGAGGATTTCCAAATAGATCGGTCCGTACAATAAAAAGATCAATGACCAATGTTCACATCATCTCATTCACAAGTACATCAACAAGAGAGACTGAAGCATCTTTGTGGCTAATAAAACTTATTCAGTCTCCATTAAAAGACTTGAAGACAACTGTTCCAGAAAGGCTGTGGAAAACCAGCACCTTTCTGGCTGCTAAGCTAGACCTGAACTAACTGACCTGAACTAACTCACCTGAACTAACTGCAGAATGCCAGAAGGACCTGCAAACGGAGACCTTCAGTGTGTAGACTGAGCAGTACCTCTGTTAGTGCTGCGGCGGATGGTCTTGGTGGTGGTGTGGTACCTCCTTGGCGGTGACTCCGGATGACGTTGGGTTGGGAACGGGCTGCAGTGGACTGCGGCGTCCCCATCAGGCTGAAACAGATGATACTCCTTCAGGTTCTCTGGTTTGATTAAACACACCTGGGGATGTTCCTTATGTCCCACCTCTGTGAAGACATCACGCACGTCTCTGATTGGCTGCCTGTTTCTTTTCCTCAGTGTCTCATTGTAGTTGTCCAGCCTCTTTTTGACCGTGGCGGCTTGTTGCCGCGTCAACGTGGACAGCACGGCCTCCGCCACAGGTGGAGCCTCTGTGGATGCAGAGTCTACGAGCAGCGAGGATAACCCCGCCTCCGTCAGCCACGCCTCCTCCAACTCCACCTCTATATGAAATAAAGACGTAAAGGACACACGCAAGATGTCGAGGTCCCACCCTGAGCCCAGTTTGACTCACCATCTAAACTTTTACTCTCCTCCTCTTCTTCCTCCTCTTCTTCCCCCTCCTGCTCCTCTTCGATGCTCTGGACCTCTCTCCAGTAGGTTTCCATGGTAACTTTTCGGGAGTCAGAGGTCACTGGGTGAGGTGGAGGGTGGCTTGAGGAGGTGGATACAAAGGTAGCAGAATGAGATGACAACATCCTGTGGAGAAAGGAGATGAAGCTACTATGAGAAAAAGCAGAGAGAGCAGAATGTTAGAGATTGAACTAATAGATTCTGCAGAGTGGGAGAATAGAGATAGAATGAAGCAGAATGATGAGTTTATTGAAACTTTTGCAAGCAGGTATCACTCAGAGTAGGTTACAGAAGATGTCTTAACTGGAAGGTACGAGGACATGTACTTCTGCTGCTAAGAGTGAAGCTCTGACTCTAGGAGACCAAGCCCGGACCTGAAGCTATGAGGTCTGGCTTCCTGTCCTAGGAGAAGGGGTCTGGACCCCAAGGTGTGAAGTCTGGTTTCTAGGCTGTGGCTTCACATCTGTGTTCAGAGTTTGTGGCTTCTGCAGCCCAGAGTTAAGCTTCACTTAAATATTCATGAAGCATTTGACAGGAAGTCAGGTTCTTCCAGCTATTGATGGCTGATATTGTTTGTGTTCCTATGTGTGTGTGTGTGTGTGTGTGTGTGTCAGGAACCTTAAGCTAATGGTTTTGGTTCCCAGGGGAAGACAGAATGGGATGCTCAGACTGAAGTTTGCTGCTGCTGCTTTGTGTCCATTAAGAGGAAATGGACACTGCTGGTCAATCAGAGATAAGTGTTTTCACTCAGGTCCTCGGATAGTAATCAGACCTGGTTATTGTTCAGCAGACACGTGTTAAATCAGCTGAAACATTTCAGTTTGGAACTTCTTTACATCAGAGTAGATCCCTGACGTCCCCACTGATTTGAGGGGCTGAGTTTAGACTCTGACTGGTTAAGTCCGGGTCGGGGACTCTGTCGTCTGAAGGACCTCTCATAGACAAACTTGTGCACTCATGCTAAGCATCCATAAAGCTTCCTCAGTGGCTCTGAAGTTGCTCTTTACACTCAGTTGGATCAGATGACATCCAGGCAGGACTTTGAGGATCAAAACAACTCCAGATTCCAGAGTTTAGCAGTTTCATCGACAGAAGATATTTCCTTACTTTTGTTGGGTACTCTAGAACCGCCCGGGGATCTCTGTCCTGCCTGTCTATGGTGCCTCCTTGCTGCCATACACCAAAAGTGGTAAACAGACAATTGGTGGTTGATGAGAAGGTCATCCGATCATTTCTTGAGAGACGTCTAAAAGATGCAGGTCCCAAGGACAAGGATGGAGATCCACCTATCTGGAGCCAAATAATTATATCCAGAACCATCTGAAAGCTCTCTAAAAGCAGCCCAAAGGGTTCCTATTAGTGGGGTTGTGTCCCAAAATGTGTGTCTTCAACAGAGATGGGAAGTAACGAAGTACAAATACTTCGTTACTGTACTCAAGTAGATTTTTCTGATATTTTTACTTTACTTTACTACTTATTTTTATGGCGACTTTTTACTTTTACTCCTTACATTTTTACACAAATATCTGTACTTTCTACTCCTTACATTTTTTAAAATTGGCTCGTTACTTTAGTTTTGAATCATTTCAATGGAGTTACAGTTATTATTTTTCACGTCATCAATACCAAATTCAATCTAATTGGATGGGAATCTACGTTGCATTTGACGCACCACTACAAGATGAATCGACAGATTCGGCGGTATTCATTCACGGCAAATCATTGCAGCTTGGTGGCGGTGGCGTTAGCATAGTAGCATGGACGATGAGATGATTGAAAATGAACACAACGGAGATCTAGTCCTATTGGCAGACATCCATTTAAAATGTAGGCAACGGCATGAAAAAAGTGGTTTCTACTTTTACTTTTATACTTTAAGTAAATTTACAAGCCTGTACTTTGTTACTTTTACTTGAGTAAAGAAGTTTAATCAGTACTTCCACTTTTACCAGAGTATTTTTTAACACAAGTATCTGTACTTTTACTCAAGTACGGAAAGTGAGTACTTTTGCCATCTCTGGTCTTCAACAAGAAACCCTCCAAGACTCGGTGGCAAACTCCAATCTTCAAGTCCCAGTTTCCTGCAATCTTTAGATGTATCCCTGGTCCCAGACACCTCCATCAAAAGGTGGAAGTACCTTCAGTCAAGCCCTCATTTTCAATTGTGCAAATTGTAGCTCCTACCTCCTCTTCCTAGCCTCCACTCCTTTCCCTGACTGTCAGCACTATTTGGACAGCTCTTATCATGGCGTCTGCTGATGCACTTTGGCTTCATGTCCTTACCGATTTGCTTTCTTTAGATGTACCTAAGTTCTCAAGAGTCCTGCTAGTGGCCTAATTCTTTGATTCAGGGGTCCTAAAGCACTTCTTCCAAAAGTTATACAGGACTCGTCCTAGAGGAGAGGAGTTGGACACCTGTGTCCCTGAAAAGTGTTTTAAACCTGCTCCTCAATGCATAAAAGACCTGGTTCAGCAAAGCCTGGTAATTAAGAAAACTAGAGGCTGGTATAGTGAAAGAATAGATTTGGGAGTCTAGTTTTTCTATGCTAATTAGCGATAAAGCATTAAAAACAAAAACCAACGAGCCAACCCATGTATCTGTCCTTTGCCTTCAACAGGCTGTGTCCGGGTCCAATTACCCGGCATTCCTACGGATGTGACGTCAACGGACACTGCATGAGCGCCCCCTACAGCTTTTATACAGGAAGTCGTGGTCGCAGAAGACCTGCTGGACATGGTGATTGTGAACCGTCACATAGTAAAGCATCACCAGTGCGCGGCTGTGAGTACGGGTGAGGTGTCTCTGAGCTGGTGGCGGCAGTTACTCGCACCACCAGTCGTGTCACTCGTCTTTAATTCACATTAGGTGTTCTTTAACTGGGAAACGTTGAGGACCAGAGTAGAGCCACCAATCAAGACTCTTCAGGTTTGGAGGTAAACTCTCTCAAGAAGACTCTTTAACGAGTAAAAGTGTCCCTAGAACCGCCTGATGGAACTTTCTGGTACCACCTAAAGCAGAGGTCAGCAGCAGACTGCGGTCCGGTCAGTTCAGGTGTTTTATAAAATATGTGAATCAGGAAATTATCTTTATACCAAAGTGAATGATTGTTGTTCTCTACTTCAAAAAACACTTTAAATTTTGAAACGGAAGAATTTTCTATTTTCTTATTTAAAAATTCAATGTAAAACATGGATGCATAAACAACTCATCTTATTTCAGTGTTAAATAAAGTACCAGATTATAATTAAACATGTTCCTGGACCTTTACTGGTTGATAGTTTTCTTTAGTTCGACCCCAAAGGATTTTTAAATGGTTACCTCTGGTATAAAACTTTGCCATCACAGTGTTTCAGGTTCCAAGCTAAGGTGTGGAAGATCTTACAGAACCAGCCGTGTTAAACCATCTACAGCCCGTTTGATCTCAATGATTTCTACTAAACTTCCCTAAATGGTTCCTATATCTTCCCCAAACCAGGAGAACCTCTCAGATTGTCTAAAGAAGCTTCCTGTTGTTGGGGAAGACATTTGGACACTTTGGATTCACCTGGTCTGCTCTGAAGACCACCTCCATCCAACCTCAGATGATGCTTCTAGAACCCATGAAATCTGGTTCCAAGTTGGATCCAAGTTCTGCTGGACTAAAGTTAAGTTTGGCTCAATAAGACGGTTCAGTTCCAAACCAGAACCAGCAGAACAAAGGAACCAAAAACCATTCAATCCCAAACAGATTCGTTTCATTTTGATTCATTTGAACAGGAACGTTTCATGAGATCCAGTTTCTACATGGTCCCTGGATGGAGCGGACGTTGAAATAAGTTCCTGCCCCAGATCCAGGACTAAACCTGGACCCATAGCTGCATAAGAGCAGGTTCAAGTCCGGTCCAAACCGGATCCTTCAGCCGACCAGAACCACAGAAAAACATCACAGAAGTGCTGCTCTGTAGGAAACCAGAGTGCTGAAAAATACTGGTGTTTATCTAGAACATAGAAACAGAACAGGCAGAACTCACCTCCTCTCAGTCCGGCTGCTCATCGCCTCTGAGAGGAGACAAGGGGAGGGAGGAGGGGGAGGAGGAGGAGCACCAGGAGCTCCCAGCTCAGACTGGGAGTGTTGGACAGCTGGACTCAGCTCAGACTGGGAGTGTTGGACAGCTGGACTCAGCTCAGACTGGGAGTGTTGGACAGCTGGACTGGTTTGGGTTTTACTGGTGTGACGTTGGAGAGGATTTTATAAATAACATCCAGAGCCAGACTGAGATTCCAATAAAACCTTCTGGAAGAAATCCTGTCAGAACATCAGGAAAAGTTCTGCTGAAGACACGTTCTGGCTCCACTTCCAGGTCCAAGGGTTGACCTTAACCTAACCCTAACCAGGACAAACAGAGGGAGACTGGTTTGCTTTCTAACAGGTTCTGAGGTCTGCAAAGAGACGCCCACCAGAACCCGGACTGGCACTGTTTCTGAACCACATTAAAGTCCAGGACCGGTCCAGAACCCAGAGGAATTCTGCCATCTTGAAAACATCCACAGACCAAAGGGTTCCTGTCAGCGCAGGACCTGGAGAAACTCGACTCGAATCGTCAACAGACCAGGCTATCAGGTCTTTTCTCTGGTGGTCTAGATTAAAAACTCTGCGTCCATCTAACCAAGTCTCATAATCGTAGAATTAGCAGAATCTGTTAGATTATTAATCCTCTCTGGAGACAAGATTCTGTTTAAATAAAGTGCAATAATCTCTCAGTCCATGCTGGTCTGATGGGGTATGCTGGTCTGATGGGGTATGCTGGTCTGACGGGGTATGCTGGTCTGATGGGGTATGCTGGTCTGACGGGGTATGCTGGTCTGATGGGGTATGCTGGTCTGATGGGGTATGCTGGTCTGACGGGGTATGCTGGTCTGATGGGGTATGCTGGTCTGACGGGGTATGCTGGTCTGATGGGGTATGCTGGTCTGACGGGATATGCTGGTCTGACGGGGTATGCTGGTCTGACGGGGTATGCTGGTCTGATGGAACACCGGCCCAAGGCAAAGCAAAGTGGGGCGACTAGGAGGCCCCCAGGAACAAATAAAAATACTTTTATTGATTCCTCCATGATTAGAGTAAAAAACAATAACTCATTTGATCATTTAGCAATCGTCACTTTTTCACATTAAAATCCAGAACATGGTATCTGTGCAATTAGAGACCTGGTAGCTGATGGAACATCAGATCCTTTAACCAGCTAACTGATCAATGCGACCTCCCCTCCAGTCACCTGTTTAGCTTTCTGCAGGTCTGTAGTTTTATATCTTCAAAGCAAGGTGCTGGGTTCTCTCACTCTTCTATAGAAGACGAGCTTATATGGTGCTCTGCCCCCCCCCCCCATCAGCTGAGGACGCAGGTCATCTTAAACTGCTCTGGGAGGCTGATCTGGGGACATCAGATGGAAGGTGGGGTGATGTGTGGATCACTTCTCCTGGCTGCTTGTCCACCAATAAAACTATAGAACAACAATCTAAAATCTGCCCTAGGCTCCAGATTACACCAATATTAGGAATAAATTTAACCCCACACTTTTAAAATACTGTAATAAATGCAGATCTCAGAGGGATCACGCTACCATTGCATCTTTGACTGCCCCTCATTAAACATTTCTGATCTGTAAAGAAATATCTATCATATTTGGTAAGGATCTGGACCTAATCCCACTGTCCTGCCTGCTTGGTTTACATCCTGACCTGAACTTAAATTCTGACATGCAGAGATGGTTAGATGTTCTTCTGTTTAATGTCAGACGGTGTGTTCATGGACCTCTGATAAACATACGCTTTCCCAGAGGTTGCAGAGTGTTTAGGAACTAATCCCCTTGGAGGAAATGACCTCCTGGCTTTAGGTCAAACCTGTTATTTTACAAAACATGGGATTCATTCTGTGATTACATCGGCATAGAGAGAGCACAGACTTTACAGAAGGGACTCTAAAAAAAGGTTAATATAAAAATCTATGTGTGCTTAGACAGTTAAAATGTTTTACATTTATTTCTTTATTAAATAAAAATGTCCCTGCTTTCAGGAAACGGATCATTTACTTGTTTAAAATTTCTCTTTTAAGTTTTAATGTTTATCTTATAGGTTTTTCATTACTATCTTTCTGTGGTGTGAAAGATCTGATCCTCTGATTGGTTGATTGGCTCCATCCATCAAACCCCCCCTCCCACTCTCCTCCCCCTCCCCCTGCTGCGCATGCGCAGTTCCCTCCCAGCCTCCAGTTTCCGTGTTGTTCTGTTTCAGCGAAGTGACGCGGATCATCCCAGTTGGTAAGTTTAGCCCATAATCCTGGTTCCGGTTCCGGTTCCTCTGGGCTCAGTGGGTCCAGTTTAGCGGCTCGTGAGTCCGGATGGGTCCGGCAGGCCGAACCGGGCCCTGCGGCCGATCCGCCGGCCTCGGAGCCGCAGATCTCCACCTGATTCTTCTCTCCTATCAATCACCGAGCAGACAGGCTGGCTTCACTTCCGCTCTGCCTTCACAATAAGAGCCGCTCGATCGGTTCCGGTCCGCTGCTGTTCTCAGCTGACCCTCTGAGGTTCGGAACCAGCCGGAGGTTCTGGTTCAGTGTCACCAGAAGATCCAGTTTGTCTGTGGGTTCTGAATAAAGGCCCAGTTCTGGTCCTCTGGGCTTTTACTCTGAAGGTCCGGCTGCTGACTTCCTGTGTTAGTTTTAGTTCAGTGGAATCAGTGACGGTACCGATCCAAAGCTGATCCAGAACCTGGTTCTGGATCAGAACCTGGTTCCGGATCAGGAGTCTGTTCATCAAGCAGCTGATCGATCAGATTAATAATCCTAATCTGTCCCTGCAGAGGAGGACAGTCAGCCTCACAGCAGAATCCGGTTCTGATCAGACCCAGACTGGGACTCTGATGGATCACCATGGTAACCGTTCTGGTCCATGTCAGCAGGACAGAGCCACACCTGATGGTTCTGGAAGGTTCTGTTGGACCCAGACTCTGGTTCTGACAGGTCCTGCAGGATGTTCTGGGTGTGGCAGCTAGAGGGCAGCAGCATGGCGTCATGAGGTCATGATGTCATCCATATGTTGCAGAGAAGAAGAAGAGGTCGCGTTTGATTCGGTGTGGACCGAACCGAACAGAAGAGGAAGAGGAGGAGGAGATGAAGAACAAAGTCAGCAGCACTCAAGGTAAGGTCTTCATCATCATCATCATCACCATCATCAGGCTGATGGGAATCGGACGGGTCGGTTCTGGTCCGCAGTGAGCGTGAAGAGGCGGTCCTGGTCCTGGCAGCAGTACCTGAACGAGCAGAAAGCCGAGGCGGCTCCGCCCTCTGTCTTCACGCAGGTGAGAAACACGCAGAGCGCCGCCGGGCGGCGACAGGCGGGCCACGCCCACTGACCGCCACCTGTCTGCCTCCCAGGAACAGTCCTTCCCCAGCAGGAGAGCGGCCTTCAAAGCGGGCATGAAGCTGGAAGGCGTCGACCCGCTGCATCCCTCCATGTTTTGCGTGCTGACAGTCGCCGAGGTAACGCCACACACACACATTGACGGCAGCGAGGGAGGACGTGAGGACATGAGGACATGTGTCTCCCCCCTCAGGTGATTGGCTGTCGGCTGCGGCTCCACATCGACGGTTACTCGGAGTGCTATGACTTCTGGGTAAATGCGGATTCTGCAGACATCAAACCTGCCGGCTGGTGTAAAGAGCACAGCCACAAGCTCCACCCACCCAAAGGTGAGAACAGGAAGCTGGCTGCCGTCCAGGTGAGCCTCCGTTCCAGGTAACCGTATCCGTCCGTCTGTCTGCCCGTAGGTCAGAGCGAGGCGGAGTTCGACTGGCAGGACTACCTCCAGTCGACAGGGTCCCACGCCGCCCCGGCCTCCCTGTTCACCCGCCGCTCCACGGTGAGGGAACGCCCGGCGGGTTACGTCCTTTACCTGTCTGCGTCCAGCTGACGTCCGTCTGTCTGTCAGGATTGTGCGTTCCAGGTGGGGATGAAGCTGGAGGCGGTGGACAAGAAGAACCCCGGGCTGGTCTGTGTGGCGTCCGTGGCCGACGTGGTTGAGGAACGCTTCCTGGTTCACTTCGACAACTGGGACGACACGTACGACTACTGGTGAGACGGACAGATGGATTATGGGTTAGCTGCAGTGTTAGAGTTGGTCAGCAGGGGGCGCTGCAGCCGTTTCTGTTCCGCTCACTGATGTTCAGGGCTGACGTCTGCCTCGGTGTTTGTTGGTCCTTCAGGTGCGACAGCAGCAGTCCGTACATCCATCCTGTGGGCTGGTGTGAAGAACATGGCCGACCTCTGACCGCCCCCCAGGGTACGTCAGCCGAACCTGCAGCTTTAAGCACATGTACTCTGTAGTACTCTGACTCTGTAGTACTCTGACTCTGCAGTACTCTGACTCTATAGTACCTGACTCTGCAGTACTCTGACTCTATAGCACTCTGACTCTATAGTACTCTGACTCTACAGTACTCTGACTGTAGTACTCTGACTCTATAGCACCTGACTCTATAGTACTCTGACTCTACAGTACTCTGACTCTGTAGTACTCTGACTCTGTAGCACTCTGACTCTATAGTACTCTGACTCTGTAGCACTCTGACTCTGTAGTACTCTGACTCTATAGCACTCTGACTCTATAGCACCCTCACTCTATAGTACTCTGACTCTATAGTACTCTGACTCTGTAGCACTCTGACTATATAGTACTCTGACTCTATAGGACTCTGACTCTGTAGCACACTGACTCTATAGTACTCTGACTCTATAGCACTCTGACTCTATAGCACTCTGACTCTATAGTACTCTGACTCTATAGCACTCTGACTCTGTAGCACCCTCACTCTATAGCACTCTGACTCTATGGTACTCTGACTCTATAGCACTCTGACTCTATAGCACTCTGACTATATAGTACTCTGACTCTATAGCACTCTGACTCTATAGTACTCTGACTCTGTAGCACACTGACTCTATAGTACTCTGACTCTATAGTACTCTGACTCTATAGCACTCTGACTCTATAGCACTCTGACTCTGTAATACTCTGACTCTGTAGCACGCTGACTATAGTACTCTGACTCTATAGTACTCTGACTCTATAGAACTCTGACTCTATAGTACTCTGACTCTATAGTACTCTGACTCTGTAGTACTCTGACTTTATAGTACTCTAAATCTATAGTACTCTGACTCTGTAGTACTTTGACTATAGTACTCTGACTCTGTAGTAGTCTGACTCTGCAGTACTCTGACTCTGTAGTACACTGACTCTGTAGTACACTGACTCTATAGTACTCTGACTCTATAGTACTCTGACTCTGTAGCACTCTGACTCTATAGCACTCTGACTCTGTAGCACTCTGACTCTATAGTACTCTGACTCTATAGCACTCTGACTCTATAGTACTCTGACTCTGTAGCACTCTGAATCTATAGTACTCTGACTCCATAGCACTCTGACTCTATAGCACTCTGACTCTATAGCACCTGACTCTATAGCACCCTGACTCTGTAGCACTCTGACTCTATAGTACTCTGACTCTGTAGCACTCTGACTCTATAGTACTCTGACTCTGTAGCACTCTGACTCTATAGTACTCTGACTCTATAGCACTCTGACTCTATAGCACTCTGACTCTATAGTACTCTGACTCTGTAGCACTCTGACTCTATAGTACTCTGACTCTATAGTACTCTGACTCTATAGCACTCTGACTCTATAGTACTCTGACTCTGTAGCACTCTGACTCTATAGCACTCTGACTCTATAGTACTCTGACTCTGTAGCACTCTGACTCTATAGTACTCTGACTCTATAGCACTCTGACTCTATAGCACTCTGACTCTATAGTACTCTGACTCTGTAGCACTCTGACTCTATAGTACTCTGACTCTATAGTACTCTGACTCTATAGCACTCTGACTCTATAGTACTCTGACTATAGCACTCTGACTCTATAGTACTCTGACTCTGTAGCACTCTGACTCTATAGTACTCTGACTCTATAGTACTCTGACTCTATAGCACTCTGACTCTATAGTACTCTGACTCTGTAGCACTCTGACTCTATAGTACTCTGACTCCATAGCACTCTGACTCTATAGCACTCTGACTCTATAGCACCTGACTCTATAGCACCCTGACTCTGTAGCACTCTGACTATAGTACTCTGACTCTGTAGCACTCTGACTCTATAGTACTCTGACTCTGTAGCACTCTGACTCTATAGTACTCTGACTCTATAGCACCCTGACTCTATAGCACTCTGACTCTATAGTACTCTGACTCTATAGCACTCTGACTCTGTAGCACTCTGACTCTATAGTACTCTGACTCTGTAGCACTCTGACTCTGTAGTACTCTGACTCTGTAGCACTCTGACTCTATAGTACTCTGACTCTATAGCACTCTGACTCTATAGCACTCTGACTCTATAGCACCTGACTCTATAGTACTCTGACTCTATAGCACTCTGACTCTGTAGCACTCTGACTCTATAGTACTCTGACTCTATAGCACCCTGACTCTATAGCACTCTGACTTTATAGTACTCTGACTCTATAGCACTCTGACTCTGTAGCACTCTGACTCTATAGTACTCTGACTCTGTAGCACTCTGACTCTATAGTACTCTGACTCTGTAGCACTCTGACTCTATAGTACTCTGACTCTATAGCACTCTGACTCTATAGCACTCTGACTCTATAGCACCTGACTCTATAGTACTCTGACTCTATAGTACTCTGACTCTATAGCACCTGACTCTATAGCACCTGACTCTATAGTACTCTGACTCTATAGCACCCTGACTCTATAGTACTCTGACTCTATAGCACTCTGACTCTGTAGCACTCTGACTCTATAGTACTCTGACTCTATAGCACCCTGACTCTATAGCACTCTGACTCTATAGTACTCTGACTCTATAGCACTCTGACTCTGTAGCACTCTGACTCTATAGTACTCTGACTCTGTAGCACTCTGACTCTATAGCACTCTGACTCTGTAGCACTCTGACTCTATAGTACTCTGACTCTATAGCACTCTGACTCTATAGCACCTGACTCTATAGCACCCTGACTCTGTAGCACTCTGACTCTATAGTACTCTGACTCTGTAGCACTCTGACTCTATAGTACTCGGACTCTGTAGCACTCTGACTCTATAGTACTCTGACTCTATAGCACCCTGACTCTATAGCACTCTGACTCTATAGTACTCTGACTCTATAGCACTCTGACTCTGTAGCACTCTGACTCTATAGTACTCTGACTCTGTAGCACTCTGACTCTATAGTACTCTGACTCTGTAGCACTCTGACTCTATAGTACTCTGACTCTATAGCACTCTGACTCTATAGCACTCTGACTCTATAGCACCTGACTCTATAGTACTCTGACTCTATAGCACTCTGACTCTGTAGCACTCTGACTCTATAGTACTCTGACTCTATAGCACCCTGACTCTATAGCACTCTGACTTTATAGTACTCTGACTCTATAGCACTCTGACTCTGTAGCACTCTGACTCTATAGTACTCTGACTCTATAGCACCCTGACTCTATAGCACTCTGACTCTATAGTACTCTGACTCTATAGCACTCTGACTCTGTAGCACTCTGACTCTATAGTACTCTGACTCTGTAGCACTCTGACTCTATAGCACTCTGACTCTGTAGCACTCTGACTCTATAGTACTCTGACTCTATAGCACTCTGACTCTATAGCACTCTGACTCTATAGCACCTGACTCTATAGTACTCTGACTCTATAGTACTCTGACTCTATAGCACCTGACTCTATAGTACTCTGACTCTATAGTACTCCGACTCTATAGCACCTGACTCTATAGCACTCTGACTCTATAGTACTCTGACTCTATAGTACTCTGACTCTATAGCACCTGACTCTATAGCACTCTGACTCTATAGTACTCTGACTCTATAGTACTCTGACTCTATAGCACCTGACTCTATAGCACTATGACTCTATAGTACTCTGACTCTATAGCACTCTGACTCTATAGCACCTGACTCTATAGCACTCTGACTCTATAGTACTCTGACTCTATAGTACTCTGACTCTATAGCACCTGACTCTATAGCACTCTGACTCTATAGTACTCTGACTCTATAGTACTCTGACTCTATAGCACCCTCACTCTATAGTACTCTGACTCTGTAGCACTCTCACTCTATAGTACTCTGACTCTGTAGCACTCTCCCTCTATAGTACTCTGACTCTGTAGCACTCTGACTATATAGTACTCTGACTCTATAGCACTCTGACTCTATAGTACTCTGACTCTGTAGCACACTGACTCTATAGCACTCTGACTCTATAGTACTCTGACTCTGTAGCACTCTGACTCTATAGCACTCTGACTCTATAGCACTCTGACTCTGTAGCACCCTCACTCTATAGTACTCTGACTCTGTAGCACACTGACTCTATAGTACTCTGACTCTATAGCACTCTGACTCTATAGCACTCTGACTCTATAGTACTCTGACTCTGTAGTACTCTGACTCTGTAGCACGCTGACTATAGTACTCTGACTCTATAGTACTCTGACTCTGTAGAACTCTGACTCTATAGTACTCTGACTCTATAGCACCTGACTCTATAGTACTCTGACTCTATAGTACTCTGACTCTATAGCACTCTGACTCTATAGCACTCTGACTCTATAGTACTCTGACTCTATAGCACCTGACTCTATAGTACTCTGACTCTATAGTACCTGACTCTATAGCACTCTGACTCTATAGTACCCTGACTCTATAGCACCTGACTCTATAGTACTCTGACTCTATAGTACTCTGACTCTATAGCACTCTGACTCTATAGTACTCTGACTCTATAGCACCTGACTCTATAGCACTCTGACTCTATAGTACTCTGACTCTATAGCACCTGACTCTATAGTACTCTGACTCTATAGTACTCTGACTCTATAGCACTCTGACTCTATAGCACTCTGACTCTATAGTACTCTGACTCTATAGTACTCTGACTCTATAGAACTCTGACTCTATAGTACTCTGACTCTATAGCACCTGACTCTATAGTACTCTGACTCTATAGCACTCTGACTCTATAGCACTCTGACTCTATAGTACTCTGACTCTGTAGTACTCTGACTCTGTAGCACGCTGACTATAGTACTCTGACTCTATAGTACTCTGACTCTATAGAACTCTGACTCTATAGTACTCTGACTCTATAGCACCTGACTCTATAGTACTCTGACTCTATAGTACTCTGACTCTATAGCACCTGACTCTATAGTACTCTGACTCTATAGTACTCTGACTCTATAGTACTCTGACTCTATAGCACTCTGACTCTGTAGTACCCTCACTCTATAGTACTCTGACTCTGTAGCACTCTGACTATATAGTACTCTGACTCTATAGCACTCTGACTCTGCAGTACTCTGACTCTGTAGTACACTGACTCTGTAGTACACTGACTCTATAGTACTCTGACTCTATAGTACTCTGACTCTGTAGCACTCTGACTCTATAGCACTCTGACTCTATAGTACTCTGACTCTATAGCACTCTGACTCTGTAGCACTCTGACTCTATAGTACTCTGACTCTGTAGCACTCTGACTCTATAGTACTCTGACTCTATAGTACTCTGACTCTATAGCACTCTGACTCTATAGCACTCTGACTCTATAGCACCTGACTCTATAGTACTCTGACTCTATAGTACTCTGACTCTATAGCACCTGACTCTATAGTACTCTGACTCTATTGTACTCTGACTCTATAGCACCTGACTCTATAGCACTCTGACTCTATAGTACTCTGACTCTATAGCACCTGACTCTATAGCACCTGACTCTATAGCACCTGACTCTATAGCACTCTGACTCTATAGTACTCTGACTCTATAGTACTCTGACTCTATAGCACCTGACTCTATAGTACTCTGACTCTATAGTACTCTGACTCTATAGCACCCTCACTCTATAGTACTCTGACTCTGTAGCACTCTGACTATATAGTACTCTGACTCTATAGTACTCTGACTCTATAGCACCTGACTCTATAGCACCTGACTCTATAGCACTCTGACTCTATAGTACTCTGACTCTATAGTACTCTGACTCTATAGCACCTGACTCTATAGCACTCTGACTCTATAGTACTCTGACTCTATAGTACTCTGACTCTATAGCACCCTCACTCTATAGTACTCTGACTCTGTAGCACTCTCACTCTATAGTACTCTGACTCTGTAGCACTCTGACTATATAGTACTCAGACTCTATAGCACTCTGACTCTATAGTACTCTGACTCTGTAGCACACTGACTCTATAGTACTCTGACTCTGTAGCACACTGACTCTATAGTACTCTGACTCTATAGTACTCTGACTCTATAGCACTCTGACTCTATAGTACTCTGACTCTGTAGCACACTGACTCTATAGTACTCTGACTCTATAGTACTCTGACTCTATAGCACTCTGACTATATAGTACTCTGACTCTATAGCACTCTGACTCTATAGTACTCTGACTCTGTAGCACACTGACTCTATAGTACTCTGACTCTGTAGCACACTGACTCTATAGTACTCTGACTCTATAGTACTCTGACTCTGTAGCACACTGACTCTATAGTACTCTGACTCTATAGTACTCTGACTCTGTAGCACCCTCACTCTATAGTACTCTGACTCTGTAGCACTCTGACTATATAGTACTCTGACTCTATAGCACTCTGACTCTATAGTACTCTGACTCTGTAGCACACTGACTCTATAGTACTCTGACTCTATAGGACCCTGACTCTATAGCACTCTGACTCTATAGCACTCTGACTCTATAGTACTCTGACTCTGTAGTACTCTGACTCTGTAGCACACTGACTATAGTACTCTGACTCTATAGTACTCTGACTCTATAGAACTCTGACTCTATAGTACTCTGACTCTATAGTACTCTGACTCTGTAGTAATCTGACTTTATAGTACTCTAAATCTATAGTACTCTGACTCTGTAGTACTTTGACTATAGTACTCTGACTCTGTAGTAGTCTGACTCTGCAGTACTCTGACTCTGTAGTACACTGACTCTGTAGTACACTGACTCTATAGTACTCTGACTCTATAGTACTCTGACTCTGTAGTACACTGACTCTATAGTACTCTGACTCTATAGTACTCTGACTCTGTAGTACACTGACTCTATAGTACTCTGACTCTGCAGTACTCTGACTCTGTAGTACACTGACTCTGTAGTACTCTGACTCTATAGTACTCTGACTCTGTAGCACTCTGACTCTATAGCACTCTGACTCTATAGTACTCTGACTCTATAGTACTCTGACTCTGTAGTACTCTGACTTTATAGTACTCCAAATCTATAGTACTCTGACTCTGTAGTACTTTGACTATAGTACTCTGACTCTGTAGTAGTCTGACTCTGCAGTACTCTGACTCTGTAGTACTCTGACTCTGTAGTACTCTGAGTACCTGTAGTACTCTGACTCTGTAGTACTCTGACTCTGCAGTACTCTGACTCTTTAGTACTCTGACTCTGCAGTACTCTGACTCTGTAGTACTCTGACTGCGTTGTACTCTGACTCTGTAGTACTCTGACTCTGTAGTACTCTGACTCTACAGTACTCTGACTCTGTAGTACTCTGAGTACCTGTAGTACTCTGACTCTGTAGTACTCAGACTCTGTAGTACTCTGAGTACCTGTAGTACTCTGACTCTGTAGTACTCTGACTCTGCAGTACTTTGACTATGGTACTCTGACTCTGCAGTACTCTGACTCTGCAGTACTCTGACTCTGTAGTACTCTGACTCTGTAGTACTCTGACTCTGCAGTACTCTGACTCTGTAGTACTCTGACTCTGTAGTACTCTGACTCTGCAGTACTTTGACTATGGTACTCTGACTCTGTAGTACCCTGAGTACCTGTAGTACTCTGACTCTGTAGTACTCTGACTCTGCAGTACTTTGACTATGGTACTCTGACTCTGCAGTACTCTGACTCTGCAGTACTCTGACTCTGTAGTACTCTGACTCTGCAGTACTCTGACTCTGTAGTACTCTGACTCTGTAGTACTCTGACTCTGTAGTACTCTGACTCTGCAGTACTTTGACTATGGTACTCTGACTCTGCAGTACTCTGACTCTGCAGTACTCTGACTCTGCAGTACTCTGACTCTGTAGTACTCTGACTCTGCAGTACTCTGACTGCGTTGTACTCTGACTCTATAGTACTCTGACTCTGTAGTACTCTGACTCTGTAGTACTCTGACTCTGTAGTACTCTGACTCTGCAGTACTCTGACTCTGTAGTACTCTGACTCTGTAGTACTCTGACTCTGCAGTACTTTGACTATGGTACTCTGACTCTGCAGTACTCTGACTCTGCAGTACTCTGACTCTGCAGTACTCTGACTCTGTAGTACTCTGACTCTGCAGTACTCTGACTGCGTTGTACTCTGACTCTATAGTACTCTGACTCTGTAGTACTCTGAGTCTGCAGTGCTCTGACTCTGTAGTACTCTGACTCTGTAGTACTCTGACTCTGTAGTACTCTGACTCTGCAGTACTTTGACTATGGTACTCTGACTCTGTAGTACTCTGAGTACCTGTAGTACTCTGACTCTGCAGTACTTTGACTATGGTACTCTGACTCTGCAGTACTCTGACTCTGCAGTACTCTGACTCTGTAGTACTCTGACTCTGTAGTACTCTGACTCTGTAGTACTCTGACTCTGCAGTACTCTGACTCTGTAGTACTCTGACTCTGCAGTACTCTGACTGCGTTGTACTCTGACTCTATAGTACTCTGACTCTGTAGTACTCTGAGTCTGCAGTGCTCTGACTCTGTAGTACTCTGACTCTATAGCACTCTGACTCTATAGCACTCTGACTCTGTAGTACTCTGAGTCTGCAGTGCTCTGACTCTGTAGTACTCTGACTCTGTAGTACTCTGACTCTGTAGTACTCTGACTCTATAGCACTCTGACTCTATAGTACTCTGACTCTGTAGTACTCTGACTCTGTAGTACTCTGAGTCTGCAGTGCTCTGACTCTGTAGTACTCTGACTCTATAGCACTCTGACTCTATAGTACTCTGACTCTGTAGTACTCTGAGTCTGCAGTGCTCTGACTCTGTAGTACTCTGACTCTGTAGTACTCTGACTCTGTAGTATTCTGACTCTGCAGTACTCTGACTCTGTAGTACTCTGAGTACCTGTTCTCTGGGTTCCAGGTCATCCCAGTCCAGAGCACTTTGTGTGGGACGACTACCTGCAGGAAACCGGTTCCATGGCCGCTCCCGGCGCGGCGTTCACTCTGGTGAGAAGTGGGCGGGGTCAGACAGGAGTACAATCAGAGAGCTTCTAGTGACTGACGGCTCCATCTGTGTCCTCGGCCAATCAGAGAGCTCCGCATGGCTTTAAGCTGAACCACAGACTAGAGGCGGTCGACAGGAGGAACCCCATGTTGATGCGCGTCGCCACGGTAACAGACACTGAAGACTACAGGGTGAAGGTACGGCACGCTTCCTTCCACCATCTTTGTGATGTCATAGAGCGAAGGGTGATGATTGGCTGCGGTTCCGCAGATCCATTACGACGGCTGGTCCACGCTGTTCGACGTCTGGCTGGACAGCGACCACGGCGACCTGCACCCGGTGGGGTGGTGCCAACGCACGGGTCACCCGCTGGAACCGCCCCCAGGTCAGACGGCCCCCCCAGGGACGGCCGGCTCTCAGTCAGGCCTGCTGTCAGAGTCCTGAAGCCTGTGTGTTGTCGTTGGACAGGTTCAACCCCGCTGCCCTCGCCGTCTCAGGGAGTCTGTCCCACCGCCGGCTGCAGAGGAGTCGGACACATCAAAGGAGCCAAATACACGGGACACCACAGGTACCGCCCCCCACACCTGGTCATAGTCCTGCCTTCTGGTGGGTTTGACCCGCCCACCTCTGTGTCCGTCTGTCTGTGCTCAGTGCCTTCGGATGTCCGTATTCTGACATCAACATGAGGAAGGAGGTGGTGCTTCCTGATCGGCTGGGAGGGGAGCGCTCCGTCACACTTGTTCCGGTGTCCATCCATCAGCAGGCCTACCTGCCTCACAGGTAACCACAGAACAGCGCTGATTGGTCAGGGCTCTGCTGTAGAGAGCAGCTGACAGCAGGGGGCGCCGTGCCCTGCTGCTACGCTGCAAACGGAGCAGGAAGTGTTCTGATCACCTCCCTGTCTGTGGAGCAGGAGAGCAGCTGAGGAGAAGGAGGAGGAGTCACCAGAGGCGCCGCTGCTGCTCCCCCTGGGGAAGAGGAAGAGACCGGCGGACAGGTGAGACGGCTCTGTGATTGGCTCTGCTCAGCCGGGGGTGGGGGGCTGTTCTCTGCAGGTGATCTAACCTGCTTTTATGTAACAGACATCTGAAAATATCCTCAGAGCCTCGGCAGCACCAGGAGAACCAGCAGAACCCGAACAGAACCATTAGGAGAACCAGCAGAACCCAGACAGGAACATTAGGAGAACCAATGGACAGTTTAAGGACATAGAAACGGCAGAAATAGTGCAGAATAACAGAATAACCTTTGGAACCAGAATAGACTTCCAGTTTAAAGGAACTAGAACATCTATTAACCAACAGACTGCTGTATGATTAACCTATGGAACCCAGTAGAACTACAGCAGAACCCAGTTAGAACCCTGGACTCAGAGTAGAACCCATTCTTTGGTCCTATCCATCTGCCACAGGAGAAAAATGTTGCATCACTGATGATGAGGGGGAGGATAAGGAGGATGAGGATGATGAAAAGGATGATGATGAGGAGGAGGAGGAGGAGGAGGATGAGGATGAGGATGATGAAAAGGATGAGGATGATGAGGAGGAGGAGGAGGAGGATGATGATGAGGAGGATGATGATGATGAAAAGGATGAGGATGATGATGATGAAAAGGATGAGGATGATGATGAGGAGGAGGAGGATGATGATGATGAAAAGGATGAGGATGATGAGGATAATGAGGATGATGATGAGGAGGAGGAGGATGATGAAGATGATGATGAGGAGGAGGATGATGATGAGGAGGATGATGAGGAGGAGGAGGATGTTGAGGGTGAAGATGATGATGATGAGGAGGATGATGATAATGATGAGGATCATCATGATGAGGAGGATAAGGATGATGAAGATGATGATGAGGAGGATGAGGAGGATCATGATGAGGAGGATGATGAAGATGATGAGGAGGATGAGGAGGAGGAGGATGAGGAGGATCATGATGAGGAGGATGATGAAGATGATGAGGAGGATGATGATGAAGATGATGAGGAGGAGGAGGGTGATGAGGAGGAGGAGGAGGATGATAATGATGAGGATGAGGAGGAGGATGATGATGAAGATGATGATGAGGATGATAATGATGAGGATGAGGAGGATCATGATGAGGAGGATGATGAAGATGATGAGGAGGAGGATGATGATGATGATAATGATGAGGAGGGGGAGGATGATGATTCAGATGAGGATGAGGACGATCAGGAGGATGAGGATGATGAAGATAATGATTTTTTCTGTTCTCTCTGTCTCCGCCCACAGATTGTCTCAACCAACCAAATTGCTGCGTGTGAAGCAGGAAGAGGAGGAAGTTCCTCTCAGAACCATCAGTCCAGGTATGTTCTATGTGTTCTGGTTCTGGAACCAGTTTAACTGTTGGCCCAGCAGAGGGCGCTCCTCAGCCCTTTATCACTCTATTTATATTCTGTCTGCCATAGATCTATAGAGCTTACCTCATAGAGTACTCTGTTTGTAACCATCTAATCTGACCAATCACAGCGCAGGAGGCGGCCCATGATGCAGCAGTGGTTTTACTGTAACCATAACAGCTGTTTTATTGGTTCCCTTCATGTAAATATAATTTATTGGAGAAATTCACTCTCCAGATTGAACCCCTCCCCCCCGGGGAGCAGTGTGGGGTTAAGGGTCTTGCTCAGGGACCCAGAGTGCAGCCGGAGACTGCATCCTTCTCAGCGCCCTGCTCTGCCCACAGTGTCCTGATGGAGCTGTTGATACGTTTAAACTTTAAATAGAAAAGTTGAGTTGATGTCTTTGATCTTTTTCCACGGACTCCGCTGTCATCACGCTCTCGCCGCTCCGTCAGGCCGCAGGTTCTATAAAGTTCTGAAGTTCTGCTGCTGGTCTTGGGTTCAGAACCTTTCTGGTGATCTTTGCACCATCACTGTTAGCTAGTCACCACCAGGGGGAGCTGTGTTCAGTCCAGGCAGAGGAAGAGGCTGGTTACCATGGAAACCAGTGTGCGGTGAGAGAGGGCGTGGCTGAACTTGGAGATTAATCTGAATGAAACAAAGAACTGCGGCAGTTTGATGGTCTGCTGACTGCTGCAGGTCCTCCCCACCAGGACCCTCCTCCCCCCCTCTCTCCTCCACGGCCCCCCTTCTCCTCCCCCTTCCTCCCCCCCCTTCCTCCCCCTCCCTCATGCTCCTCCTTCCTCCCGGGCAGAACCGACTCTCATGCTGAATTCCACTCGCTTCTGTTCAGACCCCGGCTGTGATGTCACAGATTCTTCTCTGTTGTCATGGAGACAGGAAGGCGGAGTCAGAACAGTCAGATGATTGTTAGATCAGTGGCTCTGTGCTGTGTTGCCATGGAAACACAGCAGCGAGAGAAGGTTTCTGTTTCCCCGGTAACCACAGTGATGGGATGGTTCAGCATCAGGTTGAACCTGGTGGTTCTGGTCCCACCCTGCGTGATGTCCTCTGGTGTCTCCTGCAGCAGAGTCCAGCCTGCAGGCCGCCCTCCATCAGTCCGTCTTCCTGTCCGCCATGTCGCCGCAGCCCGGACGCGACCTGTCGCTCTGCTGGGAGCAGCACCGCAAGCTGCTTCCGGGCGTGGCCAGAATCCCCGCCGACGCCGTCCAGTGCTGGAGCGTCCAGCAGGTGGGTAACGATGACTGCTTCCCTGGTTTGTGTTGCCATGGTGATGCCATACAGGGGACCTGAACTGTGTGATCGTTTCCTCTCTATGTCACAGGTGTCCAATTTCATCGAGTCTCTTCCTGGATGTGAGGAACAGGCCCAGCAGTTCAGAGAGGAGGTAAGACGTCCAATGAGCTGCATGGATTTAATGACATCAGCTGTAACCAGGTGGATTAGCAGTTTATTACTGACAAGCACAGGGATACAGTGGGGAGGAAACCTCCTTCAGAATCCAACCAGGATAAGAGTGGGCCAGATTATGGCAGCAATGACCGTAAACCATGAATGAAAGGAGATTAGAGACAGCATCAATGGTCCCTCAGCATCACCAGGACTTTACCGTGTTCTAGTCAATCACCCTGGTTCCCGGTCTGCTGGTGTCCTCCTTCTCCCAGGACTACCTGTGCTGTTGTCCATGTAGACCAGTTAATTCTCCTGGGAGTCAAGTTACATCAGATGGCCGTTCTACTCATATGACCCAGTAGAACTATAGCAGAACTATGTTAGAACCCAATAGAACTATAGTAGAACCACAGTAGAACCCGTAGAATAGAAATGTAAGTTTCTGTTCCATAATAATGCCTGGAAGGCTAAAGGCTGTCTGAATTGGGCACAAGAGCTCCTCTCCCGTCCATGATTGGCTTCCTGCTGTTGGCTCCATGGACGGTGAAGGACCAGGAGCACTGGAAGCAGGATGATGACCACGTTAGGGAGGGAACCAATGAGGTTTAACTCTAAGAACAGGATGATGACCACGTTAGGGAGGGAACCAATGAGGTTTAACTCTAAAAACAGGATGATGACCACGTTAGGGAGGGAACCAATGAGGTTTAACTCTAAGAACAGGATGATAACCACGTTAGGGAGGGAACCAATGAGGTTTAACTCTAAGAACAGGATGATGACCACGTTAGGGAGGGAACCAATGAGGTTTAACTCTAAGAACAGGATGATGACCACGTTAGGGAGGGAACCAATGAGGCTTAACTCTAAGAACAGGATGATGACCACGTTAGGGAGGGAACCAATGAGGTTTAACTCTAAGAGCAGGATGATGACCACGTTAGGGAGGGAACCAATGAGGTTTAGCTCTAAGAACAGGATGATAACCACATTAGGGAGGGAACCAATGAGGTTTAACTCTAAGAACAGGATGATGACCACGTTAGGGAGGGAACCAATGAGGTTTAACTGTAAGAACAGGATGTTAACCACGTTAGGGAGGGAACCAATGAGGTTTAACTCTTAAGAGCAGGATGATGACCACATTAGGGAGGGAACCAATGAGGTTTAACTCTTAAGAGCAGGATGATGACCACATTAGGGAGGGAACCAATGAGGTTTAACTCTTAAGAGCAGGATGATGACCACGTTAGGGAGGGAACCAATGAGGTTTAACTGTAAGAACAGTATGTTAACCACGTTAGGGAGGGAACCAATGAGGCTTAACTCTAAGAACAGTATGTTAACCACGTTAGGGAGGGAACCAATGAGGCTTAACTCTTAGAGCAGGATGTTAACCACGTTAGGGAGGGAACCAATGAGGGTTAACTCTAAGAGCAGGATGATGACCACGTTAGGGAGGGAACCAATGAGGTTTAACTCTTAAGAGCAGGATGATGACCACGTTAGGGAGGGAACCAATGAGGTTTAACTGTAAGAACAGGATGTTAACCACGTTAGGGAGGGAACCAATGAGGTTTAACTGTAAGAACAGTATGTTAACCACGTTAGGGAGGGAACCAATGAGGCTTAACTCTTAGAGCAGGATGTTAACCACGTTAGGGAGGGAACCAATGAGGGTTAACTCTAAGAGCAGGATGATGACCACGTTAGGGAGGGAACCAATGAGGTTTAACTGTAAGAACAGGATGTTAACCACGTTAGGGAGGGAACCAATGAGGCTTAACTCTAAGAACAGGATGATGACCACGTTAGGGAGGGAACCAATGAGGCTTAACTCTAAGAGCAGGATGATGACCACGCTAGGGAGGGAACCAATGAGGTTTAACTCTAAGAACAGGATGTTAACCACGTTAGGGAGGGAACCAATGAGGTTTAACTGTAAGAACAGGATGTTAACCACGTTAGGGAGCGAACCAATGAGGCTTAACTCTAAGAACAGGATGATGAGCACGTTAGGGAGGGAACCAATGAGGCTTAACTCTAAGAACAGGATGATGACCACGTTAGGGAGGGAACCAATGAGGTTTAACTCTAAGAACAGGATGATGACCACGTTAGGGAGGGAACCAATGAGGTTTAACTCTAAGAACAGGATGTTAACCACGTTAGGGAGGGAACCAATGAGGTTTAACTGTAAGAACAGGATGTTAACCACGTTAGGGAGGGAACCAATGAGGTTTAACTCTAAGAACAGGATGATGACCACGTTAGGGAGGGAACCAATGAGGTTTAACTCTAAGAACAGGATGTTAACCACGTTAGGGAGGGAACCAATGAGGTTTAACTGTAAGAACAGGATGTTAACCACGTTAGGGAGGGAACCAATGAGGCTTAACTCTAAGAACAGGATGATGACCACGTTAGGGAGGGAACCAATGAGGTTTAACTGTAAGAACAGGATGTTAACCACGTTAGGGAGGGAACCAATGAGGCTTAACTCTAAGAACAGGATGATGACCACGTTAGGGAGGGAACCAATGAGGTTTAACTCTAAGAACAGGATGATGACCACGTTAGGGAGGGAACCAATGAGGTTTAACTCTAAGAGCAGGATGATGACCACGTTAGGGAGGGAACCAATGAGGTTTAACTCTAAGAACAGGATGATGACCACGTTAGGGAGGGAACCAATGAGGCTTAACTCTAAGAACAGGATGATGAGCACGTTAGGGAGGGAACCAATGAGGCTTAACTCTAAGAACAGGATGATGACCACGTTAGGGAGGGAACCAATGAGGCTTAACTCTAAGAACAGGATGATGACCACGTTAGGGAGGGAACCAATGAGGTTTAACTCTAAGAACAGGATGATGAGCACGTTAGGGAGGGAACCAATGAGGCTTAACTCTAAGAACAGGATGATGACCACGTTAGGGAGGGAACCAATGAGGTTTAACTCTAAGAACAGGATGATGACCACGTTAGGGAGGGAACCAATGAGGTTTAACTCTAAGAACAGGATGATGACCACGTTAGGGAGGGAACCAATGAGGTTTAACTCTAAGAGCAGGATGATGACCACGTTAGGGAGGGAACCAATGAGGTTTAACTCTAAGAACAGGATGATGACCACGTTAGGGAGGGAACCAATGAGGCTTAACTCTAAGAACAGGATGATGACCACGTTAGGGAGGGAACCAATGAGGCTTAACTCTAAGAACAGGATGATGACCACGTTAGGGAGGGAACCAATGAGGTTTAACTCTTAAGAGCAGGAACATGGATGTTATAGGAAATCAGGCTGCTGCCCTCTGCTGGATAAAATGAGTTAATAATGGTTTAGCAGCTGATCTCAGAGGTGTCGATCTCCCTCCTGTACTCTGATCTTATTGGTTCTTCTTTCTTTTTAGCAAATAGATGGACGAGCCTTCCTGCTGCTGACACAGCGCGACATCGTCAGGATCATGTCAATCAAACTTGGCCCCGCCCTCAAAATATACAATTCCATCCTAATGTTTAAACACGCCGAGGAAAAGAGCCAATCACAGACCGAGGGCAAGAACAGCCAATCACAGGCGGAGGACGAGAGCCAATCACAGGCTGAGGACGAGAGCCAATCACAGGCTGAGGACGAGAGCCAATCACAGGCTGAGGTCAAGAGCCAATCAGATGTTCAGGATTACAGCATCTGACTGACCACATTCAGACTCCTGAAGATAAGCCCCGCCCCTTATAATCCAGCCCCTCCCTCTCAGTCACCTATTTACTAATGAAAAGTTCTGGCGTCCCACTGAACTCAGGTGTCTTCAGGTGCTGCTTCTCTTTGAACACCTGATTGCTGTCTTAGGCTCCGCCCTCTTTGAGGAGGGGCGTGGTTCAGCCTGAGGAGTACAATGTGAAAGGGATTCTGGGACGTTGACTGTGATGACAATCATGCAGGGCAGCTGATCCAGCTGGAAGGAGGCGGGGCCTAAATCAGCTGTAGGTGGTTACCAACGTGGCTGCTGCCGTCTGATTGGCTGATTGACTTCATTAGACCTCGGCCGCATCAGAGCACAGCAGGAAGATGCTCCCCTCAGAGGAGTGACATCATCAGTGGGGATGAGGTCATAATGCTGCGATGGACAGCGAGGAGTGACGCTGTGATGAAGTCATGAGCGTGACATCATCACCGTCTATGTCAGCAGGATTCTAACAGGAAGCCAGTGATGATGACACACCGTGGCCCCGCCTCCTCACCCACTACTTTCTCTGGATTTTACCTCCCGGACATAAACAATGATGTCATCCCTATTGCTCTGCTGTGATTGGTCGGGAATGTTGATTCCTGGTGGTGGGCGGAGCTTTATTCCCACAGCTGATAATTTATTGTAATGTTTCAGAGTTTCTATTGTTCCTGCTGCATCTCTATATAGTTCTATTTTAAGGTTTCTATTTGAGTATAGATTTGTATTTCAGTCCTGCTGGCTTTGAACCAAAAAAAGCTGACCCCGCCCCCTCTGTGATGTCACAGTCAGAGCAGGACTACATTCAGGGTGCTCAGCTAAACATGCTCAGTGTAAACAAACGGACTTCTACAGAGCAGGTTTCCTCAGGTTTCCATGGTAACACTTCCTGCCTGCTGTGTCTGTCAGTGTTTGATGAGATCAATAAAGTTTCTGACCTGAAGTCTGCTCTGGCCATTGGTCCACTTCCTGAGGAGCTGATTGGTCCAGAGGAGTCAGCTGATCACAGGTAGGTGTTTACATCAGGAGGATGGGGGGGGGGGGGGGGGGGGGTCCTCAGCACTGCGATCTGCAGGAGAGGCAAGGAAAGAAAGATTCACCTGGATTTCCTCCAAAAGCTCCAGATTCAACCGGAGGAAGGTTCTATGGTCTGATGGCTTCATCTTCTCTGCTGGGTACGGTGGTGGCAGCATTATGCTGGAGGAATGCTGGTGGTGGGTAGAGTAGCCAACGAATGGCACCTCATATTTTTATTCAAGTAAGCAGAGTTGGAAGTTATTCCGGATGGCGTTTTTTATTCCAATGTTTTTCTCCGTCCAGAAGAATCTTGGAAGGTCAAATTGGTGATTATTTTCCTAAAGCAGAAATAGATCCAGTAATAACCTGGAGGTGGGGGTCAATACCTATGAACCCGGGGGGGGCTGCGGGGGGGCAGAAGAAATGAAAGAAAATGAAAACCAGCTGGTTGAATCTGAGGAAACAAGGAAATGTTTCCTAACATTTAAGTTGTAAGAAAGCGGCTTTTCCAACTGTTGCATTTCTGAATTCTCCCGAGTGGCGCCCGACTTTACACGAGTGAATAAAGTTAATGTAGCAACTTAGCGCTAGCAGGTTCCCAATGGGAAATTCCATTGGGACCAAGTAACACTAAATTGCTAACTGGTTAGCATCTTAGTGCTAGCAGGTTCCCAATGGGAAATTCCATTGGGACCAAGTAGCACTAAATTGGTGACTTAGAAACGACACTGTCAAGGAACGCTATGGACAGCGGAAACATGCAAGAGGAGGAGAGTTTAGTGTCGGAGGTCGTGGATGAGTCTCCTCCGTCATCCATTTTTTATTTAGAGGAGGAAAGCGGGGACGAAGATGTTGTGGAAGAGGACGCCAGGGCGGCAGAAGCTTGGTTTGGTGTAGAAGGCTTCCAGCCGTACATGTTTGAGCCCTTGCCTCGCAACGCTGCCAGTTCTGTTAGCTCTACGCCTGCCGAAGACACAGACGTCCATCCCCGTGAACACTGGGACGCAACTCAATGGGAAAGGAAAGGATTCTGGTTTCAACCGCTGCGTATATTAGCTGCGACACATGAATCAAGATGCTATGACCGAAAACATTTGATTGACAGATGACCGTTGATATATGATTGGCCGAATTTAGGTGTTCAGGCTGACGTAGAACTAACTGGCCTGCAGGAGATAACGGGAAAAACACAGATTTTATGACAGGATTTTTTTTTTAATAGAAATTCTCTAACTTTAGGGACAATATGATCTGATAAATAGAACATTTTAATATGATTTCCCTACGGCTTTAAACAGAGAACAACTCAATGTTCTACAGCATTTTTCACCATGATTTCAGACTGGTTTTCATTTTCTGCATTGTTCTCATTCTGATCTCTGCTGAACTCTATAAACTCTAATGTTCATTTTTCTGTTGAGCTTTATGCAACAAGTCTTTTTTTTCTATAAACTGTGAAAATAAAGTTGATCCTCTGCAGTAAAATCCTGCTGATGGAGGCAATAATAAAGCGTGCAGGAGAGAGCAGATAGCACCCCCTGCTGGCCACACCTCACGCAGCAGCTTTTCTCTGTGAGTAGTCAACACAGGGGAGGGGGGGGCTCTAACTATGAAAAATGATGCTGCAGAGGGGGGAGTGGAGGAGGAGAGCTGAGGGTTTTATTTTCAGCATGCATGTGTGAGGCAGGCAGAGAGGAGGAGAGGAGAGGAGCGCGTTGTTCCCAGCTGAGCATCAGTGGGAGGAAACTGAGGAGGAGGAGGAGATCTTAGAGCCGGAGCATCGCTGCAGAAACACCAACACAAGAAGGAGCTGACAGAGAACCTAGTGGAGAGAAGGAGGAGAAGAAGAGGAGGCACAACTGGGGACCTCCAAGCAGCAGGAGAACCAAGGAGGAGAACCATGAAGCAGCAGCAGCTCCATCAGTAGGAAGAAATGCTTTGTTTTTGTCTGTGTCATTGATTGGTATCGGTTCTGATCAGAATCAGAACCAATCAACTGGTTCTGATCCGTTCTGTGGCTGCAGGTTCTGATCGGCCGCTCTGACCCAGCAGCTGAGCTGCATTCATCTCATCAGCAGGAGAACAAGGTGCTGATAAGTGCTTCGTTCTGATCGGTCCCATGAGCTTTCCCTCACAGAACCAGCCCTGTGCTGCAATGCATGCTGGGAGATGTAGTTCTGAGCTAAAAGATGGTCCAGGGGTCCATTATTAGCTCTTAGGGAGGACCCACATTTAGTCTGTTCAGTTCTGCAGCTTTATAGTGTTTTGATACTTTATAATTTTTTTCCCACCCTGGTGGGTGGGGGGGTGGTGGGGGGGGGACATTTCCTAATCAGATATTATTCACTGTCTTATACTTGCTCTGTGTTAGAATAGCAAATGAAAATATGAAAGGAGCTCAAATTATGGTCAAACAGATAAATCTGCAGATAAATGGAATAAAATCGCTACGACTTCTGTTCAAAATATAAAAGTTTATTAAAGGAAAAGTTCAGCAGGAATAATCAGTGGATCGTTATTTATACCTAAAACTAATTCTTTGCGGTGATTTAATGAATTTTTATCGTGATCACAGAGTCTGGGAGCGGCCATTTTTGCCCAAATCTAGTAGCCCCTCCCTCCTGCCATCTTCCAGCAGTGACGTCACGGTGCGGTAAGCCTAGCACCATTCTCCCCGCTTTCCAAGCTAAATCAATGGGAACTACTAGACACATCTGCAATCAACAACAATTATTGAAGATTTCCAGAGGACTTCACCGCACCGTGATGTCACTAACCAGTAGGTGGCAGTAGTGTTCTTTGACAAACATGGATGCCTCCAGTAAAGCACATTCACATGAAAATTACTCTGAATTAAAAACTCTGATCATTTATTGAACAGGATGGAATAATTTCAGATTTAAAGAACTTTCAGACGTTTGGATTCTGAATATGAGTGACTTTTCTTTAAACAAAACCATTTAGCTCCAAGTGAAACATATTTCAGTTAAAAATTGGTGAAATTAAACTACTATGAACTAACCTGACTCCGCCAGATGGATTTGCTCCACATATCCATCTTGAAACGTTCCGTTGAAGTAATTTTGGGAAGGGGCGAAAATACTGGTTAGCTGATTGGCCTATGTTGGTGATAGACGGGCCAAATAAACTAATCAGATCAAAGAAGCATATGACGTAACAGAGCGACGACGAAGAGGAGCCAATTGATAGAAACTCTTGCCGAAACCAGTCGGGAGAAGAGCAAAAACATCTTTTCCTCTGAGAAAAGCCTCCAGAGCAGTGTTTTGCTCTTCTTTCAGTGAAGAAATACTCTGTAATTCCGATTAAACTTGCTCGATAGCCACGCTAACGCTAGTTTCATCGGCTTAAGCCGCCATGTTCTTTAGACTGAACTGTCGCGCTTCTCGTTGCGTCACACCTCAACCCGCCTCAAAGCCAACGCTGATTGGACGTTCGTTTGGTGAATGGCTCCTAATTTTCTTTAACGGAGAGTCTCCAGACTGATTAGCAAGTGAAACCTTGAAAGCTTGCGAGATCAGGATGGTCTCACGAGGCTAGCTCACACCAAGGGAACGGCTTCCTTTGGAGGCTTTCCCCTCCAGTCCGACTCTGTAAGTTCTGACACTGAGAGAAATGTGAGGCAAACGGTCTGTTTTGCAGCAGTTTGGTGATTGTGTCCTGAGGAGCAAGTTGGGCTGAGGGGGGGTTAGAGATCAGAGAAGAGAGGTTTCACAGCTATTTATGATGGTTTAAGTCCCAACAATAGGTTACACTCTAGAAACCTGGACTGTAGACCTGGACAGGTCTACAGAGGTTAATGTTCAGTTGTTGGTCTCTGACTGTTGACAGACATTAGTTTTGTAAAGGTCATGTTCTGGTTTATAAAGGCTGACAGACCTTCATTGGTTCTGAATCTGGGCAGGAATCAGGTCTGTAATGGTTGGGTCCATCACAGGTTCTGATCTTTAACCAATATCAGGTCCGTTAGGGTCATGGGGTTTATTGGTTCTGATTTTGGACCAATGTGCCTGTATTGGTCAGGGTGACTCGGGGGTTTTGATCCTGAAAAGCATCAGGTCTGCAAAGGTCACCGTCCGTCTTGGGTTCTGATCCTGAGTGGAAGTTTGTGGTTATTTTTTTCAGGTCCTTCTTAACTTGATGTTCCTCTGATTGAAGCCGTCTAATCTGTTCCAGGTGAGGCGGCAGTGGGCGAGTTCTGACCCACTCAGCCGCCGTTTGATTGGTGGCCTGTGATGATTGCGACAGGAGGCCTGCTGAGAATCAACGCCCGGCGACAAGACTCTCTGAGGTCCAAACCGCACAGACCGCATGGAAACAAGAAAAAGAACAAAAACAAAAGGTAACCATCAGAAAACAAACACCATTTAGTCTGGTTAGTATAGTTAGGATAGTAGGGGCGACAGTGGCGTTGGATGTAGGAGTTTGCCCTGAAATCGAAGGATTGACGGTTCAAGCCCCGACTCCAACTTTCAGTGTCGTTGTGTCCTTGGGCAAGACACTTCACCTGCATTGTCTACTGATGGTGGTCAGAGGGTCCGGTGGCGCCAGTGTACGGCAGCCCCGCTTCTGCCAGTGACCCCCAGGGCAGCTGTGGCTACAATGTAGCTTGCCACCATCAGTGTGTGAGTGTGAATGGGTGAATGAATGTAGTGGAAAGCGCTTTGGTCAAGTCTCCTGACTTGAAAAAAGGCGCTATATAAGTACATGCTATTTACCATTTATTGCCCCTGGTTACCTCACCTTGGACAAGGTCAACAATAAGAACCCTCAGTTGGAAAAGGTCGATTGACCTTTAACCCCTGCGTCATTATTCAAAGGAGATGCAAAAACATGATGCTTGTCAAATTTGGGACTACAGCTTTCTAGAAGAACACCATAAAAACACAAGTTACACACAAGTAGGAACAGCTGAAGCTCTCCATTGCTCAGACGGCAACGAATGATGCTCGGTACATTTGCCTTGAGCAATACAGCCACCTGTAGTGGTCAGTTTACGCTCTCTTCTCTCCAGAGATTATCATTAATATCCATGAGATGCTCGGTGCTTTTACATCATGCCTCAGTGAGGGACATCAAGAGCTTCCTATGCTAAAGCTTCCTATGCTAAAGGTCAGCTTAGACCATTTTGCAATATGCATTCCAAGACTCCTCTGCCATTTCCTCTTCTCTTTCAGACGCAACGAGGTGGTGGTTGTCAAGGGGAAGTTAAAGTTGTGCTCCATCGCAGGACTGGTAGCTGTGCTCGGGATCCTGGTCCTGCTGGTTGGTGTGCTGATGGCAGCTCTGGGCTACTGGCCTCGTAATGGACTGTTCCTCAGCTCTCAGCATCAGGAGGGCGCCGCTATGGCCTTGATGGCCTTCAGAACTCCAACACCAGCAACTGTTGAGGTCCAGGTGAGAGTTTACCTGAGATCTTAAAGAGGTCTCTGAGGTTTATAATATTACCCAGAATTCTATAGAGCAGATCTGTCAGACTGGTTCCAGAAAGGAAGACTAAGATGATGACTTGATGAGACGATTGGTGTTTGGTTGGAAGGAAAACCAGCCGCCACATGGCGCTTCCTGGAGCAAGTTTGACAGACCTGCTCTGCTGAAGGTTCTGATGAGAATTTTTCTGTCTGCATCAGAAAGAAACCAGGTGGGAGGAGCCAGAAAGAGATGACAGAGTCAACGCGGGAGAAGATAAAAGAAATGAGAAAGGAAAAGAAGAAAATGTTTTTAACCAAACAGAGGCTATCAATGGGACCAATCACCATCTTCCACGAGGATTTCTGGAAGATTTCTTGGAAAGGTAAACAAACCTGGATATCTCAGGCATCATTTTCAGGGAGTTGAAAATGTCTATCAGTTGGTTTATGCATGTTTTGAATATCCTAGATGTGGTTGTAGGGGTTTGTAAGGCAACCCTTTAAAGTCACTTCTGTTCTGGATTATGTAGTTAGAATTATGCATGACAGATATTTGAGATTATATCAGACGCTCAGTTTATTTAGGGAGGCAGGTTATGGTCGGACCTTTGGCTTTGGAAAGATGGTGATATGGAAATGATCCCTTGCAAGCCCACAGTTTCTGCTCCCTCTGCAGCTTCACTAAAAATAGGAGTTCTGAGTAATGATTATTCAACATGTGACACACTCCAAAGCCCGTTGAGAGCAGGATGTGTCCAGAACCTCTTCAGGTTATGCAACCGAGGCAACTGGTTTATTCTTGTTATATTCACATTTCTAATGTCGTAATGTTGCCATTTCTTTGGAATACTTTTGGTTTTAACACAGAATGTTTTTGATCCAGTAACTCAAACAAAAGCGTCCGAAGGACAGAGTTCCTGATTCCCAGACTCCGGGGTGAAAGCCATGTCTGCTGACCAGTCAGCCAGGGGGATACCCCCTTAGCCAAGTAGCCAGGCTCATGATCCATCAGAGGCATAGTGGCAGGACCCCACACTGTCACACCAAGCAACCTTATAAATCATTGTGTTATCATGAACAGTTAGCGTAGAATAGGGCGGCTATATGTTGAACTGAGGACCTTCCAACAGATCAGTTTTATCTCCTTTGGTTGGTTTAAGTTGACCTTTAAACCGTCTCTGAATCACTGTGTCTCTACAGGTATCTGTACTCTGACAAGCTGAAGGTCTTTGGCCCGCTCATCATGGGGATTGGAATTTTCCTCTTCATCTGTGCCAACGCTGTCCTGCATGAGAACCGAGATAAGAAGACAAAAGTCATAAACTTGCGGGACATTTACTCCACCGTCATTGACCTCCACAGTGTCCGAAAGCCTCATTCTTCCTCGTCTGGCTCTAACCATCCGCCGTCGGCCAATCAACTCAACGGACTCATTAACTACGTTCAGTCGAGGAGTCTGGACTCAAAGTACCGAACTTGCCCAGTTGCCCTGCTTTCGTCAAGGCAGTCTGCCAGTAGCAGGAGGTCCAGTGATGGAGGGGGAGGTGCAGTCTTTAGTATCTATCAGGAGCTGCCTCTCTCCTCTGACAGACACTCCCTGCCACAAACGTCCACGCCCTGCTGGAGCTCCCACCACAAGGAGGTGCTCAACTCATTCACGTTACCTCGGCCTCGCCAGAGGTCCCCCGGTCCCCGCAGAAGACACTCATTCTGGGCTGGGACTGGCCGGGAGGAGGAAGAGCAGAAGAAGAAGGAAATACAACCAGCCCCCGAAGGTGCCTCCTCTCCACCACACGGAGGCTCTGAGGCTTTGCTCCTCTTCTCTTCTTCCTCCCTCTCATCCATGTCCCACCTACTTTCTTCCTCCTCCTCCACACCCGCTCCACCCTGTAGAAGGCGGAGCCTCCCAACAGTGGTCTTAAACGCAGCCTACAGTGAACTGACTCAAGGAGAGGAAGAGTCCTCTGAGGGGTCCTCCTCAAATAAGCTGATCCCAGAGGGCCATGTGTTACACTCGCAACAACTTTCAGAGATGAAGTTCCAGCAGACGGAACCTGAGGTCATACCTGCACCCTTTGGGATGGAGGATCCAGAGCCCAACTTATGACCCTCATGACGACACAGAGTAGCAATACGAAGTCTTCCTTTTTAAAGACGGCACAAGCTTCCAGTTCCTGTAGACTGAGGAACTGATCAGTGGCTACGGCCTAGTAACCTTGGTGGCATTGCACTCGTCTCACGTTGCTTTTCTGGTAAACTTTAGCCACGCCCCCTTTAATCTTACCTTTTCAAAATACTCTCTAAGTGATAAGAAGCGATCGCCTTTTTCAGGCGATCAAATGTCCTGGTTTAATTCCTGTTTTATCACAAAACTAGTTTTAAGGAAAAAATAATGTGGGATGATAAGTTTGGTTTAGGTATTGGTCTGTTGATAGTAGGATTAGCACTATTCAATTCTATTCAGTTTATTTCTATAGCGCCAATTCACATCATGTCATCTCAGGTCACTTTCCAGTTCACCAGATCATCCAGTCTGATTGATCCAAAGTTTTCTATCTAAGGAAAACCAGCTGAATTCGACTCTTTTCAAATTCAGATGGAGATAGCCTGAACAGCGCGCTGCTCAGCAGGCAGAGCAGGAGGTGAACATGATTCGTCTCACCAACAGCAGCAATAGCACCATCTAGTGGCCAGTTCATGAGGCGTCATGAGGCGTTTCGACACATTTGTATCAAGTTGACTCTGTGTCACTAAATACTGATACCTGCTGGACAGTTTCAGTCTCTACATGCAGCCTCTGACAGACTAACCTGACACCAATTGGATGACCTACAGTCGGATTTAAGCCATTGTTTGCTTTAATGGATTATTTCATATCTATTGTTTAAAGTCTACATTACAGACTGGTGTGGATAAAGTTCCTCCTTTAGTCACAATAAGAAAAAGATCACAGAATATGGTGCAACACTGGGAATTTGATCGCCTGAAAAAATATATATATGTTTAATGTGAACCTTTATTTTGAAAGGCAAGAACACAGGGGGCGGGGCTTAAATTATTCCTTTGAGCGCTATGGCATGAAGGTCACTTGGCTGTAGCTATATGTCCTTGGATATTATGCATAACCCTGTTTTTAACTGGCAGAAGCATAAAGCATTGAGGAGAGCAGTAAGAGCAACAGAAGCCTGACTGACCCAGTCCAACCCGGTCCAACCTGGTCCAACCTGGTCCAACCGGGTCCAACCCGGTCAAACCCTGTCCAACCCGGTCCAACCCGGTCAAACCCAGTCCAACCCGGTCCAACCCGGTCCAACCTGATTAAACCAGTCCAACCCGGTCCAACCCGGTCCAACCTGATTAAACCAGTCCAACCCGGTCCAACCCAGTCCAACCTGATTAAACCAGTCCTATCCTGCTTCTTTCCATTTACGGCCCTTTTGAAATTTTCTTTTAATTCCTGTTTAATGAATTACCTTGATTCCTGTGTGGGGCTCCACAGTGGGTGAGTGGGTAGCACAGCTGGTCCAGGTTCGATTCCCAGCCCGGGGTCTTTCTGCATGGAGTCTGCATGTTCTCCCTGAGCATGCGTGGGTTCTCTCCGGGTACTCTGGCTTCCTCCCTCAGTCCAAAAACATGAATGTTAGGTTATTTCTCTAAATTCTCCTTAGGTCTGAATGGTTGTTTGTCCTGTTTGTCTCTGAGTTGCCCTGCGATGGACTGGAGGCCTGTCCAAGATGGACCCCGCCCCTCTGTCCAGGGTGGGCCCCGCCTCTCGCCCGTAGATGGAGATGGGCACCAGCACCCCTCACCACCCCAGCGGGAATAAGGATGATGGAAAATGGATGGATAGAATTCCCCTTTAATCGTTTATATAAAGCTAATTCCGACCCCTTTTTCTAACTCCCTATTCTTTGTCCCAATGCTATGCCTCTAAATGTGAGGGGTGTGTATGCTAACTGCTAAACTTAGCAACTTTAGCAGTTAGCAATGATTTGCTTTCTATCGTTTCCTGGTATCTTAAACAAAGAGCTCCATTTTCCAGCTGCCTATTGAGTCCCAGATTTCTGGAATTGCGTCTTTTAGAGGAGCAGAGGAAGGAGTGATGATAGCAGGTGGAGCTAATGTTAGCATCCAATGAGCTGCTCTGGTTTGAACAGAGAGAAGAGCCAAGCCACCTTTAGGCTCCAGTTTTTCTCAGCATTCTGGTTCATGACTATTTTAAAGTGATCCTTTCAGGATTTACTCACAGATTATTCCATTCCTGTTTACAGGAATGGAACCAATCCTGCATAGATCCACGTTATCTACCCAAACTACCTCACTAACCCTATCTAATCTAACCCTGATTAATCTCATTACCCAACTCAACTAATCCAACAAACCTGAATCGCTGGTTAAGTTGATTAACCAGTCCATTCAGATTTTGGGTTACCTCAAATTAACCCGAAACAATCAAACCAACCAGAGTCCAATCTGATAAATCATCTAATCAGCAATATCTCCAGCTTAATCAATGTCTAAGTACCTTTTTTTTTACCTGTAGCTCTAAACCAGGCGTCTCAAACTGGTTCCAGAAAGGTCCGTATGGCTGCAGGTTTTCTTTCCAAACAAGCAATAGCCCCAGACTCCATTCATCCCATCAATTCATCATGTTCAGATTGGACTCAGTTGATGAGATGAATGGAGTCTGGGGCTATTGCTTGGTTGGAAAGAAAACCTGCTGCCATACGGACCGTTCTGGAATCTCTTTGTTTACTAATCCACCATTTCTCCTTACTGGCCAGTTGTCTCCTGCCCCCCCGAGGATGTGGAGCCTCCCACACAGCTCAGCTAAGGAGACGTCTCAGTGGTCATAATGTTTTGGTTTATTGGTGAATCTTCTACAGAGCGAAGTTAGTAGGTAAACCTCACAATGACTTCATTGCCTTAACCAACCAGTGTAACCATGGAGACAGGTTGGACTTTGTGTGCAGAACTCTCCTGGATGGACTAAAGTCTTTATTTGACCTTTCTCTGCTTCAACTGGATCCTCTGATGTCAGACGGTTTCTGCAGGTCCGCTGTGAACAACCTCACAGTTTATTGTCTGCTGCAGATCTTTGCATTGCATGTTCTTTTAAGCACCTTTTTCGGTCCATCTCTGTTGGATTCCTTCAATGATTGTAGAACTGACTTTTCTTGGACTACTTTTCATTTCTACATGCAGGACTTTCTGGAGAGCATGATGAAGTTCTTAGTGCATGTTCTAAGAGCTGCTCAGCCTGAACTAAGGACCACGTCACTTTTTAAGGACCCCCATCCTTTAACTGTAAAGTGATGAGAACATCAAACCTCTGCTTTACGACAGAACACCAGAGAAGAGTTGGTGAAGATCCTCAGTCATCCAAGTCATAGTCATCCAAAAAAAGTTAAAATCAATCCACTGGACTTTGTCTCCAAGTTTGAAGACGTTTCTCTTCCATCCAGGAAGCTTTTTCAATTTAGAATGTCAGAAACCCCATTGAGTTCCCGGCTTAATACAAGCCAGGCCAACTATTCCCTCTAACGACCCCCCTTTCAGAGACATAGACAGGTATGGGGCATTGCAGGCTAACAAAGAAGCCAAACGACCCCCATTCCAAAGGGGGGGACCCGTTCATCCGTTTCTATTTGCATGTTTTCTAAACTAAAACCAGGCTTTGTTGGGCTGCTGGATAAAACCTGGAACTAAACGCTATTTCTGACATTTTGAATTGAAAAATCTTCCTGGATGGAAGAGAAACGTCTTCTCAACCTGTCGTCAATATGTCGGCGTTTTATATTGATTTTTTTCTCTACAGCCTCCAAACATCTGATGAATCAGATCCAACCTGAAATCTGTCAGATCCTCATATGATGGAGAACTGAAGCCCCCTGATTGGCTGATTCCAGTCCGGTTGAACTGATTCTTCAGGAAATCAACTGAATTCTGCCAGTTTGACCTGATGTAGAAATAAGAGGGACGTTTTCCTTTAACATGAATGTTCCTGATGGTCCAATCATTCTGTGACTCTGACTGGCTGTACAGTGTAACCTGTAGCTTCACCATGTCTTCCACTGAATTTTGCCTCATTCAAACAGCACAAACGGTCACCAGTTGATGGACTGTCCCATCAAAGAATCCCAATAAAGCACATTGTCGTCCCTGACGGGTCCAGCCTTCCCCGACCTAAGCTGTGTCCTGGTTGTCAGACGAGTTAATGAGGTTCTGTTATACTTTCATTGTTGTGAAGTCAAACATTTCCTTTTTCTCTGATGGACGATCACCCACCTACTTTTCTTAGTTCAATTCTATTCAGTTTATTTCTATAGCTCCAATTCAAATTAAATATTTATTTAACCAACTGAATATTTAGCTAGCACCAGGCTAGCTAAATAGTTACTAGCCTGGTAAATATTTAATTAAATTAAATTCTATTCAGTCTATTTCTATAGCTCTGGAGCTATAGAAATAGACTGAATAGAAGCATCGGTGACCCGCTCCGTTAGGTAACATGGAGTTTCTGACGTTCCCAAACTTTTTCTGCTTTCTTATGATCCAGCTGCCAGCTGACTGGAATATTTAGAACGTTTCAGGACTGATTTGTTGCAAAAGTTTCATCCAATCAGTTCATGCTGATGAGTACCCGGAGCTCCTGTAAGGGAGACGTTCTTTCACTGATGTTTATCACAACTGTCTGCATTGTAGGAGGTTGATTTTTATTGCTTTGGCCATGAAGTGATTGGAACTCCTGATTCTGATCATCAGGATGTTGGAGCTAATACCTTTTTGCTACATAGTGTATGTTAAAATTTAAAATCATTTACTGAATCAAAAATAAAAAAACAGCTTTTAAAAAAAAGAAAGTTTGGTTCTACAGGGAAAACCCGGCCCCTTTTCAGAAACCCCCTCTTTTTAAAAGGGAAAGGTTTTTGATTAAACGATTTAAAATAATGATCAGGCTCTTTAAAGCTGACAGGTGAGTCAATGACACTCTTACCTGAGTAGACCCAGCTGGGTGAAAGCTTTCTGCCATGAAGAACCTGCAGACACAGGTGAACACTGGGTTTCCAACAGGGGAAAACGGGTACCCCCCCAATTTAACACTGGTACCAAAAGGTAAAAAGGGGGGGTACCCAAAAGGTGAACATGGTACCCAAAAGATAAAAAGGGGACCAAAAAGGTGAACACTGGGGGCCAACAGGGAAAACGGGTACCCAACGGGGACCAAAAGGTGGGAACCAAAAAGGGACCCAAAATTAAAAAAAGGGACCAAAAGGTGAAAACAGGGACCAGCAGGTTTAAAAACTTGGGGAACCCCAAAAGGTAAAACGGGTACCAACAGGTGAACACTTGGGACCAACAGGGGTTTTTAAAGGGTTTCCAAACAGGTGAACACTTTTTACCAACAGTTAAAAAGGGTAAACCCAAAGGTTTAACACTGGAACCAAAAGGTAAAAGGGGTTTCCAACGGGAAACCCAAAAGGGGGAAACCCCCCTGGGACCAAAAAGGTAAAAAGGGTACCAAAAAGGGGGAACACTGGAGGTTAAACAGGTAAAACGGGTTTCCCAAAAGGTAACACTGGGACCAAACAGGTAAAACGGGTACCAAACAATTTTAACACTGGGACCAACAGGTAAAACGGGTTTCCCCAAAAGGTGAAACAGGGGACCAAGCAAATGGAAAAAATGGTTACCGGGGCAGGTAAAAAAGGGGGAACAAAAAGGGAAAAAAAAAACAGGTACCAGCAGGGGAACATGGTACCAAAAAAGGGAAAAAAGGGGGACCCAAAAGGGGGAAAAACTGGTTTCCAACCCGGTAAAACGGGTACCAACAGGTGGGAAAACTGGTACCAACAGGTTTAAAACGGGGGACCAAAAAGGTGAACACTGGGGAAACCCAAAAGGTAAACGGGGACCAAAAAGGGGAACACTTGGGGACCACAGGTAAAAAAGGGGACCCAAAAGGTGGTCACAGGTGAACACTGGGGAGCAATAGGTGAACACTGGTATCAAAAGGTAAAAAAAGGGTACCAACAGGGGAAAAACAGGTACCCCCAAAAAGGGGAACACCCTTGGGACCCAAAAGGTTAACACTTGGGGAAACCCAAAAAGGTTTTAAAAAGGGTTTCCAACAGGTGAACACTGGTACCCCAAAAGGTAAAAAAGGGGACCAGCAGGGGAACACTTGGGACCAAAACCGGTAAAAAAGGGTCCAACAGGGGAAAAACTGGTACCAAAACAGGGAAAACGGGGACCAAAAGGAAAAAGGGTAAACCCGCAGGTTTAACACGGGTACCCCGCAGGTGAAAAAACAGGTGAACACTGGGTAGCAAAAGGTGAAAATGTCCAAAAGGTTTAAAAAGGTACCAACAGGGGAAAACGGGGACCCCGCAGGTGAACACTGGTACCAAAAAAAAGGGAAAACGGGGGGGACCAAAAAGGTGAACACTGGAAACCCCAAAAGGTAAAACGGGTACCAACAGGGGAAAACTTTTGGGACCCAAAGGTTTAAAAAGGGGTACCAACAGGTTTTAACCTGGTACCCCCCCGGGAAAACGGGGTTTCCAACCCGGTGAATACAAAGGGACCACAGGTGAACACTGGGTACCAACAGGTTAAAAAGGGTACCAACAGGTGAACACTGGTTTCCAACAGGTAAAACCGGGTACCAAAAAGGGGAACCCCTGGTACCAAAAAGGTAAAAACGGTACCAACAGGTGAACAATGGTAACCCAAAAGGTAAAACGGGTACCAACAGGTAATACCCGGTAACCCGCAGGTTTAAAAATGGGTACCAACAAAGGGAAAACGGGGACCAAAAAGGTGAACAAATGGTACCAACAAGGGAAAACGGGTAACCCAAAAGGGTGAACACTGGTAAACCAAAAAGGGAAAACTGGTACCAACAGGTGAACCTGGTACCAGGGGGAGGGAACACGGGTTTCCAGCAAGGGGGAACCCCAGGTAACACTGGGAGCAATAGGGAACACTTTTGGGACCAACCCGGGAAAACGGGTACCAACAGGTGAACAAATGGTAACCCAAAATTTTAAAAAAGGGTACCAAAAGGGTACCAGCAGGTTTAACACTGGTACCCCAAAAGGGAAAAAAGGGGACCAAAAGGGGGAAAACTGGGGGACCAACAGGTAAAACGGGGGTACCAAAAAGGTAAAACGGGGGGACCGCAGGTGAAAACGGGTACCACAGGTGGGAAAACAGGGAACACTTGGGAGCAAAAGGTGAAAAAACTGGGACCAACAGGTTTAAAAAGGGGGGACCAACAGGTGAAAAACGGTACCAACAGGGAAAACGGGTACCCCAAAAGGTGAAAAACTGGTAAACCAACAGGTTAAAAAAAGGGGGACCCGCGGTTTAACACTGGAAACCAAAAAGGTGAACACTGGGGACCAAAAAGGGGAAAACGGGGGGACCAAAAGGTGAACACTGGTACCAAAAGGGTAAAACGGGGACCAAAAAGGGGGAACACTGGTACCAAACAGGGGGAAAAAAAAGGGACCAACAGGTGGAAAAAACTGGTACCAACAGGGGAAAACGGGTACCCAACGGGTACCAAACAGGTGAACACTGGGGACCAAAAAGGGGAACACTTTGGGACCAACAGGTTTTTAAAACGGGTACCCAAAAGGTGAACACTGGTACCCAACAGGGAAAACGGGACCAACAGGGGAACACGGTACCAAAGGTTTAAAAACCGGGTTTTCCTAAAAGGGGGAACATGGTAAAACCCAAAAGGTAAAAAAAAGGGTACCAACAGGTGAAAAAAGGGGAAACCCCCAGGGGGAACACTGGACCCAAAAAGGGAAAAAAGGGTACCAAAAAGGTGGAAAAACCCCCGGGACCAACAGGTTTTTAAAACGGGTAAAACAGGTGAAAACTGGTTTCAAAAGGGAAAACGGGGAACCCAAACAGGTGAACCCTGGTACCCAAAAAGGTTTAAAACGGGTACCAACAGGTTAAAAAACAAATAACACTGGGGAGCAAAAAGGGGGAACACTGGATCAACAGGGAAAACGGGTACCAAAAAGGGGAATTTCAGGAACCAAAACAGGTTTAAAAACGGGGACCCAAAAAGGTGAACATTGGGGAAACCAAAAAAGGTTAAAAAGGGGGACCCAAAAGGGGGAAAAAACTGGTACCCCAAAAGGTAAAACGGTACCACAGGGAACATGGGGAACCCAAAAGGAAAAAAGGGTACCAAAAGGTAACAATGGGGACCAAAAGGTAAAAGGGGGGAAACCCAAAAGGGAAAACGGGGGCCCAGCAGGGTGAAAACGGGGAACCAGCAGGGGGAACACAGGGGAAAAACTTGGGCCAACAGGTAAAAACGGGGTTTCCAGCAGGGAACACTGGTTTCCAAACAGGGAAAATGGGGGACCAACAGGTTTAACACTGGTAAAACCAAAAGTTTAAAACCGGGGGACCAGCAGGTAACACTGGTAACAACAGGTTTAAAAAGGGGGACCAGCAGGTGAACAACCCCGGGGACCAACAGGTAACACGGTGAAAAAGGGACCAAAAAGGTTTAAAAAGGGGTACCAGAAAGGGGAACACTTGGGAACCAACAGGGAAAAAAGGGTACCAAAAATGTGAACAAATGGTACCCCAAAGGTTTTAAAACGGGTACCCCGCAGGGGGGAAAAAACTGGGTACCAACAGGGAAAAAAGGGGGACCAACAGGTGAACACTGGTACCAAAAGGGAAAAAGGGTACCAACAGGTGAAAACAGGTACCCAGAAGGGGGAACACTGGTACCAACAGGTTTTAAAAGGGTTTCCCAACAGGTGAACACTGGGGACCAACAGGTAAAACGGGGGCCAACAGGTGAACCCCTTTGGGACCCAAAAGGGTTTAAAAAGGGTACCAACAGGGGGAACAAATGGTAAACCCAAAGGGGGAAAACGGGTTTCCAACAGGTGAAAACAGGTTTCCAAGGGAGGTGAAAACGGTACCAAAAAGGGAAAACGGGAAAAAACAGGGGAAACGGGTAAACCAAAAAGGTAAAACGGGTACCAAAAGGGTGAAAAAACTGGTACCAAAAAGGTTTTTAAAAGGGGGGACCAACAAAATGGAAAAAACTGGTACCAACAGGTAAAACGGGGGACCAAAAAGTGGAAAAACAGGTACCAAACAGGTGAACCTGGTACCAAAAAGGGTTTAAAAAGGGTTTCCAAAAGGTGAAACATGGTACCAAAAAGGGGAAAACCGGGGGGACCAACCCGGGGTTTAAAACACTGGGGACCCACAGGGGGAACACGGGTACCAGCAGGGGAAAAACAGGTGAACACTTGGTAGCAATAGGTGAACACTGGAAACCCAAAGGTAAAACGGGTCCCCAAAAAGGGGAACACGGTCCCAAAAAAAGGTAAAACGGGGGACCCAAGGGGACCAGCGGGGGAACCTGGACCAACAGGTAAAAGGGGACCAAAAGGTGAACACGGGGACCAAAAAGGGAAAAAAGGGGGGAAACCCGCAGGTGAACACGGGTACCCCGCAGGGAACCCAGGGAACACTGGTAAAAAAGGTGAACATTGGGGACCAACAGGGAAAAGGGGGACCAACGGTGAACACTTGGGGACCAACAGGTAAAAAAAGGGTACCAAAAAGTGAAAACTGGTACCAACAGGGGAAAATGGGTACCAAAAGGTGAAAACTGGTACCAAAAAAGGTAAAACGGGGAACCCAAAGGGTACCAGGGAGGTGAACACTGGTAAACCAAAAAGGGGAAACGGTACCAAAAAGGTTTAAAAAGGGGTACCAAAAGGTGAACAAATTGGTACCAACAGGGAAAAAGGGTACCCAAAAGGTGAAAAATTGGGACCCAAAAGGTAAAACGGGGACCAAAAAGGTGAACACTGGGACCAAAAAGGTAAAACGGGTAAACAGGTGAAATACAGGGGACCAAACAGGTGAACACTGGGTACCAACAGGTTTTAAAAAGGGGGACCAAAAAGGTTTTAAAAACTGGTACCAAAGGGTTTAAAAAGGGTAAAAAACAGGTGAATACAGGTACCAGCAAAGGGGAACACTGGGGACCAACCCGGTTTAAAAAACCGGGGGACCAACAGGGGGAACACTGGGACCAACAGGTAAAACGGGTACCAACAAGTGAAAACTTGGGGACCCCCCCCGGTAAAACGGGTACCAACAGGTGAAAAACAGGTGAAAAACTGGGAGCAATAGGTGAAAACGGTTACAACAGGTAAAACGGGTTTCCAACAGGGGGAATTCAGGTACCAGCAGGGAACACTGGTTTCCCAAAAGGTAAAACGGGTACCAAAAAGGGTGAACATTGGAAAAAAAAAGGGAAAACGGGTACCGCAGGTGGGAAAACTGGTTACCCCCCCAGGTAAAAAAGGGGGGGACCAACAGGGGAACAATGGTACCAAAAGGTAAAACGGGTAAACCCCAGGTGAACATTGGTACCCAACCCGGTAAAACGGGGTTTCCAGCAGGTGAACACTGGTTTCCCAAAAGGTTTAAAAAGGGTACCCAACCCGGGGAACATTGGGAACCCCAAAAGGGAAAACGGGGGAAACCCAAAAGGTTTTTAAAAAAAGGGGACCCCCCAGGTGAACACGGGTACCCCGCAGGTGAACCCCAGGTAAAAAACTGGTAGCAATAGGTGAACACTGGGTTTCCCAAAGGTAAAAAAGGGTACCAAAAGGGGAATTTCAGGTACCCGCAGGTGGGAAAACTGGGGAAAAAAACAGGTAAAAAAGGGTTTCCAAAAATTTTTCCCCTTTGGGTACCAACAGGTAAAAAAGGGTACCTAAAAGGTGAAAAACGGTAAACCCAAAAGGGAAAACGGGTTTCCAAAAAGGTGAACACTGGTACCCCCAAAAGGGGAAAAGGGGGGACCAAAAGGTGAAAACAGGTAAACCAGCAGGTGAACACTGGTACCAAAAGGAAAACGGGGGACCAACAGGGGAACAACCGGTACCAACAGGTTAAAAAAAGGGGTCCAACAGGGAAAACTGGTACCAACAGGTAAAAAGGGGTACCAACAGGGGGAACACTGGGCCAACAGGGAAAAAAGGGGTACCCAAAAGGTAACACTGGTACCAAAAAGGTTTTAAAACGGGGGGACCAACTGGTTGAACTTGGGACCCCGCAGGGGAAAAACCCGGGGACCAGCAGGTAAAACAGGTGAACCCCTTTGGGAGCAATAGGTTTAACATGGTACCAAAAAGGTTAAAAACGGGTACCAACAGGTTGAAAAACTTTGGAAAGGAAAAAGGTAAAACGGGTCCAAACAGGAAAACACTGGTACCCCAAAAGGTAAAACCGGGGACCAACCCGGTGGGAAAACTGGGACCAAAAGTTAAAACGGGTTTTCCAACCCGGTGAAAAAGGTACCAACAGGGGGAACACTTTTTACCAGCAGGGGGAAAAACAGATGAAAAACTGGTACCGGGCAGGGGGAACACAGGGACCAAAAGGTGGGAAACTGGGGAACCAAAAGGTTTTAAAACGGGTTAAACCCAAAAAGGTAAAACGGGTACCAAAAAGGTGAATACAGGTACCACCGGTGAACACCGGGACCAAAAAGGTAAAAAAAGGGGAAACCCAAAAGGTGGGAAAAACTGGTACCAAAGGTTTAAAAAGGGGACCAAAAAGGGGAACACTGGGTACCAACAGGTAAAAACGGGGACCAACAGGTGAACCCCAGGTTCCAAACAGGTGAAAAAGGGGAAACCCGCAGGGGGAACACAGGTGAAAAACTGGTAGCAAAAAGGTGAACACTGGTACCAACAGGTAAAAACGGGGACCAAAAAGGGGGAACACTTGGGAAACCAAAAAGGAAAAACGGGTTAAAACCCAAAGGGTTCAGCAGGGGAAAACTGGTTTCCAAAAGGTAAAACGGGGGGACCAAAAAAGGTGAACACTGGTACCAACAGGGAAAAGGGGGGGGGGTTTCCAAAAGGTAAAAGGGTAACCCCCAGGTGAACACGGGTTTCCAGCAGGTGGAAAACGGTGAACACTGGTTTGCAATAGTTTAACACTTGGGACCCAAAAGGTTAAAACGGGGTTTCCCAAAAGGTTAAAAACTGGTACCCAAAAGGGAAAACCCTGGGGGGTTCCAACAGGTGAACACGGTAAACCCAAAAGGTAAAAAGGGGGAAACCAAAAGGGTACCAACCCGGTGAACACTGGGACCCAACCCGGTAAAACGGTACCAACAGGTTTAAAAAGGTACCAAAAGGGGGAACACTGGTACCAACAGGTTTAAAAAGGGTAACCCGGGGGGGGGGGGGGGGGGGGGGGGGGGGGGGGGGCCATTTTTGGGGAACCCCCAAAAAGGTAAAACGGGAAAGGGAACCCAAAAGGGTGAACACTGGTACCAAAGGTTAAAACGGGTACCAAAGGGGACCAGCAGGGGAAAAACTGGGTTTTCCAAAGGTGAACACTGTACCAACAGGTTTAAAAAGGGTACCAACAGGTGAACCCCCTGGTACCTTAAAAGGTAAAAAGGGGGGACCAACGGGGGAATAAGGTTTCCAGCAGGTGAACACTGGTTTCCCAAAAGGTTTAAAAAGGGGGGACCACAGGGTTTAAAAACTGGTACCCCCAAAGGGTTTTAAAACCCGGGGACCAACAGGGGGAACACTTTTTTACCAACAGGTAAAAAAGGGAAACCCAAAAGGTTAAACACTGGGACCCAAAAGGTAAAAAGGGGAAACCCAAAAGGTGAACAAGGTACCAACAGGTTAAAAACGGGGGATCAACATTTTTTAAAACGGTCCCAAAGGTAAAAAAGGGACCAAAAAGGTGGGGGTACAGGTACCAAACAGGGGGAACACTTGGGGACCAACAGGGGAAAACGGGGGCCCGCAGGTGGGAAAACTTTGGGACCAACAGGTAAAACGGGTCCAACAGGTAACACTTTGGGACCAAAAAGGAAAACGGGTACCAACCCGGGAACATTGGGGACCAACAGGTTAAAAAGGGTACCAACAGGTGAATACAGGGACCAAACAGGGGAACCTGGTACCAAAAAAGGGAAAACCCGGGGACCAACAAAGGGGAACACTTTGGGGACCAACATTTAAAAAGGGTACCAACAGGGGAATACAGGTTTCCGCAGGTGAACACTTGGTACCAACAGGTAAAACGGGGACCGGGCAGGTGAAAAACTGGTACCAAAACAGGGAAAAAAGGGTACCAACAGGTGGGAACCCCTGGTACCCAAAAGGTAAAACGGGTACCAACAGGGGAAAACAAATTTCCCAACAGGTGAAAAAACTGGTTCCAGAAAAGGGGAAAACCCGATGAAAAACCCGGGGACCGACAGGTTTAACACAGGTACCAACAGGGGGGAACACTGGTTTCCAACAGGGAAAAAAGGGGGGGACCCCAAAAGTTGAACATGGGGACCCAACAGATAAAATGGTTTCCAACAGGTGAAATCAGGTACCCAAACAGGTGAACCTGGGGGACCCAGCAGGTTAACACAGATGAACAGGGTACCAACAGGTGAAAAAAAGGGTACCAAAAGGTAAAAACGGGGGGGGCCCCGCAGGGAACACGGGTACCCAAACAGGTGAAAAAAGTGAACACTTGGGTAGCAAAAGGTGAACATGGGATAAAAAAGGTTTAAAATCGGGGACCAACAGGTAAAAAAGGGGGACCAACAGGTGAATTTCAGGTTTCCAGCAGGTGAACACCCGATGAACTGGTACCAAAAAAGGTGAACACGGGGACCAAAAAGGTAAAACGGGGAAACCCAACCCGGGGGAAAACTGGTTAAACCCAAAAGGTGAACACAGGTTTTAACACTGGTACCAAAAAGGTGAACCCGGGTACCCAACAGGGGAACCGGGGACCAACAGGTAAAACGGGTACCAACAGGTGAATACAGGTACCAAGGGAGGTGGAAAAACCCGATGAACACTGGTACCAAAAGGTGAAAAACGGGTAAACCCGCAGGTAAAAGGGGACCAAAAAAGGGGGGGGAAAAAAAAACTTGGGACCCAACAGGTTTAAACGGGGGACCCAAAAAGGTTTAAAAAACGGTACCAACAGGTAAAACGGGGGACCAACAGGTGAATACAGGTACCAAAACAGGTGAACACAGATGAACACTGGTACCAACAAGGGGAAAACGGGTACCGCAGGTGAAAAAAGGGGGTTACCAAAACTGGTGAACACAGGGGGGAACATTTGGGGGGAACCAAAAGGGGGGGGAAACCCACGGGTACCAAAAAAGGGAAAACGGGGGACCAACAACAACAGGGGAACAACCCGGGGACCCAACAGGTGAAAACTGATGAAAAAAACTGGGACCAAACAGGTGAACACGGGTACCAACAGGTGAACACTGGTACCAACAGGTAAAACGGGTACCAACAGGTGAACACTGGTACCAACAGGTAAAACGGGTACCAACAGGTGAACACTGGTACCAACAGGTAACACGGGTACCAACAGGTGAACACTGGTACCAACAGGTAAAACGGGTACCAACAGGTGAATACAGGTACCAGCAGGTGAACACTGGTACCAACAGGTAAAACGGGTACCAACAGGTGAACACTGGTACCAACAGGTAAAACGGGTACCAACAGGTGAACACTGGTACCAACAGGTAAAACGGGTACCAACAGGTGAACACTGGTACCAACAGGTAACACTGGTACCAACAGGTGAAAACGGGTACCAACAGGTGAACACTGGTACCAACAGGTAAAACGGGTACCAACAGGTGAACACTGGTACCAACAGGTAAAACGGGTACCAACAGGTGAACACTGGTACCAACAGGTAAAACGGGTACCAGCAGGTGAACACGGGTACCAGCAGGTGAACACAGGTGAACACTGGTACCAACAGGTGAACACTGGTACCAACAGGTAAAACGGGTACCAACAGGTGAACACTGGTACCAGCAGGTGAACACAGGTGAAAACGGGTACCAACAGGTGAACACTGGTACCAACAGGTAAAACGGGTACCAACAGGTGAACACGGGTTGTCACAACCCTGTCATATTAAAGTAATTGGTTCTAAAAATGAAATCAAAGAAATATAAACAAACAGAAGGAAGAGGAGAGATGCAAGAAGAACAGGGAGCCGCTAGATCAAAGCTTTAGTTTAGCCGTTTACAGCCCTCACACTTTAGTGTTCTAGTAGTTAGAATAGTGGCTGCTGGAACTGGCCTGTAGTTTTCAATCTGTCAATAACAGGTACTAGCAGGTAGTAACAGGGGCCAGAACCCGGGGACCAGAACCAGGGGGCCAGAACCAGGGGCCAGAACCAGGGGGCCAGAGCCAGGGGGCCAGAGCCAGGGGACCAGAGCCAGGGCTTCAGAACCAGGGGACCAGAGCCAGGGGCCAGAACCAGGGGACCAGAGCCAGGGCTTCAGAACCAGGGGACCAGAGCCAGGGGCCAGAACCAGGGGGCCAGAACCAGCGGTCAGAGCCAGGGGACCAGAACCAGGGGGGCAGAATCAGGGGCCAGAACCAGGGGGGCAGAATCAGGGGCCAGAACCAGGGGACCAGAGCCAGGGCTTCAGAACCAGGGGACCAGAGCCAGGGGCCAGAACCAGGGGGCCAGAACCAGCGGTCAGAGCCAGGGGACCAGAACCAGGGGGGCAGAATCAGGGGCCAGAACCAGGGGACCAGAACCAGGGGGCCAGAATCAGGGGCCATAACCAGGGGACCAGAGCCAGGGGACCAGAACCAGGGGCCAGAGCCAGGTGGCCAAAAGCTGCTGTTTCCCAGTGTTTGTCTCCCCCTGCTGGTCGCTGTCTGCAGCTGCAGGTTCGATTCACCAACAGGAACTGATGTTTTTACTGAGTGGGCAGGATCAGGGTGGAAAGGAACACCCCACCAGAACAGCATCAGAACCAGAACCAGGTTCTGAATGTCTCCCATCAGAACCAAAATCAGACCCATTGTGTCTGACAGCTCAGGATAAGCAGAACCAGAACAGCAGTCAGCTTTATAAACTCTCACTGCAAATCCCACAATGCCCTGCAGCGAGCCCCCCTCCCCCAGCCCGGTAGGGTCAGCGTTTGATGCTGGGAGGGGGGGTTAATCTGTGAGGGGAGGGCGGAGCCTGATGAGTCTGAGTGAAAACCAATAATCCAGCAAACAGCAGCAGCTCAGACAGACAGAACTGGACCGTCTTCATCACCAGCATCATCTTCATCATTCTGACTGCTCAACACCTGCTCAGGTAAATCACTCCCCCCCTCCCTCCCCAGCCCCACCTGTCCTGGTTCCCCCTCTGGCTGTTAATGGTGCGGACCGGTTCCTCCTGATGCTGTAAACAGGTTCCATAAGGTTCTGACCTCCTAGACGGGTCGCTGCTGTTTGCTTTAACAGAGACGATGCAGAAGTTCTGATAGATTCAGAGCAGCCTGTGGTTGGTGATGATGATGACGAGCTGATGATGAAGTCACAGAGAGGATAAACAGACCCTGTCCCAGAATGACACTGAATAACTAGTCCAATCAGAGCCGGACCGGATCATGTCTCTCCTATCCTAGCTTCTCTTCATTGGCTTCCTGTTAAATCCAGAATAGAATTTAAAATCCTCCTTCTCACATATAAAGCCTTAAATGGCCAAGCTCCATCTGATATCAGAGATCTGATTGTTCCTGATGTTCCTAACAGAGCACTTCGCTCTCAATCTGCAGGTTTACTAGTGGTTCCTAGAATTTCTAAAAGTAGAATGGGAGGCAGATCTTTTAGTTCTCAGGCTCCTCTCCTGTGGAACCAACTACCAGTTTTAGTCCGTGAGGCAGACACCCTGTCTACTTTTAAGGCTAGGCTTAAAACTTTCCTTTTTGATAAAGCTTCTAGTTAGAGTGGCTCAGGTTATCCTGATCTATCTCTATAGTTCTGCTGCTATAGGCTTAGACTGCTGGAGGACATAGGGACCCCTTTTTCATCATTCTGCTTCATTCCCTGCTGCTCTCCAGCTCTGAGTTTAAATAAACATATTTAATTCAATCCTAATGGATCTGAAGATGTTCTCTCTTTGGAAATATTGGAGTCAGGTGGAACAAGACACACAGGCTTAAAGGTTCAGACAGTCAATGAATGAATGAATGGATGGATGGATGGATGGATGGATGGATGGATGGATGATGGATGGATGGATGGATGGATGGATGGATGGATGGATGGATGGATGGATGGATGATGGATGGATGGATGGATGGATGGATGGATGGATGATGGATGGATGGATGGATGGATGGATGGATGGATGGATGGATGGATGATGGATGGATGGATGATGGATGGATGGATGGATGAATGGATGATGGATGGATGGATGGATGGATGGATGGATGATGGATGGATGGATGATGGATGGATGGATGATGGATGGATGGATGATGGATGGATGGATGATGGATGATGGATGGATGGATGATGGATGATGGATGGATGGATGATGGATGGATGGATGATGGATGGATGGATGATGGATGGATGGATGATGGATGATGGATGATGGATGGATGGATGGATGATGGATGGATGGATGATGGATGATGGATGGATGGATGATGGATGGATGGATGGATGGATGATGGATGGATGGATGATGGATGGATGGATGGATGATGGATGGATGGATGATGGATGGATGGATGGATGATGGATGGATGGATGATGGATGGATGGATGGATGGATGATGGATGGATGGATGATGGATGGATGGATGGATGATGGATGGATGGATGATGGATGGATGGATGATGGATGGATGGATGATGGATGATGGATGGATGGATGATGGATGGATGGATGGATGATGGATGGATGGATGATGGATGGATGGATGATGGATGATGGATGATGGATGGATGGATGGATGATGGATGGATGGATGATGGATGATGGATGGATGGATGATGGATGGATGGATGATGGATGGATGGATGATGGATGGATGATGGATGATGGATGGATGGATGGATGGATGGATGATGGATGGATGGATGGATGGATGGATGGATGGATGGATGGATGATGGATGGATGGATGGATGATGGATGGATGGATGATGGATGATGGATGGATGGATGGATGATGGATGGATGGATGATGGATGATGGATGGATGGATGGATGGATGGATGGATGGATGATGGATGATGGATGATGGATGGATGGATGGATGGATGGATGATGGATGATGGATGGATGGATGATGGATGATGGATGGATGGATGGATGATGGATGGATGGATGATGGATGATGGATGGATGGATGGATGATGGATGGATGGATGATGGATGGATGGATGATGGATGATGGATGGATGGATGGATGGATGGATGATGGATGATGGATGGATGGATGATGGATGGATGGATGGATGGATGATGGATGGATGGATGGATGATGGATGATGGATGATGGATGGATGATGGATGGATGGATGGATGGATGGATGATGGATGGATGATGGATGGATGGATGGATGGATGGATGGATGGATGGATGGATGGATGATGGATGGATGGATGGATGGATGATGGATGGATGGATGGATGGATGATGGATGGATGGATGGATGATGGATGGATGATGGATGATGGATGGATGGATGGATGATGGATGATGGATGGATGGATGGATGGATGGATGGATGGATGGATGGATGGATGGATGGATGGATGATGGTTGGATGATGGATGGATGATGGATGGATGGATGGATGGATGGATGGATGATGGATGGATGGATGGATGGATGGATGATGGATGGATGGATGGATGGATGGATGGATGGATGATGGATGGATGGATGATGGATGGATGGATGGATGGATGATGGATGGATGGATGATGGATGGATGATGGATGATGGATGGATGGATGGATGGATGGATGGATGGATGATGGATGGATGGATGGATGGATGGATGATGGATGGATGATGGATGGATGGATGGATGGATGATGGATGGATGATGGATGGATGATGGATGGATGGATGGATGGATGGATGATGGATGGATGATGGATGGATGGATGGATGATGGATGGATGGATGGATGGATGGATGGATGATGGATGGATGGATGGATGATGGATGATGGATGGATGATGGATGGATGGATGGATGATGGATGGATGATGGATGGATGATGGATGGATGGATGGATGGATGATGGATGGATGATGGATGGATGGATGGATGATGGATGGATGGATGGATGATGGATGATGGATGGATGGATGGAGTTCCATCCATCATGGTGAAAGCCATCAGATAGATGTAGCACCCAGCTAGCCGTTAGCCATGCTAGCATCAGGTGAGTGGGGGTGTGGCCACACCTGGCGTGTTGCTGCTGCTTCGTTCCTCACCTGTCCTCTTCTCCACCGGCTGCATGTTGCCATCTCTCCTCCTGCAGATTCAGCCTCCCTCCTGCGTCTCCGGATGCATCAGTGTAGAGAAAGAGAGCAGGTGAGGAGGCCCCAGGAGGCGTCCTTCTCCTGGTGCCTCCTCACCTGCAGCTCACCTGGATGTTCTTCATCCAGCAGAACAACTTTTTATCAGCTTCTTCCTCTGAAGCTAATCTCCACCTGATGGTCTGAACTTCCTCCTGCAGCAGCGGCTCTGGCGTTGTGGTGACCCTAGTCTAGGTTCAGCCTGGTTTAGACGCTGATGGTCTGCTTCCTGTCAGTTCATGCAGGAACCTCTGATCCTCCAAACCAACAATGGAGCCAGTAGATCAACCAGCATGTTCCAGCTGGGAGCACTGGTTTGGATGGGATGCATGCTGTCTGGGTTAGAGTGGTTCATAGGGGAGGATCAACCATCAGCTTCCCAATAGCAGAAGAAGAAGAAGAGATGTGAAGTCATATTTTCATATCTGCTCATATCTTCAGTTGTTAATTATTTTCTTCTTCTTTTGTTTAAATGGACCACTTCCTGTCTGTGAACCGACCACTTCCTGTCTGTGAAACGACCACTTCCTGTCTGTGAACCGACCACTTCCTGTCTGTGAACCGACCACTTCCTGTCTGTGAAACGACCACTTCCTGTCTGTGAAACGACCACTTCCTGTCTGTGAATGGACCCGGTGAGTACTCCTGCAACACCCGCCCCCTCTGCTGCTACATTGGTCATCAATAAATAATAATCTGATTCTTAATAATACAGTCATTACCAGATTATAAATAATCTGGTTATTAATCAGATTATAGATAATCTGGTTAATAATCAGATTATTTATAATCCGGTCATTAATAATCTGGTTATTAATTAGATTATAAATAATCTGGTTATTAATAATCTGGTTATTAATAATCTGGTTAATAATCAGATTATAAATATTCAGGTAATTAATAATCTGGTTATTAATCAGATTATTTATAATCTGGTTATTAATAATCTGGTTATTAATTAGATTATAAATAATCTGGTTATTAATAATCTGGTTAATAATCAGATTATTTATAATCTGGTTATTAATAATCTGGTTATTAATTAGATTATAAATAATCTGGTTATTAATCAGATTATTTATAATCTGGTCATTAATAATCTGGTTATTAATAATCTGGTTAATAATCAGATTATTTATAATCTGGTTATTAATAATCTGGTTATTAATTAGATTATAAATAATCTGGTTATTAATCAGATTATTTATAATCTGGTCATTAATAATCTGGTTATTAATAATCTGGTTAATAATCAGATTATTTATAATCTGGTTATTAATAATCTGGTTATTAATTAGATTATAAATAATCTGGTTATTAATCAGATTATTTATAATCTGGTCATTAATAATCTGGTTATTAATAATCTGGTTAATAATCAGATTATTTATAATCCGGTTATTAATAATCTGGTTATTAATTAGATTATAAATAATCTGGTTATTAATTAGATTATAAATAATCTGGTTATTAATAATCCGGTCATTAATAATCTGGTTATTAATTAGATTATAAATATTCTGGTTATTAATAATTCGGTCATTAATAATATGGTTATTAATCAGATTATTTATAATCTGGTCATTAATCAGATTATTTATAATCTGGTCATTAAAAATCTGGTTATTAATAATATGGTTAATAATCAGATTATAAATATTCAGGTAATTAATAATCTGGTTATTAATCAGATTATTTATAATCTGGTCATTATTAATCTGGTTATTAATAATTTGGTTAATAATCAGATTATTAATAATCTGGTTATTAATAATCCGGTTATTAATAATCTGGTCATTCATGCCTCCTCTGTTCTGAGCTCATCTCTTTACTGCTGATGAGTCCAGATTCAGGTTCATCCCCAAAATGAGAATTTGCAGAAAAATTTCAATCAAATAGAGAAATATAATTTTTTTTAACTCTTTCTAAGTGAAACCCATCTAGCATGTAGATCATCACACATAGAGTGAACTGTTAAAGCCTTTATCTAATCCCTCAGAACATCAGGAAACTCTAATCTTATCAGCAGGTTGTTTTCTCTGAGCGTCTCTGGGAGCGCCGCCTCACTGAAAGGAAGCAGCTTTTCCTTCCACTAAACTTTCCTGGTTGTCTCTCTCCAGAACAACCAGCTCCTGTCTCCCAGTGACCCAGACTGAGGCGGAAGGAGCAGGATTTGACCGGAAGTAAAGCTTTAATCTGAGATGAGGGACAAAAATATAAAACTTTTGTCTAATATTTATTGTTTAGAGCTGTACGGTCTTCAGCCTGGCGTGCGTCATGACGTCACAGTGTGTCGTAGTAGGTAATGACGTAAAAAGGAGAGTGCAGTCGGTGACCGGGCGGAAAGAGGGCGAGCGTCCTGCACGAGGACAGGTAAGCCTCCGCTTTGATGTAGAGCATGTGGTCCGGATCCAGGCCGGATCCGGACCGGAGGAGCTGAGCCGGTTCCGATCCATCAGACAGAACCTGCGGCTGCTGCACGGTCCCGATCCCGCTGCAGCTGGCTGCGCGTGTCCGTGTCCTGCTGCAGGACCCCACACGTGCGCGCGCGCACATCGGGACACTCCCGATCAGGAGCCGCGGGGTCGGTGCTCCTCCGCCGGGTCGGTGCTCCTCCTGGGACGGAACCGGTTCCGTTCATCAGTCCGTGCTCCGGTTCTGCTGCGGCTCGGAGCCTAGATGATGAGTCAGCAGATTCAGATGAAGAGCATCCGCATCTTCATCAGGTCCCCCTGAACAAAGCAGTGCTGCTGAGGATGAGGAGGAGGATGAGGAGGAGGATGATGATGATGATGATGATGATGATGATGATGATGATGATGATGATGAGGAGGAGGATGATGATGATGATGATGATGATGATGATGATGATGATGATGATGATGATGATGATGGGAGTTTCCTGCTGCTTTGCTTCATCTGGAGAATAAACTAAGATGAGAGGAACCTTCATTAAGACAGAAAATATTCTCATAGAATATAATAGAAATATTCAGAGATGTTGAGAACATGAGAGAACAGTTCCTGTTCTGGTCTGGTTTCTGTCCCCAGATCTTGGATCATAGAAGTTGTGGCCTGAATGAAGCCTTCTGGTTGGAGAAAAATAAATAGTTCTGCTGCTATAGGCTTAGACTGCTGGAGGACATAGGGACCCCTTTTTCATCATTCTGCTTCATTCTATCTCTATTCTCCCACTCTGCAGAATCTGTTAGTTCAATCTCTAACGTTCTGCTCTCTCTGCTTTTTCTCATAGTAGCTTCATCTGGTCTGTTCCTGTTTGGCTGTGACTCCATCCTGGAGAGAAATATCAGCTGTGCTGCTGCCATCAACACCTTTGTTTCTAGATGTTGGAGCTTGGCCTGTTTTCCAGTGTAGTCCTGTTTCTCTGACTGTGACTAACTGGATGTGCTCTCTTCATCCTCTGACATGGGAGCTGGCTCGGAGCTCGTCTGCCTGGCTGTGTGTTTCCTGGACGGGGCCGCCTGTGGAGCTGGTTGACAGTTGCCTTTTGTATCTATGCTTCTTTTTCTATGTCTGCTTCTGTCTCCTTGAACCCCAGTGGGCCTCAGCAGATGGCCGCTCACACTGAGCCTGGTTCTGCTGGAGGTTTCTTCCTGTTCAAAGGGAGTTTTTCCTCTCCACTGTCGCTACAAGCATGCTTAGTGTGAGGGATTGCTGAAGAGTCAATGAGTCGATGCAATCAGCTGGTTTTCCTTAGATAGAAAACTTTGAATCAATCTGACTGGATGATCTGGTGAACTGGAAAGTGACCTGAGATGACATGATGGGAATTGGAGCTATAGAAATAAACTGAATAGAATTGAATTTAATTCAATATTTAGCTAGCCTGGTGCTAGCTAAATATTCAGTTTGTTAAATAAATGTTTAATTTGGAGCTAAATAGTAAGAAATAAAAAAGTAAGATTTTTATAAATTAATGAATTACAGAGTGAAAAAAGGACTTAAAATAAACCCCTCAGAGCGCCCCCACCCTTAGAGCGCCCCCACCCTTAGAGCGCCCCCACCCTTAGAGCGCCCCCACCCTTGCATTGCCTCCACCCTTAGAGCGCCCCCACCCTTAGAGCGCCCCCACCCTTAGAGCGCCCCCACCCTTGCATTGCCTCCACCCTTAGAGCGCCCCCCACCCTTAGAGCGCCCCCACCCTTAGGGCACCCCCACCCTTAGAGCGCCCCCACCCCCACCCTTAGAGCGCCCCCACCCTTAGAGCGCCCCCACCCTTAGAGCGCCCCCACCCTTAGGGCACCCCACCCTTAGAGCGCCCCCACCCTTAGAGCGCCCCCACCCTTAGAGCGCCCCCACCCCCACCCTTAGGGCACCCCCACCCTTAGAGCGCCCCCACCCCCACCCTTAGAGCGCCCCCACCCTTAGAGCGCCCCCACCCTTAGAGCGCCCCCACCCTTAGGGCACCCCACCCTTAGATCGCCCCCACCCCCACCCTTAGAGCGCCCCCACCCCCACCCTTAGAGCGCCCCCACCCTTAGAGCGCCCCCACCCTTAGGGCACCCCACCCTTAGATCGCCCCCACCCTTAGAGCGCCCCCACCCTTAGGGCACCCCACCCTTAGAGCGCCCCCACCCTTGCATTGCCTCCACCCTTAGGGCGCCTCCACCCTTAGAGCGCCCCCACCCTTAGAGCGCCCCCACCCTTGCATTGCCTCCACCCTTAGAGCGCCCCCACCCTTAGAGCGCCCCCACCCTTAGGGCACCCCCACCCTTAGAGCGCCCCCACCCTTAGAGCGCCCCCACCCTTAGAGCGCCCCCACCCCCACCCTTAGAGCGCCCCCACCCTTAGAGCGCCCCCACCCTTAGAGCGCCCCCACCCTTAGGGCACCCCCACCCTTAGAGCGCCCCCACCCTTAGAGCGCCCCCACCCTTAGAGCGCCCCCACCCCCACCCTTAGAGCGCCCCCACCCTTAGAGCGCCCCCACGCTTAGGGCACCCCCACCCTTAGAGCGCCCCCACCCTTAGAGCGCCCCCACCCCCACCCTTAGAGCGCCCCCACCCTTAGAGCGCCCCCACCCTTAGAGCGCCCCCACCCTTAGGGCACCCCCACCCTTAGAGCGCCCCCACCCTTAGAGCGCCCCCACCCTTAGAGCGCCCCCACCCCCACCCTTAGAGCGCCCCCACCCTTAGAGCGCCCCCACCCTTAGAGCGCCCCCACGCTTAGGGCACCCCACCCTTAGATCGCCCCCACCCTTAAAGCCCCCCCACCCTTAGGGCGCCCCCACCAGGTTTAATCCCTCAGTGACAGCCTTGAGTTCTTCCTGCAGCTTCCAGACGTCCTTCATCCAGATGTTCTGCAGAACCTGGAGAACATTCAGTCATCTATAATACGTCTCTGTAGGATCAAGCCTCCTTTATTTTGAAATGCATTTTTACTTCCTGTTTGGCTCCTTTGGTCTTCAGAGGTTGACATGTTCCTCAGTCGTCCCTCAGAAATATCCTGGATATTCATTTCTGCTGGATGACAGAGGAATTAATCCTGGAGCGGATCGGCTTTGATTAGAAACAGGAAGCAAAGCTCCCAGATGGCCGCGTCTGTTTGAAGCAAGGCTTAGCGTCTTTCTCTGAGGCCAGAAGATCCCAACCATTGGGTTCATTACATCAGTTCTTCTTCTTCACTGTTTGCTTTGTTTCAGAACCAAATAAAAATGGAGCAGGGAGTAGCTAGGGGGCGCTGTTTGGAAAGATCAGCAGTCAAACATTAGGAGTAAAAATTATGGTTATTTAGCGCATTCTTTTTTCACTCATTTACTTTTACAAAAATCTTACTTTGTTGAATAAATATTTAGCTACAAATTAAATATTTATTTAACAAACTGAATATTTAGCTAGCACTAGGCTAGCTAAATAGTTAGCTAGTCTGGGTAATATTATTTCTATAGCTCCAATTCACATCATGTCATCTCAGGTCACTTTATAGATCCAGATCAACCAGATCATCCAGTCAGATTGATTCAAAGTTTTCTATCTAAGGAAAACCAGCTGATTGCATCGACTCATTGACTCTTCAGCAATCCCTCACACTAAGCATGCTTGTAGCGACAGTGGAGAGGAAAAACTCCCTTTGAACAGGAAGAAACCTCCAGCAGAACCAGGCTCAGTGTGAGCGGCCATCTGCTGAGGCCGACTGGGGTTCAAGGAGACAGAAGCAGACATAGAAAAAGAAGCATAGATACAAAAGGCAACTGTCAACCAGCTCCACAGGCGGCCCCGTCCAGGAAACACACAGCCAGGCAGACGAGCTCCGAGCCAGCTCCCATGTCAGAGGATGAACTGGATCTAACATCCAAGTTGAAGGCTTAGATGAAGACAAGGCCAGAGTAGGTGGGGACATGTCCACACCAGTCCTTCAGAAAGTTCCAGCTGTGGCAGAATGAACGTGGCCTTCATGCCCAGTGATGAGTGAATAAACCAACCAATGAGAGATGGTGGATGATCCTCCCACCACATCGTGTTAGTATTTGTTTTCTTGCTTTATATTATTTTACAGTTTATGTTTAAGTTGGTTATTTCTTTTAGACGGGTACTTTCTAATGGGCGAACACTTTGGTTAATGTCTGTCTGAATGGTTTATTTAGTTGCTCTTTTGTTTGCTGCTGATGCAAACCAGCTGCAGGAGGAGACCTGGAGCGTACCATTTGCTTTTTGAAAGACTGACGGGGGAGGCTTGTTTCAAGTTGTTTTTTATTAGATCATTTTGTGACTTAAATAATCACTTATTATTGTTTCTGCTAAATAAAAGTTAGTTTTGCTTTATTTGTTTCATAGAATGGTTCATTTTGTGTTTATTGGTTCTCTTGTTATGTTGTGTCTCCCTCTTGTGGTAGACTTGGGTTACTCCATCCCTTTTTAAGCAGCCGTTAGTTATTTGTTTGCAGGTCAGTTTTTTGTTTGAGTTGGTTCCTCAGTTGACCTCAGTTAAGTTGGGCCCAGATTCATGTTATTTATTATTTAAGTTATTCTGTTTTGCTTTCGCGCCTTTCTTAAAAGATTTTGACACGATTAAATGAAAGCACTTTTTCAAATGTTGAACACCTTTTGTCCTTATTTAATCAAACGGAACCAGATGCTGCTTTGCTTCGGCAGCTTTACAGCCTTTCATTCCGGAACCTTCCTCCCAGAATCTCCTCATCATCCTCCACCAAATCAGATTACATCAGATTGTCTCTGTCTGTAATCCCTCTCTCTGTGGTTGCCGTGGTAACTGTTCACCTGACAGCTGGAAGGGGTCAGCAGCTGGTAACCATGGTGCTAGGAGTGATGACACGGTGGTTAGAGAGGAGTGGATTTTCCTGGTGTTCTGCTTCGGTTCCGGTCCGGTTTCTGCTGTGGTTCTGATCATCGACTCGCAGTTTCAGATTCTGCTGCGCAGACGTTCCTCCATCAAACAACTAAACATCCTGTTTTTCTTTTAAACTCTGAAATCCCTACAGTTAAACTGTGACATCACTGTCTCACAGGTGAATCACCATGACAGCAGAGCCAGGTGAAGCCCCGCCCCTTGAGGCAGAGTCTTTCCCTGAAGCTGCCGCCCACTCCACGCCAAAACAGGTGACAACTCTCAAACACCTAATGACCTTTGAACTCTAGCAGCGGTGAATTGTGACATCATTTCCTGTGTCCTCAGGGAGGGGAGCTAGCTCGGAGCTCATTGGCTGAGGACTCGAGCAGTCACCTGTCTTCGAACAGTCGCATCGCTCGCTCTCCGGCCAGAAACGTGCTGAGCTTTAGGACCATGCAGACCAAGGTGACCCTGCTGGATGGGACGCTGTTCACCTGCGTGGTGGAGGTGAGACAAGAAAGGGGTGGAGCTTATAGAGAGAAGATGTTCAGTAGTGTCATGGCGACGGCACGCGGGCTTAGATTGGAGGGAACTGGACTCTCGTTTTGACCCCGATCCAGGAGTCTTTAGGCTCCTCTGAAGAGCAAAGTGTTTGGGTTTTGGACAGAGAGGGCAGATGTTTTGAAAGAGGAATAAAGAAGCCATCTTTGTGAAAAGAGAAAAGCCACCAAGGAGCAGAGGAGGAGGATTGAGGTTCCAGCCTCCAAGCCTGGAACTCATTCCAAAGAAGTTATATAAGCTGTTCCATTAAGATTCAAAGGACCAATCACAGAGCCCCGACACAATAAAAGGCTTCAACAATGCAGTAGAATAAAGGGGATCTGGTTAGCATCTGACCGCTGTAGCTAACGGATATGCTTCATGCTAGTGACGTTACGCTACATGATTGGCTGAATGTTGCCACATGACGTAAAACATAGTGGTTGCCCAGAAAACGATAATAACATCACGCAGCGTCTGTGTGCCGAGTCGGGAGCATCTGTAGCGTTAGCGTGTCTAATGACCAATAAAGTTTTACCTTATCGATGACAAAACTGAAAAAAATCTGTTTCTGGTGAACAAAGTAACTGTTAGACCGTGATATAAAGAGCTGGGTAGCGCTGTGGCTAGCTGTAGCTAACAGGATAGCCTATTTTAGCTCGCTTAGCTAGCCATATTAAGCTACACTGCTTTTGAATTTGTGTCAACAACAACCGTTTGTTTTCTACAAGTAGAATTTTATTTCTGTAAAATCTCCATGAAAGTCATTTTTAGATGTTCTATTCGTCCTCCTCTGCCCTCGGATCTTAATAAAAATAATAAAAATAAGCTGAGACTGTCATAAACGGGACCGATGGACCCAGTATTCAAGGTGAATCAGAGAATGGGACGATTCAAACCGTTTAATGACAGAAAATAAAACGCACGCTGCTGAGGATAATCGGACCGCAGCAGCTGCAGGGGGCGGGGCATAAACCATCGCTGGCACTCTGGATGTGAGACAAACACAGGTAAGTGACCACCATCACCTGACAGGAGAGGATTATCACTTACCTGGTTTCACAGTTCAGTCCATCCTCCTTTAAAGAGGCGCAGGAAGCCGATCCAGGTCAAGGGAAACCAGATCAAGCAGGAACAGTTCAGGAATCCAGGAGATCTCAGTTTGAGGTTCTGATCCAAGCAGGAACCGAGGGATCCAGGCTTCCAGGAATCCTCAGAGCGTTTAGGCAGGTTCAGATGCAGACGGGTCCAGAGGCGTGGCCAGACAGACACGCACAGATGAAGACAGGCAGGCTCAGTGGTAGAGAGGAACAGAGACAAGACGTGGTTCCAGGATAAATACCGAACTTTAAACTGGTCTTCACCTTGGAGCCAGGCTTACAGGCTTACAGGCGCAGTACAGTTTGTGCGAGTGGAGTTGCCATATGGTGACGTCATAAGAAGGGGCGGGGCCACAAGCAGATCTGATACCTACAGCGGGAGTGTGGACCTCCAGCAGGAGGACAGACCTCCATGCTGCTGAAATGCATCAGCGCTCCAACTAGAGTTTGCTCTGCTTGAGACGACGGAATATAGACTTCTAGATCGGTTGTAGTCTCCTAGATCGTTATAGACTTCTGGATTGGTTGTAGACTCCTGGATCAGTTGTAGACTCTGTATCAGTTGTAGACTTTGTATCAGTTGTGGACTCTGGATCAGTTGTAGACTCTGTATCAGTTGTAGACTTTGTATCAGTTGTGGACTCTGGATCAGTTGTAGACTCCTGGATCGGTTGTAGACTCCCGGCTCGGTTGTGGACTCCCGGATCGATTGTGGACTCCTGGATCGGTTGTAGACTTTGTATCTGTTAAAGTGAGAAGGATTTGTCCCCTTCAAAGTAAAGGCTGTAACGCCCCGGGGCCTCCTCACACGGTTCTTTTCCTGGGAGCAAGTTATTTACTACTCTTAACTCAAACTCGTTAAAACCATATAAAAAAGGACTATAAAAACAGGAGTAAAAAAGTAACAGAGTTTATTCTAGATCAGGTCGTTACAGGACAGAGAAAAATGCTTCGAGCTATGCACAGCTGTGGTCTCAAAAATCACGTCCGCAAGCGTCCGGCAAAGTTTGAGCCCCGATGAAGGTCATCACCTGCTTCTTATACCTTGTGAGTCTATGTGTTGCATCATGTGGATGCTTAGCTGTCCGTATCAGAAACTGACACGCCATCCATGTCTTGAACTCCATGCAGGTTGCCTCTCTGTCTCAGGGTTACAGATACAGCAGCTCTCCTATCAGACCGGCTCCAAGATGTGCCCATATCCTTTGTACTCTTAGAGACACAAAGGCTGTCTTGATTAGATGACCTCCGTACACACCGTGATATCCACAATGTGAAGGAAGGCCTTCTGCTCTGTCTAATCTGACAAACAAATTAACAGTGCACATGATGTATAAATAATAAACCCTAACAACTCCCCCTGATAAGTTACCGTTTTTACAGGTAACTTAAAAAACACAGGAAGCGGCACATCTTCGAAGGACCGGGTGACCCAGAGAGCATCTATAATTAGTCAAGTATCATTAATTAGGAATCAAAAGTAATCACAATCAAAGCTTCACAGACCAAATGTTCTCACTCAAGACCACAGTTTCAGCATTTAACTACAATTTGGGTGTCATCTAATTAAAGGAAAGCTGTTTTAGTTTCCTATGCGCACATTATTTTAAGTTACCTTAGAGTAGATAACCTAAGCCTATAAATCTAATAAGGCCAAATTCATCTACTCTCACTCCCACCGGGAGGCCTCCTAAATGTGACCGCTCCTCATGGATAAACCATCTATTCAACTTTACCAATCATTCAGTCACAGTAGGGGACGTCACAGGACAGGTTGGGCCGTTCTCCACCGGAAAACGCTACCCTCTCTAAAAGGTAGTAAAAACCGGGGTGACCCCGGGGAAATCCCACTCTCGGCCAATCTGAGCAAGTAAAACCCTGTTTTGAATCTGATAATTATCATTACCAACTACTTAAAGAACCTGTAAGGTTCAGAGTCTTCCTACATCAAAGAAAAAGTGGCATAAAACGTGATCTTGGTGGGTCTGGAGCAAAATGTCTCCATGATTTTCATCAAAACAAAATCAAAATAAATCAAAACATATACATCACAATTAGGTTAAATCAAGAATTATCCTGGTCCGAGTTAAAAACAAATGATGAATATCACTGATGATGATGGATTCTTTCAGTGTCTCTATCACTCATCAATCTAATTAATCAATCAGAGTCTCGTATGGCCTCCTCCACAGCTCCTTTGTTCGCCATGCAGTCCAATGGCGGATAGATGCTGAATCCATGTGGTGGTTCTCATGGACTGTTCTCATCACAGTTCATCAACCCTTTCCTCCGGGAACCCTTCGACACACAGAGAGTGCAGTCAGTGTTCTTATCACGATAAACAATGTCTTCAATGAGCAATTCCTTATTCACTCAAAATCTAAGTGCAGTCACAACCAGATATTCTTATCCACAATTACTTTCCCTTTATCCCTTAAATCACCATTAAACTGACTACATTTCAATTAATTATCCATGGACTCTGTGTTTTTTCAGCAGATTATTTCAGTGTCTATTCAAAAAACAAAAAATAAAAATAAATAAAAAAGAAATCCCCAAAAACATTAAACATTTAACATAACCTACCTTTCAATGCCTGGCAGTTGAAAGTTATTTATACCAGTATGTATTCAGCCTGAACATCCTATGGATGTTTCAGCTCATCATTTTTGTTCATATAAGCTCAAAATCACTGCAACTAATATAATCTAATTCAAGGAACCTGTAAATATTTAGAAAACATTCAACCCTTTTTTACACATTGTAACACTCAATTCATGGATTAAATAAATGAATTTTAAAACCATTTCTACATCATAGCATATTAAGTTTTAGTTTCGTCTAAACTTGTAACTGCATTTTAGTTTACTGCTACACCCTCCCCAGAAAATTATTAGAAGTTCTTTAATCTCTAAGGAAAAAACCCAGCTTGGCGCAGATTCCCCCTATTAAAAACTCCCCCATCAGACCTTGTATCCGTGAATGTTAGTGTATGAAAGAAAACCTCATTCCCATGTGGACCCTTGTGTGTTCTTCCAGTCGTTAACCGTGTGTGGGCGTGTTGTTACGTGACAGTATGTGTGTGTGTCTATGTGAGTGGATCTATACGTGGGAAACTGGTCAGGAGCCATCCCGCTACTGGTTTGGAAGAAAAAGTGTTTCTTGGAGCAGTGATCCTCTCCAACATGCAAAAAAGTTCGATGTTCGGACAAGTCCATCAGGTTTCCCTCTGTTACCACAGCAGCTTTGAACCATAAGAGTCTTGGGGCCATGTGTCCCCACACCCCCTGAAGGATAAGTCTTTACCTGAGTCATCAGCAGTATCACATAGAGGTAGAAGGAAACAGAGCGTCAGAGGTGTTCCTCCCTTCAAGAGGAAATGTCATATTGAAATGTTCATCTGCTCAGAGCACAGGATTGTACTCTGACTTGCTGCTGCGTTCCCAAAACTCAGCAGTACACAGTTCCTGAAGGTGTTGAATTCGACTGCACCCCCTCTATGCAAAGTGTCCAGCTATAGTCCATTTAAAATATTCTCCAAAAAGCAGTGCTCCGATGAGAAAAAACAAACAAAACAAAAACAAAGAACAAAGAACAAAATAAAAACAAGAAAAAAGAAAATCTGTTCCAACATCCCCAGAACCAGTCAATAGTTGTCATATCTGGACCCCTGACCAGATCCAAAAATGTGCAGGAAACATAATCTCCTCTTATATGTGTTATCTCAAATAAACTAAACACTAAAGTGTGCATCCCCTCTAAAGTATTAATTGCAGCTCTAGTGAAGTAAAGTCAGGTGTTCTTATTGCTTCATGCATTAAAAGTATGGTTACCCATCCCCCAAATTGTATATAGCCCCTCAAATGCTATTTATAACTCTGCTCGCAGTAAAAAAACAAAACAAACAAAAAACAAATAAAATTAATCAAAACAAATAAAATAAAATAAAAAGATAAAATAAATGGTGAAGTTTTAGTCCCTGGGCCTGATATTGAATTGCCATAATCTCGTTAACACTATAAGTCTTCATCGTTATTGCTTATATTGAAAGAAACCATCATTTGCTTTAAAAAACTTTTTTGTTTCCAAAAATGTTATAATTTCCCCAAAAATTCCCTTCTTTTTGAGTTTACTTTACCTTTTCCCAAAAATTTTAAAGTTTCAACTTGTTCCCCTTTAAAAATTATTTTGCTAATTAACAAACCTGCCCAAAATTTTTTATAAAAAACCCCCCATTCTAATTTACCCAAAATAGTAAAAAAACCCCTCTAAACCCCCTTTTTTTTTTTCCCCTCTATGTAAGTTCTCCACCCCCTGTTTGATAAAAAGAAATTTTCCCAGCCCTTTTAAAAAATCTGCCCGGTAAATTTACCCCCTAAAAATTTATTTTTCCATTTTTTTTGCCATCGCTTCTGATTTTTTTCTTTTTTAAAAAAATAAAAAAATAAAGCAAAAAATTAAAAAATTAATCCCCAAATACTGCCCGTTTTTTTAGAAAGAATACCTTTTCTCCCTGTGATCCCCTTTTTTAAACCCAAAAAATATTTTTCCCCATATGACCCCCCTTTGTATTTTTTAAACCCGGGTTTTTAAAAAAAAAAGTTGGCCCAAATTTTTCATTGTAAAATTAAGAAATCGGGTTTTGTTTTTTTTTCCCAAGTTCATTTTTTTCTTTTTTTTTTTTTAAACCCGTTTTTGCCCCTTTTATCCCTTTTCCCCCCTTCCATAAACCCTTCACTGCCGGGTTTTCCCTTTTCTCGCCAAACAGGGGGGCATCCAGTCTTTTCCCTTTTAATGTTCGCATCTCACGTGAAACCCCAATCCTCCTTCTGTAGTTTAGGACCCAAAATTAGTCCCCCCCGTGCCCCTTGTGGGTTTTAATCCACCCTGTGACTAAAGGGAAGGGAAAGTGTCCAATGCCCCTCTTCAAACAAAAAAGATCCATTGTTTTTTTTAAAAACTTTTTCCATCCGTAGTGTAGTCAAAACTTTTCAAACAAAATGAACATGCTTGCCACGTCTTTTTTTTTTTTTTTTTTTTTTTTTTTCAAAAAGGCCCTAAGATGTTGGGAAAAACCAAACAGAAAAAACAAAAAAAACATACAGACACAAAAAACCCGACAAACATTTTAAAAACAAAAAAAAAACCCCCAGGGGTCCCTCCGACTTTCCAAATATTTTTTTGGTTCATCGTGTTTTTCATTTAAGCCTCTGTCAGAAATTGACTGCTCTTAATGTTTTTTCCACCCCAAAAAAAAGCTGTGAGCTACAAACCACCAAAATAAATTCGGGCCCTCATAGGTCATATCAGAACCGAGAGGAATTAAAACAAACCCAGAGCTCCCCCAGAATGGCCTTCAGCCGGGAAAAAAACATGAAACAACATGTTTTTATAAAGATTACCCCCTTTTGTTATGCCCCCGTGCTCCTTTTTCAAACCCTTTTTAAAAATGCAAATTTATGTTAATGTCACATCAAAAAAAATTCTTAATCAAACCCCCCCTTTACCACACACATTCACCCTCACATGCAATTTCCCCAAATTTAGGACAACAGACAGACATTGGGGCCCCAAAAAAGTTTTTTTACATACAGTATAATTTAGATTTAAACTTTTCTTAAGGGTTTTTTCCCCCAAATTTTAAACCCCCAAAAAAAAAAATCTTTTCACCCGTCCCGGGCTTAAGACCCCTGCACCAGTGCTTTTCAGCCCTTTAATTTTAAGGGGATTTTTTCCAGGGTTTGGGGGTTTAAAATATATGGGGCAAAATTTTTTGGGGGCCTAAAAATTTTTTTGGGGTCACTTAACACCCAAAATAAGTTTTCACACCCTTTATTTTTATTTTTTAAGGGGTCCCCCAAAAATGACCCTGTTTTGAAATTTTTAAATTAAAGAGAAACCCCCCCCTAAGGGGTTCCCGAAAAAATATGTTTTTGTTTTTCTCCCGGGAAAAACCCATTACCCGTTGTAGTTTTTTGGCAGGTGGGCACATAAAGATTCATGGGCTGTATCTGGCCCCCTTATTAAAACCCTAAAAGGACAGTTGCTGCCCTCAAATTTAAAAAATCTATCAATGCGCTGGAAATTTTCAAAAACTACCCCCCCCATAACTAAACAAATAGTGGGATCCCCCGGGCCTCCCTAGTTTTGCTGAAATTTACTTTTCCCTTTTTCTAATTCTTTCCCCGAAAACCCCCACATCATCTTCTTTGCCATTTTTCCCCCCTTTTCTATCCCAAATCACCCCCCATTTTTTTCTACTTTCTGTCCCCGCCTCTCTTTTATCCATGAACCCCAAACCCTTTTTAAATTTTTCTATTTGATGGGAACCCACCCCTATTTTTTAACAGGTTTTTTTGAGTAAAGGGTCCATTTAATCCACCCTTTGATATCCTCAGTGATCGGTGTTCAATTTTAATTTTTCTTTGCTACAGTTTGGGCAAACTTAGCTTGTGTGGGGCCCAACATTTTTTAAATATAAGTCCCGAATCATTTACTCTAAAAAGCCCAAAAACCCAAAACCATTCTAGTGTAGTTTAAATTTGGGAGATGTCTTTAAGGTAAAAAAAATGCTTCTAACTCCCCGGGCCCGCTTGGCTGTGTCGGCCCGGTTTTGCACTTTCTCTCTGTGTCTTTTTCCTTTTCTCTCCTGCCCCTAATGAAGGGGGTGCTCTGTGGGATCCACGTTTGGAGCCCCAATGTTGGGGGGGGGGGTTTTAAAAACACTGAAAAAGTTTAATAATTGAATTTCTTACCTTTAAAATGTTCATTTCAAGACATCGTAAATTGTAAAAAATATCAACCCCTTATATTTTTTTAAACTTTTTTTTATTTTTATCATATCTTCCCCCCATTTCTAAACCGAAATTTGCCCCCTCCCGCCCCATCTCCCCCCTTTAGACTGTCAGGCCCCTAGGGGGGTGCCCTTCCCTGTTCTGTGCCCCTGCTTCAAAAATTGGGGGGGGGGGTTGGGCATTCGCTGGGAAAACTTTATTTACCGCCTCCTCTATTTTAAATTTTGGTTTGGAAAAACCCCTTTTGTACCTCCTTGTCCCAAATTTTTCCTCTGTAGGCCTTTTTTTCACAATTTATGCAATATTAGATTTTCTCATGAAAGGTTTTTTTAAAACCCCCGAAGTTCGAGTGCCTGCCCCACCTCCCTGAGCCCCCCTTTTTTCTCCACCCGTTCCTGTTTTAGGGCCCTTTTCAGAAAAAATTTTTACTAAAAATTTTAACTTTTGGGTTTTTCAATCAAAATCCAAAAGTTTTGTTTCTACTTTCTGGTGTTTGTCCGTCCCAACACAAACCCGCACCAGCCATTTTTTTTTGCGACTTTTTGACAAACTATTTTTTTGTGTATTTCCCAAATTAAAAAAACCCTGTTGTGAAGTGTTTGGAGGTGGGGCCCCCCAAATTTCCCCCAAAAATTCCATTTTTCTCTCATTTTTTTTAACCCCTTCATAAATTTTCTAATGTGGGGTTCTGCATCCTTCAAAGGTTTAACTCGCCATGATCATTTTCTCCCTTTAAACCAGAAATCGCTTTTTAACGAGGTTTTCTGGGGTTCATTTTTAGTCCAATGCATCCCTCTTTCACACCTTCCCCTTCACACAGTGTATAAAAATCAGACCTCGACGTTTTTACGGAGATCCCCCGGGGCTTTTTAAAATTTTTTCCATAAAATTTAGTGAGCCGCTTTTTTTGCTAAGGAAAACGCATTCGTCAAACCCAAATGTGTCCCTCAAGGAAGTTGTTTTTCCTTTAAATGAAAAGGGAAAAAAAAAAAAAGGAAATTTTAAAAAAAAAAAGATTTAATTTTGTTCCGCCCAGGGTTTACTTTCCCCCAACTTTTTGGATTAGACCCAAAAAAGTTTTCCTAATCCGGGCATCAGTCTTTTTCTTTGTTTTTTGAAAGGGAAAATCATTTTATCGTTTTCTCTTTTTCCCTTTTTAAGAGAAGAGAAGGGGAAAAAGAAAAAAAACCTAAAAGGTCCGTTTCCCAACCTGACCCGCTTTCCCTTTTTTCCCGCTCGGGTTTTTTTTGTAAATGTCCTTTTGGGAGGGGATACTGGCAAAAATCCCCGCCGGCTATGTGGGCTGGGTTTTTTGGGCTGGCGTCTGTTTTTAAGAAGTGCATCTTCCCTGTCTGCAGGCAACCGGGAATAAAATCACCGTCCCCCTTTTTGCATGCAGAAACCGTTGGGGTTTCCAAAACCCAATTAAACCTAGTGAGGGAGTATAGTTTTCCCCCGAAGAAATTTGGGGCAGTCGCCTTTAATCGGACTTTTAAAACCCCCTAAACCCCCAGCAGAACGGGGACGAATTTTTTTTCTTTCCCCTCTCCTTTTTTTTCTTTTTTTTTTTTTTTTTGTGTACAGGTTCGCAATGTAAAAAAAAAATTTAAAAAACCAAACAAATACAAAAAAAAAAAAAAAAAACCGCAAAAAAAAAAAAATAAAATCACTCTGAGCAATTTCTCTTTTTTTTTTTGGTTAAAAAACTTCAGCTCCTTCAGAAAATCACAACACAGCCCAAAATGTTTTAACAGTAAAAAAAACCTGGAGGGTAAATTTTTTTTAAAAAGGGAAACTCCTCCCTTATCAGGGTTTTTTTCGGGCCCCAGGCGTGGGGCTTTTTCCTCGGGGGGCTCTGTTGTTTTGCTTTCCAGGCCCCGGGCGGGAAAAACCAAATTTTTTAAAGTGAGAAGGGTTTGTCCCCCCTTCAAAAATAAAGGCTGTAAGGGCCCCGGGGGCCCCCTCACAAGGGGTTCCCTTTTTCCCGGGAGCAAATTATTTACTACTCTTAACTCAAACCCCGGGTTTAAAACCCCTATAAAAAAGGGCTATAAAAACAGGGGTTTAAAAAAATAACAGAAATTTTTTCTAGAACAGGTCTTTCGGGCAGAGAAAAAAAACTTCGAGCTATGCAAAGCTGTGGTCTCAAAAATCAAAGTCCCCCAAGGTTCCGGCAAAGTTTGAGCCCCGATGAAGGCATCACCCGCTTCTTATACCTTGTGAGTCTATGTGTTGCATCATGTGGGTGCTTAGCTGGCCGTATCAAAACTACAAACCCCTCCCTGTCCCGGGAAATCCATTTCAGGTTGCCTCTCTGTCCGGGTTACAGGGTACAGGGAGCCCCTATCAGACCCCGGGTCCCAAATGTGCCCCCTAAACCCTTTTTATCTTAGAGACACAAAGGCCCGTCTTGATTAGATACCTCCGTACACAACCCCTGATAAACCACAATGTGAAGGGAAACCCTTTTTGCCCCCTTTTTTTTTCCTTTTTTTTTAATTTTTTGGACCCCCAAAAAACCAAATTTAACCCAAGGTTTTTTTTTTTCCCAACAAAATTTTTTAATTTTTTTTTTATTTTTTTTAAATAATTTTTTTTAAACCCTTTTTTTTTTTTTTAAAAAAATTTCCCGTTGTTTTTTTTTTTTTTTTTGGAAATTTTAATTCCAAAAATTTTTGTTTTTTTGAACCTTTCCGAACCCGGAAGTGGAACTTTTTTCCCGGAACGAAAAAAAATAACTCTAAAATCCCCTTTGTAAACTCCCCGGCCCCCCAAAAAAAAAAAAGGTTTTTTTTTTTTTTTTTGACCCCGGTCGGTTGTTTTTTTACTCCAAAAAAGGACGGTTTAAAAACCCAAAAACCTTTGGGGGGAAACGGTTTTTTAGATCCCCCGGGGCTCCCCTTTGTAGACCTTTCCCGGGTCGGTTGTAGGCTCCCGGCCCCGGTTGTGGCTTTTTTTTTTTTAACCCGGAAACGTTTTGTGTGTGTTTTAAATTTTGGTCGGGTTTTAGGCTCCCGGGTCGGGTTTTTGGCGCTACTTTCCTGGAAACGGTTTAGTTTGACCCCCCTTTTGGGTCCAGGGGGTTGTATTTTAGACTCCTGGATCGGTTTGTAGATCTGGTCGGGGTTTTGACCCCCCGGCTGGGTTGTGGACTCCTGGATCGGTTGTAGGCTCTGGATCAGTTGTAGACTCTGGATCAGTTGTAGACTCCCGGCTCGGTTGTGGACTCCTAGATCGTTCTAGAGTTCTGGATTGGTTGCCCTCCAATTTAAGCCTGTCTGTGATCAGAAGCACCAGGATGAAGCAGACGGAACACCAAAGCATAGATGTGTGGTGTGTAGATTGTTTGATGATGTGTTGATTGTTCTCTGATGTTTTCTCCAGAAACGAGCGCGCGGTCTTCAGCTGTTCGAGAAAGTTTGTGAACACCTCAACCTGTTGGAGAAAGACTACTTTGCTCTGTCCTTTAGAGACGCAGACAACAACAAGGTACCTTCCTTCCTCCTCATCTGTCTCTTCAGTTCACAGTCAGTCTCCCCTCTAGGCCTCTAAAGCACCCAGTTTCTACTCTGAAGTCTTTAGTCTGCTCTGTCCAATCATGAAGAACGTTCCTCGTTATCTGAAGCCATTTCTGATTGGTCCTAGTCGATTAGCAAAGCAGCCATTTCCTGTTTGTCTGATCTGGTTGCAGAACTGGTTGGATCCTGCCAAGGAGATCAAGAAGCAGGTCAGAGGTGAGTTTGATGCTTCGCTATTGGTTTAGCTTAGCTTTAGCTTTGCTCATCTCTGTGAGCTCATGCAGGTTGTTCTTGGTCTCAGGTGTTCCCTGGAACTTCTTCTTTAATGTGAAGTTCTACCCTCCGAACCCGGCCCAGCTGTCTGAGGACCTTACCAGGTGTGCTTCCATCTGTTGCTCCTAGCTTAGATAACTTTGTCTTCATGTTTGACCCTCTCTGTCTCTCTGCAGGTACTTCCTGTGTTTGCAGCTCAGACAGGACATCGTCTCCGGACGTCTTCCTTGCTCCTTTGCGACTCACACTGTCCTCGGTTCCTACACGGTCCAGTCGGAGCTCGGAGACTACGATCCCGGTATGAAAAGAACCCAAAGAATCAAACCTTTCGGAGCAAAAGAAAGACTCCTGAACTTAAATACTTTAAAGTTCACATAGAAAACACAGACTTATAGTTTCTCATTTGGTAGTATGAATAAAATTTAATAATCACAGGTGGAAAAATGTCCAGGATTTTGTTGTTTATAGCATAAAATAATTCACTGAGATAGCAGACGACGCTAAATTCCTCATTCGGTCATGTGACCCACTGACGGACGCCGTGACGTCACTTTAGTCAGGAAGTAGTCATTTTACGTAGTGAGTCAATATTTATTTACCTTAGTGATGGAGGTTTTATCCTTTAACGAGGAAGAAGCAATCAGAGTCTGAGTGGTTTTATTAATGCTCGCTGGTTTAATCACCGCTGCTGAATGTTCTTTGATCTTCTGCAGAGCCGCTGGAGGTTCATTATCTTTCAGAACGTCGTATGGAAGCGGCTGTTCCAACCGTTGCTTTTCCGAATTCTCCCGACTTTACGCGAGTGAATAAAGTGAATGTGATTGGTCGATTATCAAGGGGGCGGGATTGTTGTAGCGGAAGGTTCGCAAGCACGTTTGATTGTGGCCGGTTTGTGGGAACAATCTTCCTAACCAGTTAGCAACTTAGCACTAGCAGGTTCCCAATGGGAAATTCCATTGGGACCAAGTAGCACTAAATTGGTGACTTAGAAACGACGCTGTCAAGGAACGCTATGGACAGCGGAAACATGCAAGAGGAGGAGAGTTTAGTGTCGGAGGTCGTGGATGAGTCTCCTCCGTCATCCATTTTTTATTTAGAGGAGGAAAGCGGGGACGAAGATGTTGTGGAAGAGGACGCCAGGGCGGCAGAAGCTTGGTTTGGTGTAGAAGGCTTCCAGCCGTACATGTTTCAGCCCTTGCCTCGCAACGCTGCCAGTTCTGTTAGCTCTACGCCTGCCGAAGACACAGACGTCCATCCCCGTGAACACTGGGACGCAACTCAATGGGAAAGGAAAGGATTCTGATTTCAACCGTTGCGTATATTAGCTGCGACACATGAATCAAGATGCTATGACCGAAAACATTTGATTGACAGATGACCGTTGATATATGATTGGCTGAATTTAGGTGTTCAGGCTGACGTAGAACTAACTGGCCTGCAGAAGATAACGGAAAAAACACAGATTTGAAGATTTTTATTTGAATAGAAATTTTCCAACTTTTGGGACAGTATGGTCTGATAAAGAGAATATTTATATACATGTTTAAGCCAGAATGATTTGACATTTAAATAAGATTTCCCTACGACTTTAAACCAGAGTCTAACCCTAGTTTGAAGAGCGGATTAGAGGATTGGTTCTGTGGTGGCTGGGTTCGGTTCAGTTTGGTTCGGTTGGCAGCCGGGCATGAAGGCTGGGGGTCAGTGTTGGAGCCCTGAGTGCGGTGCTGGTGGTTCTAGATAGGGAAGGCGGTCCCTCTGTAACCCGATCGCAGCGAACAGTCCAACCACCGGGTCCTTTCTGCTGTCTGGGTGGGAAACATTTCCCTTTGGTTTATTGAATCCAGCTGATAGAGGAGAGCAGGAGGCGGGGTTACCAATCTACTCGCTCTGGAGAGCAGAGTTCGCTGCTTCTGGATGTTGTCTCCAAAGTCTCCAGTAGCAGAAAAAAGTCTCTAGATTTGGCGCTAGGAGCTTTTTAGAAATCAAAGTGCTAGAGGGGTCTGAAAAGTGGCTAAATATAGCGACTAAAGCGCTAAGTTGGCAACACTGCTCTTTGCATGGTTTGTTTTCAAATGGTTTGCTGCTGTCTGTTTGGACCTTTCTGAACATGTGCAGCAAATGGACTGATCCAATATGGTGGACACTGAAGGGGGGGGGGCTGAGACACACTTCATATTATCAGCGTTCTGATGGCATTTAAAAAATATAATTAATGTGCACAAATAAAGAATAGTTGTATAGCCAAGAAAACTTGATGGTGGTGTATGGAGAAACTGAAGAAGTTTTATGGGGCCCCCAGGAACTTGGGGCCCTAGGCACGTGCCTGGTATTGCCTAATGGTCCCAGATATCCCGGCCTAATGGACCGTATTTCCAGTTGACCCTTGTTCACCTGTTTTCCAGATGAATGCAGTCAGGACTACGTCAGCCAGTTGTGTTTCGCTCCAAACCAAACCAAAGAGATGGAGGCAAAGATCATGGAGCTGCACAGAACCCTCAGGTTGGTGGCCCCCTGTGGTGTGACCTGGCTCCGCTCACGTTCCCCGCCTTTTAACGGCTGTTACTGTGTGTTTAGAGGAATGAGTCCGGCTGAGGCGGAGATGCACTTCCTGGAGAATGTAAAGAAGCTCTCAATGTACGGCGTGGACCTGCATCACGCCAAGGTAAAGATGCTGCTCAGATCCTCTAGTCCGACGCTGTTGTTCATTTTCACATCTTTAGTTTCTAACCCAGAAACTGTCAGTAGGGAAGGTTTGGTTTCTGAGCGAGGGAACCTCTGGTCTGATGTTCAGGCTGTAGGACAGCGCCCCGTCCTGAGGGCGATCACTGAGTCTGGGAGCGGCCATTTTTGCCCAAATCTAGTAGCCCCTCCCTCCTGCCATCTTCCAGCAGTGACGTCACGGTGCGGTAAGCCTAGCGCCATTCTCCCCGCTTTCCAAGCTAAATCAATGGGAACTACTAGACACATCTGCAATCAACAACAATTATTGAAGATTTCCAGAGGACTTCACCATTGAAATTCACCAGAGCTATAGTGAAACTGACAATGCCCACGTGCATGGCAGCTGGATGCTGGAATACATCGGGTAAAAGTGAAAAAAAGAGTTATTCCACCTTTCTGATTCCTGATCCTCCACGGACGGGTTGGTCGTTGGATCGCCAACTTGAAGAGGGAGGATTTGCCATCGAACTTCTGGCCAGAGAAAAAACCCGTAATATGTAGCCAACATTTGGAAGAAGAATGTTTTCAAGATGACTTGGATAATAGCGCGTTGTGACAAACACCAGATACAGCACTGGGACTTGATCAACAGCCGATACCGCACCGTGACAATGTCACTAACCAGTAGGTGGCAGTAGTGTTCTTTGACAAACATGGATGCCTCCAGTAAAGCACATTCACATGAAAATGTGTCTTAATTAAATATAATTTCATATTTAAAGAACGTTATAAAGGACTCAGAGGAGGCTGAGATCAACTGGATCAGATGGTTTCAGTCGCCGCTGTTCTCCTCTCGGCCGCAGACCATCCAATAAATCAGCAGCGACACACTTCCTGGTTTCATCAATACCGTCCGTGTTGCAGGAGAGAAATGATTTTTCCATTCAGTCATTTCATCCTGAATGAACAGCAGCGTAAATCCAGAATCTGACCTTAAAGCATCATTTTCATCCAGAGAATTCTCTGATCCCAGAAGTTCAGTACCATGGACAGTGATTTAGAACCCAGACATCTTTTCTCGGTAGATACCCTCATATTTTTCTCACATCTGTTCTCTCATCAAACCCAGTTTCACTGCTCTGATCAGGATCTCTGAGCCTAAACGAGCTTCCTTTGATGTTCAGCCAGAGTCTGCAGAGAAACCTTCATCTACTTCCTCTTCCTGTGTGATGCTTTAGTTTATTCTTTCTGTTATTGTCCATCTTAGGGATCCGAGTCATTAATCAAAGGTTCATTAACTTATCAATCGACTAATGATTCATTGATCAGCAGACGTCTTCATGAAAGGTTCAGTATTTATTAATCATAATCTTTAATTAAACTTTATTGATCAGTTTAACTCTGCATTTAGCCCATCCTCTTGGGGAGCAGGGGGCTGCCATCGTGCGGCGCCCAGGGAGCAGGGTGGGGTCTACCCCTTATGCCCGGAGGGCCCGGTACAGGGCCCTCCCTCTGATCTCTGTTTATTCCCTGGATTCCTGATTGGCCGTTAGTAGTACGGGGTTGTTGTGAACCCACTGGCCGCCATATTGGTACTCCCTATTTAGACCAGTCTCAATGTAAACAATCCACTACAGCCTCTAACGATGATGTTCTCATTTTCAGGGACTGAAGACTTTTAAAATAAAGATAAATTCATCACTTTGACACAGAGTGGCTGTTTTATAGCATCAATAGATTAACTTTAACTTAGAATAAAAAAAATAGGCCATTCACACTGCAGAGTCATTATGAAGTCAAGTCTACAAATCATGTAATATAAAATATTATACAATCCATTTTCCCCTCAATATAACATGAAATAAATAAAGAATTCCTACATTAACATTTCAATGAATTACTTTCTATTTCCTCTACTTTCTATTTTCTAACGTTAGACCCAAAGTCAGCGTCTAACTCAGTCAATGTCTTCCAGTCAGTCCCAGATAGCCAGACTAATGTTACGTGTGGAAACATGTTTTTCTTCGTCCTAATTGGGGTGAAAGGAAGTCTAGAAGTGATTAAAGAAAAGCGTTTCTGACTGTTTATCTGGCTAATGAATGTATGTCCTTGATGAACTGAAGTTGTTTTGCTCCAAATGTTTTTAGGAAGTTCTTTATGCAGAGGTGAGATGGATTCTGACTTTAATCTCAGAATTCTGCCCTCAGATCTTAATAAAGGAATAAAAATAAGCTGAGACTTTTTCGTCACCTTGTTGGGGAATAATATGTTGAGACTCCAGGAGAGATTTGAACCTTAAGAAACGGGTGCAATACAGTTTGAGTGGAGTTACCATATCATGGCGTCATAAGAAGGGGCGGAGCCCCAAGCAGATCTGGTACCTACATCCATAGATATAATATTGCTGAATATTGAAATATTTTTAGTGAGATTAAGAGTAATCCCACTTGCACAAGCCATCATTTCTTTAGTCCTGCTCTTGTCCTCTGAAGCGTGCCTTGTTCCTGGTTCAGCTCAGTGGAGGGAGCCTGTTTAAAGTTCCGCAGTTCTCCTGGAACCATGTCTTGTCTCTGCTTCTCAACTACTCTGCCTGCCTGTTCGGAACCCCTGGCCGGGCTTCGGACTCCTGGATCTCAGAACCATCTTGTCCTGAGCTGTTTGCCTGACCTGACTCAGACTCCTGCCCATGAACTGGGGCTGCCGCATCGTGGCGCGCTCTGCGCCGCATCTCGTTTGGCGGTCCATCGGCTGGATCGCGCCTCACCCGACAGAATGGACCAAGCGATTTAACGAGGTCAGTGACCCACATGGATGATTGTCTTCCGTTAGATTATCGTGGTCACTTACCTGTGTTTCTCCCTCCAGCAGAGAGTCAGTGATGGGTGGCGCCCCGCCTCCCCCCGCCTCCCGCCGCAGATCCACAGCAGCCCGTTTCTGTTCAGTTCTGTTTTAATTGAATAAATGCTTTGAAACTCGCCACTGTCTGTCTCACCTGAATACTGGGTCCTACGTTCTGGAGCATTTTAATTATAATCAGATGGAAGAAACTGTAATCTAATTACTAATGAATCCTAAATGAATTATTTGTTTACAGTCCTGGTCTGTTTCTCTCTGTCTCCTTCTCTCTGTTTATGCTTGACTGTCTTTCTCTGTCTCTTTGTCTCTCTCTCCATTACTCTTTTTCTCTTCCTGTCTCACTGTCTGTCTGTCTGTCTGTCTGCATGCACTAGATGGCAGGAAGCCGCTTTGACTGCTTATCTGCTAAGTCAGAGGTAAGAAGGTTTCCTCCATGTGAGGCCTTTCCCAGAATCCTCTTTGCTTCAATCCTATGATCGTCCCGAAGTCCCTTAGAGACAAGTGAGTCCATTAAGGAGCCGAGAGAGAAGCTGAGAGAGAAGTTTTACCGTCTGTCCGTTAATCCTAACCCAACCCCTCGGCCCCGTCTCATGTGCTTGGTTCCTATTGGCCCTTCTGGCTCCTGGTTCTGAGCTCAGGTGTTCTTCAGGTGTCGCAGAATTAAACTGATTCCTGTCAGCGTTGAAGTACCGACTGAATGTAAGGAAGCACGATGTGCATGTGTGTCTGCAGGACTCGGAGGGCGTGGCCATCATGTTGGGCGTGTGCAGCAGCGGCCTCCTGGTCTACAGAGACCGACTGAGGATCAACAGGTTTTCATGGCCGAAGATCCTGAAGATCTCCTATAAAAGGAACAACTTTTACATCAAAATCCGACCTGGAGAGGTTAGAGAGAAAAGCCCAACAAAGCCTGGTTTTAGTTTAGGAAACATGCAAATAGAAACGGATGAACGGGTCCCCCCCCTTTGGAGTGTCAGAAACTGCTAGTTGAATTCCAGGCTTGTAGGGCAGCTCAAACAAAGCCTTGCCAAGCTGTTAATTTGCAGTTTTTCTGCTAAAAGCCTGTAACTGAACTTGTGTTTGATCCCAGTTTGACCAGTTTGAGTCCATCATTGGTTTCAAGCTGCTGAACCACAGAGCGGCCAAGCGGCTGTGGAAGGTCTGCGTGGAGCATCACTCCTTCTTCAGGTCAGTGGCGTCTGGTGTCCAAACGTCTCCGCCGCGTCCTCAGGAGTCCCCTCCAACAGCTGCCTCTCTCACAGGCTGCTGTCTCCCGAAGAGCCGCCCAAGAAGTTTCTGTCGCTGGGTTCCAAGTTTCGCTACAGCGGTCGCACCCAGATCCAGAGCCGCAGAGCCAGCTCCCAGATATCCCGGCCGGCTCCCAACTTCCCACGATGCATCAGCAAGAGGAGCCTGTTGAGCCGCAGCCTGGATGGAGGTAGGTCCCCACCCACAGCAGCGTTGGTTAAAGAGAACTGACCCAGCAGTCACAGTACTGGTGCCAGACTGGTTCTAGCAGTCCGCTACCAGTACCAGGAAGTTCTTCAGAAACCTGTTGATGATCAGGCTTTGATGCTGCAGGGAAACATGGAGGACGGTGGCGCTGAGCGCTGCTAGAGACGACGGTAGAACTGTTCTTCCTGGCCGGTTCTGTTTGGAGGGGAACAGTGATTGGTTGGTTTGGTGTGTGAATGTTCTTTACCCATTTCTGATTGGTCTTTAGCTTCCAGGACCACAGCCTCTTCCCTGATTGGCTCTCCTGCCATCACTGTGTCGCCCAAAGCCAACGGCCGCACCCCTTCAGGTAGCTCTAAGGAGGGATGGAAGCGCCGCTGATGGCTCCGCCTCACGCAGTAGTCCGTAAACTGCTTCTGCTCTGTGATTGGTCCCAGCTCATGCCCCTCCCTCTTTATTCAGGATTGTTGCATCCTCATTGGTCAGGCTTGTTTCAGACCTACATCAGAGGCTCTTTCATAAAACCCGCTCAGAAAAGTCGGACTTAGACGCCCAATCCTGACTTATGCTAAGTTCACATCGCCAATCCAACATCAAAGCAGTTTCTGCTGCTTCATCATTAAGGTCAGCCGTCCAGTAAAGTGAGTCCAGATGCTTCTGCTGCTCCTGTGTTCGATGCCAGAGAGCAGCTTTGCTATATTAGCTGTGATCAGCGGGTAGAAAGTAGTTAGAATCTATGTTGAAGTGAGAAAGTCCTCCTGAAAACATGGTCTGTGCAGTCAGTTCATCCAGATTACCATCCTGCCTTCAAAGATTATTTCTCTGTGGGAGCCGCTCAGACCCCCACATACCGGCGCTGCGCTGTCACTGGGAATCCCCAGCAGCAGCTGCCTCAGGCCCGCTCGCCTCTCCAGGGTTTTCCCCTCCTGTTGGTGGCGGCTGGAAGTAGATGTTAGCGTTTTTCAGGTCTGTGCTACAAACTGCAGGCAGCAGGATAATAAAAGCCAACATATTCTGCCGTTTCAACATTTTAAAGGTGTAGTTGAGGATTTTTACAAATGTTTTAAAAGCCCCGCCCTCACCACTTAAAAGAAAAAATTGCACATGCACAACCCTGTACCCGGTCCTGAGAGTGAATGCCGATTAAACTTGTGCGAGAGCGTGCACAAGCCCATTTCTCCTCGTGCACGCTCTGTTTAAAAGCGTCAGTTCTCATAGTTTATACCAGCTTCCTGTCTCCGACCGTCCGCCATAACCCCTAAATCCCACCATCACTATAGAGAGCGGGGACTATAGTGAACTTTATAGTGAACTCAGTTAACTGAGCGTTCAGACAGATGATCACTGCTTTTTGCTCTGTTGGTCTCCACTCCTCCTCCACTGCGCGGTGCCTGCGCCATCTTTGTTATTAGTCGCCGCTGTCCAGTAGCGACAGCCTATGGCGACAGCGGGCCGCTGTGACAGTAAATCCCATAATGCTTTGCAAGGAGAGCTCTTAGTGCAAAGCATTCTGGGAACCCTGTAGAGACCCGTAGAACCCTCTAGAAAATGCAGATCCTTGTAGAACCATTTTGAACCCTATAGAACTCTGTAGAGACCCGTAGAACCCTCTAGAACGCGCAGATCTCCATGGAACCATGTGGAACCCTATAGAACCCTGTAGAGAACCATAGAACCCTCTAGAACGTGCAGATCTTCGTGGAACCCTATAGAACCCTGTAGAGACCCGTAGAACCCTCTAGAACGCGCAGATCTCCGTGGAACCATGTGGAACCCTATAGAACCCTGTAGAGAACCATAGAACCCTCTAGAACGTGCAGATTTCCGTGGAACCGCGCAGAACCTTGTTGTAGAGCAGAAGGCATCTCACCTGCTGTGCTTCACCATGAATCTTCATCCCGATGAGGAATCATGTGGCTCCGCTCTGATTGGCCGGCCATGGGTGCTGCGCATGTGCTCTGAGCTGTGATTGGCTGCCTGTGCTGTTGCCCTGGCAATGAGCATCACAGTGGTTGCTATGATACTGCTGGCTGTTGATTTGCAGTCCGATGACATCACCAAGGTGTGTGTGTGTGTGCAGATATGGGCTCAGGACTCTACGGAGCATCTAAAGCCATCGCCGTTAGTGACCACATCACCACGGTAACACCTGAGAGGAGGCTGCAGGACAGCAGGGCGGAGCCAGGTAAGACTAACCAATCAGAGGAGCAGCTGCAGATCAAGCAGCTCCTCTGGATTAATGCAGCTGAAAAATGACAGACTTCACTTTTTCTTCTAAAGACAAAAACCTGTTTGCTGCTAAATGTCTGAGTTTGATAGAAATCATGAAAAAGTTTCAAAAGTCCAAACAGAAAAACTCAAAGGAAGTAAAATCATGTGTTTGAAGGCGCCGTGCGGATCTTCAAGGTTTTATTTATTATTTATCGATATTTGCAAATCAGCAGTCAGATGAAGGATATAAAATTATAAACATTCATCATGTGCTAAAAGATTTCCTGCTTTTTAGTTTATCTGAAAGTCAGCTACAAACTGACCCAAAACTATCTGCAGCCATAGCAACCAGAGAGGAGGAGGAGTTAGAGGGACGACAGAGGAAGGAGGGATTCTGGGAAATATGGACACAAGTATCATATTAAAAGAATCAAGGTCGACACAGATTAATGCAGGCAATGAAACTGCAGATAAAATTTAATAAAAATAAATTAAAATCACAACAGTTCGAGCCACTAGTGCTAAAAACTAAAAAAACAAACAAAAAAAACATGTAAGTTGCTCCCGAAGAACGGTTCCACCGCTTTGGAATGGGGGTCGGTTGGCTTCTTTTGTTAGCCTGCAATGCCCCATACCGGTCTATGAGAAAAAGCAGAGAGCAGAAACTAGAGATTGAACTAACAGAGTGGGAGAATAGAGTTAGAATAGGACGAAAAAGGGGTCCCTATGTCCTCCAGCAGTCTAAGCCTATAGCAGCAGAACTATAGAGATAGATCAGGATAACCTGAGCCACTCTAACTAGAAGCTTTATCAAAAAGGAAAGTTTTAAGCCTAGCCTTAAAAGTAGACAGGGTGTCTGCCTCACGGACTAAAACTGGTAGTTTTCTGACTTCAGTTTCAGCTCAGAGATGTAAAGATGAGTCACATTTTCCACAAACTACCAATGGTTTCTTTAAAGGCAGCAACAGGAAAGGGTCTCTTGGATCAAGGAGGGGTAAAGACATCCGGCTGTGAGAGTTTCTGCTTGGTTCTGTTCTCCTTTCAGTTGAGGAGGCTCTGTTGCTTCTGGTGGAGGAGGCGTCAGAGGAGCAGCAGCCGAAGGAGAAGGAGATGAAAGTTACTGAGGTTTCTCCAGAAAGTCCACCGACTCCACAGAAACAGGACACCAAGGTAATCCCTCCCCCACCCTGATGATACCTGACTCCACTTGTTTGCAGACTAACAAGTCTTTGCTTGTTTTTATTTTCAGACTGAGCTGACTGACACAGCTGTTGATGGCGACCTCACAATAACTGAGGTACACACCTGTCAAATCCCTGTGTAGGTAACCTGTCCACTGTGGACACGCCCTGACCTCTCTGTCTCATTTGTCTGTCCGACAGTCTGATCAGGATGAAGATCTGAAAACTCAGGTAAACCTAATGTGTCCAGAGTCCAGCATGCTGGCGTCTCCATGTTAGCAGGTCTCATTGTCTAAGAGCTGGTGTGGTAGTCAAGACCACACCAACCGAGACCAAGGGGTAGCAAGACCGAGATAAGGACAAGACCTTTGGTGGTTGAGACCGAAACAAGACAAAGACCTATAGAGGTTGAGACAAAAACAAGGCCAAGAGCTTTAGTAGTTGAGACTGCAACAAACCGAAGACCTTGGGAGGTCTAGCCTGAGACAAGTCCAAGGCCTTTGGAGGTTGAGACCAAGACAAGGCCAAGACTTTTGAAGGTCGAAACAGAGACAAGGCAAAGACCTTTAGAGGTAGAGGATACTCCTCGGTATCGGTTGGTGTGGTCTTGACTACAACACTTATAAGAACATTTAAAATCAAAGAGTGATCAAATACAACATATTTCCACAATAACAGGAAGAAACTCGTCAAATTGTTCAGGTTAGATCCAGGAGAATCAACCTACTGATGAAATGGGTCAGTTCTTCAGAAACATCACATTGGGCCTCAGAATCAGACCAATCAATTTACAGTAACTGGTCGTACTGGTCTAAAGGATGTAAGCTCCCACTAGATAGGCCACTTTTCATTCCTGGTTGCACAGAACAAAAGCATTAAACCAAAGACTAAACTGTGAAACTGTTTATTGTTCAATATATCAATTGACCCACAGAACCACTCCAGGGTTTGAGCTGCAGGGTGCAGAAGCATCAGATTTAAACTCCTACCTTTCTGTGTGGCTCCGCATATCAATATAAGACATGAAGGTAGTAAGGTACCTTCAGTAGGGAGGCCAGGACAGGTTCTACTTGGTTACTGGTCCCTGTTGGCCCCTAATCTAGGGCATCCCATGTCTTTAGTACATCAGGTCAGAAAAACAGGTCTTCCACTAACCAATGAATAGTCTCCAGGTCAGTCCTTGTCCAACAGGGAATCTTTATCTCCTGCTGTCCTCTAAGTCTTTAGAGATATCAACCTTTGACCTCCTGATGTTCCTTATAGGAGACGTTGGGAAGTCCTGAGGAGAACGTTCAGACCACCATCAGTGCTCTGAGACGCTCCTTCTTGGAGGGAGACCAAGGAGGAGGCGGAATGACGGAGTGGGAAAAACGTCTGGCCTCGTCTCCACTGAGGAGAGCCAACGACGCTCCGATGATCGAACCTCTGGAGCCGGAGGAGGTGAGGTGACCCAGAACAGAGACCGGTGACATCCTGATGCGGGGAGTTGTCAGAACTTATCTCAAACAATGGTCTGTGGTCTATGAAGGTGTTTGCAGGGCTTTGGAAAAATTCAGTAGGATGGATAGAACCTAGGAGGAACAGTGCTAATGGTTGGGTAGATCCTCGGAAGAACATTTCAACGTGTAGGATTCTCACAGAACCTTAGAACATCTAAAGTGTTCCAGTAGGGTTTAGAAAGAACCTTGACAAACCAATTCCAGGAAGGTTTGATTGAACCATGGCACAAGCTATGAAGAGTTCTAGTAGAATTTTAACTGAGCCTTAGAATAATCTTCAGAAAGTTCATGCAGGTTTGACAGAACCTTTGCTGAATCTATGCTTTTCCACCAGAGATCTCAGAGAACCTTAAAGGAACCTTTGGATAGTTCCAGTAAAGTGCTGTTAGAACCTCGGGAGAACACATCAACAGTTCAACTAGAATTTTCTTACATCCGCTGTGGAGTTTTCCTCTACCTTTACCTCTGTCTTTGTCACCTGATTGGCTGATCCAGGAGGGGGATGGGTTTATGACAAATGAAGAAGCTGCACATCCAATCAGAGAGAAGGACTACACAAAGGGGCGGAGTTATGATACGGTCACTGGAGTCCTCTCCATGCTGTCTGAAGATGACATCACCATTAATCGCGGTCACTTTGACGGGACGATCCCTGTATTTCCCACCGTTGATGGAATCACAGGAGAACCGCTAGTCGCCATCCTTGAGATGAAGACGCCAACGTCACCCCTGGAGCCACTGGCTGGCATCTGTGATGTCATCATTATCTCTCAAGCCAGCAGGGAAGGGGGAGGAGCCTTTATGATGTCACCTCTGGCTCCTCCAGGCGCGTTTAACCCCGCCCCTAGGACCTCGCCTTCCACATCCAGAGTGGTACGCTGGTTGGCATGGAAACAAGCATGAGGAGAACCCATTGATGTGTATTACTGAAGGGGACATCAACTATATAAGTAGAACAAGTTGATTTGACAATTTAAAATCTGATTAAACTGAAATATAAGAAGAAATAAGCAAAGTTCACATGAAAGAAATAAACAATAGTAAAGTATTCATTTAAAGGTTAACATGGATTTCAATACTCATAGTTAGTAATTCGTTAGTGAAGTTTATAAAGGGTTAACAGAGTCTAAATTCATTAATTTAGCATAATTGTTTTAAGCTAGTTTAGCTGGATAGGCTGTGTTAGCGTCTGGCCTTTAGCGTTGATGTCTTACCTGCTCCATTATCAACAGCTAAAGCTTATTTCTCGTTGCCCTGGTTCTGCTGGGGGGGGCAGACTGCCCGAGGCCCCAGGTGACCGGAGTCACATGACCCCTCGTTTATTAGCCGATAGTTTAGAAACGTCAGCATTGAGGCCAGATGGACATTAAAACTCAACTCCATTCTACTTATTTATATATATATATATATATAAATACCATGCTGATAAAAATCCAGTCCGTGTTTTCAACTCCACCTTAGTGATAACAGGAGGACATGCCAGGTTCAGATCCAGGCCGTATTTTTTAGCCACAGATATTGGAAAAAGAGCGGCAGCAGCTATTAGGAGGGATATTATTATAACTTTTATTTTATCTGGAATAAAATTATTCACTTTGTAAGTTAATGAAGATTTGAAACAATCTAGAACTGCCTGAGTGAAGTTGGCCCCTAACCCCCCCCCACCTTCTTCAAATCAGACAAAATTAGTGTCAAACGTTTGTGCAGCAAAAATTTTCGTTTGTGCCGCTTTCATTTTAAAGATATAAAGAAATATTTCTAGAGGTCATTAAAGGTCAACCAGCCCCCCCACCTTTAAATCAGACGAAATAGGTGTCAATTAACTCAGCTCCGTTTGTGCAGCAAACATTTTAGTTTGTGCTGCTTTGGATTTGAAGATTTGAAGAAAGGGGGAGGGGGGGGGGGGGGGGGCTGGTTGACCTTTGATGACCTCTAGAAACATCTCTTTATATCTTTAAAATTAAAGCGGCACAAACGAAAATGTTTGCTGCACAAAGCAGCACCAACGTTTGACACTAATTTTGACTAATTTGAAGAAGGTGGGGGGGCAACTTCACTCAGGTTCTAGCACTGCAGTAAATATGTATAGAAATTTCCAGCTAGTTTAGTTTATTATGTGTAGACTGAGAGCTGGATCACCTCTAACTGACATCTAATGCTTTGTTTTCTCTACATCTAGAGCTTTTAGTCCTGGTTCGCTCTAGTTTATCCTCCTGGTTTAGTCCCAGTTTTAGTTCATCTTTTGCTCACAAGTTAAATAATTACAGCTCAGTCTAGTTCAATAATCTACCGTTGGATTTTAGGACGAATGAAACCAACAGAAATTTCCTCACATAAAGATTTATTGCGTTTTATTTTTCCAAAGATCAGCCGCCCAGGATTGATAGAGGAGGAACCACAGCGATGTTCTCATTTTATTATTGCTCATCTTATTCATTTATCCTTATTTTAGTTCATTAAATATGTTTAAAGATTTAATTTCCATCACATTTTCTAGATGAAACATGCAGAGAAGTGCCGTCTCGCGTCACGGTGGGTTTTATAGATCTATAGCCTCCTAGAAGCTCTGAATTTTTAGCCATTTGGTCATTTGTAAAAATAAAAAACAATCTAATAAAATAAGGAGTTAAGGTTTTAAATCGCTAACCTATTACCAAATATTCATACATGGTGTTCGATTTCAATGGTTCCTGTATGAGTGCCAGTCATTCAGTTATAACTTATTATTTTACGTTGTTTATTTTCCTTTAAATGCATAGATTAATTAGTAAATAGAGTTTACAGTATATTTAAGATGCAGATATTTTAGTCCTCATCTCACCCTGACAACTATTTCAAAATCTCTTTGTTGAAAGGTTGTCAGCGCTGTAGATCTGTTATAATGAGCTGATAGAATCTATATAGAATAGTTCTTTATAGCACTCCCTTCCCACACTGCTAATGGATTCATGTTTAGAGAGAAATAACATTTATTTTATTTAGATTTTCTTAAAATGTGATAATAAACGAGGTTCTAGTTCCAGCGGCTCATTGTGCATTAGAGCCGCCTGGTTCTGTTGACATGAACGGGTCAGAATGGTCGTCCAGGTCACTGCCATCAGCGGCTGACTGGGCAGGTCCTATCCAGTAATATATGTTAATGGGAGGATCATCAACATCCTGCTGCAGCACTGAAGAACGAGGTGAGGCGAGAAACTGAACAGCTGAGAGAACGAGCGGCTTTCCGTCCCGTCCCACAGAATCAGAAGGTCCGGTCCCATGACTCCTGTCCTAAAGGTGACGGTCAGAGATCCTCCAGGACAACGAATGGCATTTAGAACAGATTAGATGCTCCAAAATACGTTAAAATCAATCCACTGGACTTTATTTCCAAGTCTGAAGACGTTTCTCTTCCATCCAGGAAGATTTTTTAATTCAAAATGTCAGAAATACCTGGAACTAAATGCTATTAATGACATTTTTAATTGAAAAATATTCCTGGATGGAAGAGAAACGTCTTCAAACTTGGAAACAAAGTCCAGAGGATTGATTTGAACGTTTTTGGAACGACTCTGACCTGGATGACTGAGGATCTCCACCAGCAAACAGAGGAGATAATAAGGCGATACCTGGATGCTGACATCCTGCTGACTTGGGGGCCTCATGTACCAAACATGCAGCTCCATGAGCCGGACATACCCGTTTCTATGGTAACGGGCTACTTTAATGACACCTAGAGGTCACTCTGTGAAACTGTTAATGAAGTAAAGACGATAAGAGACTTGATGAACAGTAAATGAATCCATGATGAAACAATAATGACCTGATTGGTCCATTGGTTCCGGTCGATGACCTCTCACCAACAGTTGGACGTGTCCAACTGTCCTGTCCTCTCTCTGTCTTTAGCACATCTTTGTTTATTCTCTCTGACATCCTGTAGGCTTTGTTCATGAGGCCCCCGGTCCTTCATGTCTGGTTCTGGTTTGAGCGTTCTCCAGCAGGGGGCAGTGAGGAGTCCCAGTGTTCAGTTTCGCCTTACTTAAGCTCCGCCCACTCCTCCTTCACTTCCTCCCAGAGACCATTTTGTTGCTGCTTTTCTGACCAAAATGGAGCACGGGGAATTGCTGCTGGTTTTCCTTCCTGTTTTTTTCCTTTAACTTCCTCCCTGCTTTCATTCTGATTGGCTGAATGGAGCTGTTATACCTCAGTGCTCCTGCTCTGCTGCTTTTGCTGTTTGTCCTTCTTCACCTTATTTGAGGCTTTTGATTTTCTCTGAAATCTTCTGGTATTTCTGAAGATTCTTTCTTTCTGAGGTTGCGGCGCTGCAGCCTTGGAGCCACGCAGCCTTAAAGGGGAATGCCGTTTGGAGCCGTTCTGAAGATATTCCGTTAGGTTATATCCAGTAACGTCTTCCTATGGGCAACGACTTGAAGGCACAAACTAAACTGTTCATCATTTATTCTTTATGGTACGCCAGCATTCAGAACATGGAGGCCAATCACTGACCCCCAGACATCCAGGGTTATATTTTTATATTTATATATTTTAAAAACAAAGCGGTGCGTTTATGACATCATCGTCTGCTAGTTTTCCTCACATGCCTGGAAGATGTCTAGTGCTGCTACCACAGATGATCTCTCTCTCCAGATGAACGATTCAGATGAGCTAGAATGAATAGAAGGGGTAGAGCGTAGCCGCCTGTGGCCCGGGCTGCCTGTCACTACTCCAGTCCGGCGCACGGATGATGTCATACACGCGCCGCTCTGTTTTTTAAAAAAAATAAATAAATATAACGGTGGATGTCTGGGTGACAGTGATTGGCCTACATGTTATGAATGCTGGCGTACCATAACGAACTTTTTTCTCCGTTATCTTCTGCAGGCCAGTTAGTTCTACGTCAGCCTGAACACCTAAATTCATCCAATCATATATCAACGTTCATCTGTCAATCAAATGTTTTCGGTCATAGCATCTTGATTCATATGTCGCAGCTAATATACGCAACGGTTGCTGACTAAACATGTCTAAAACAGTTTAGACGTCAGAATGTGGCCGACGGTTCAGAACTTCAGCCGGTTCCTGATTCTGCTGCTTTTGGAGTTTGATCCAAAGTTTGTCAGATTATAACTCAAACTGTAAGTCGTCTATCAAAGATCTGCCAGAGGGTTTAAACAGACAAACTGGAAGATAACTGCTGCTTCAACCACAGAAGAACCTTCATCAGAACCCATTTATACAAGGATGTGGTCAGAGCCACGACGCCCTGTTCCTACTCAGAGCTCCTGTTTGCATGGCTTCAGACCCCCTGTCCCTAACCTGAGTGTGTCCATGTTGTCCTGTCGGTTCCCTCATCCCGGTCTGTTGGTTCTCTACAGCCCAAACCCTCGTTTGATGAGATGTCTCCAGAACTCACCGCTCTGCTGAAGTCCGCCAGGGAACAAGAGACCTTCAGAGAACACAACCTGCTTAAGGTGCTGTCCACACCACTGTCCCCCTGCCATCATCTGTCCATCATGTTAGCTAGTTGTCCACCTGTCCAGAATGTGACCTGTCGTGTCACCATTTGTCTCCATGTCCTCTCGTCTGTCCAGTCCTTGACCTGTCTCTGCCAACAGAAATGAACCAAACCAGGAACATCATCACTGGTTCCTGGACGACAGTCTGTCCACCTTTAATCTGAGACAGGAAGGCTGAGTTTATGGCAATTTATGAGATTAACAGACATCAAACAAGATAAGACTAAGGAGTCAAAACTGGACATTTGTTGATTTCTCCCATTAGAGAAAAACAGAGTTAGGGTTAGTTGAGAGTTAGTAGTTTTATATCATGTCTTTTCCTCAACACATCATCCCACAGGATTATGGAGATGAGACAGAGGTTAAAGCAGGGAACCCGTCCCCCCTTTGGACCTGGTGTCCTCAATGTGTCTCCTTTCTGTTTCAGACATCAGAGAAAGTGGAGACAGTCTTCATCGTCCCAGAGTCCATGGAGCAGGACCAGCCCGCCACAGAGCACTATAAGGTAGCACCAACACCCATCGGCCCACCCCCCATTAACCCCCCTCCCCCTCCACCAGGAAATGGCCGGGCCCATGATGATGATGATGATGATGATGATGATGATGACGAAGACGTCACACAGCAGTGGCCTGGCCATGAGGACAGGGCTGAAGATGATAACACCTTTGTAGATAGACATGAGCCCAGTGATGATGATGAGGAAGATGATGATGGCAGTGATGAGTGTAGCAGTGATGAAGACGTCATCAGCGTGCTAGCTCAGACTGCGGTCGAGGAGTCGGTGGAGGCTGCAGTGAGAGAGGTTAACGATGCCGATGAGGACTGTGATCGTTACCATGACGACGGGGAGTCAGACGTCTCCCAGGAAGAAGGAGAGTGGACCTTTGAGGAAAACTCCCCGTCCCCAACTTTACCTCACCTCACGTCCCAGCGATCAGCCAGTCCCACCCAACTGGACGAGTCCAGACCTCTGCAGGAGGTAACCATGGAGACATCCATAACCCCCCCAGAGACCTGTCCCAGTGAGACCTGTCCCAGTGAGACCTGTCCCGGTGAGACCTGTCCCAGTGATACCTATCCCGGTGAGACCTATCCCGGTGAGACCTGTCCCAGTGAGACCTATCCCAGTGAGACCTATCCCAGTGAGACCTGTCCCAGTGATACCTATCCCAGTGAGACCTGTCCCAGTGAGAACTATCCCGGTGAGACCTGTCCCAGTTAGAATTGTCCCATTTAGACCTGTCCCAGTGAGACCTTTCCCAGTGATACCTGTCCCAGTGATACCTATCCCAGTGAGAACTATCCCGGTGAGACCTGTCCCAGTGAGAACTATCCCGGTGAGACCTGTCCCAGTTAGAATTGTCCCATTTAGACCTGTCCCAGTGAGACATGTCCCAGTGAGTCTTCTCCCAGTGAGACCTGTCCCAGTTAGAGCTGTCCCAGTGAGGCCTGTCCCAGTGATACCTGTCCCAGTTAGACCTGTCTCAGTTAGACCTGTCCCAGTGAGACCTGTCCCGGTGAGGGAAGAGGTCTTCCCCCACTAAGTCGCTCTGCTCCACTGAGACAGTCTGTCCCACAGATCAGATACCCTCTTACCCAGTAGGACTTTTCCCAGCTGATCCTCTTCCCTGAGACCCTTGTGTCATCGACCCAGTCCTCAGTCTCTGTTTGACCTGTCCAGGTGAAACCTTTTGTCTCACCCAATACAATCTCTCTTACTGAGAACCTCTCTCACAGCGAGATCTGTCCTCTGTACCAGTCTAACCATTCTGGCTCTGCTATGTATCCCACTAATATAAAGGAACCATTGTTTCCTTTTTCAGGAGGTCCCAGTGATGAGGAAGACTCTGACATACGAAGCTCCAGGGGTGAGGACGTCTTTCATTTGTCCATGATAGCAGTCAGACATCATGTCCTTATAGTCAACATCAGTCAAACTGGTTCCAGGACACCCTGATAAGTCAGAACTTTATGTAAAGGTTTTACACGTGACGTAACCAGCCACACGCCTTCTAGAGAGGTCTACTTTGATCATGTTAGTCCACAAAATATTCTCCCAAAAGTAACAAGGGTCAGTAAGATGTATTTGGATAAATATTAGATGGTTCTTTGTGTTCATTAAGGTCAGCAGTTGTTCTGATCTGGTGGTTTCCCATTAAGGCCATTGTTTCCGAATGTCTCTATCCGAATGCTCCGATTAAACAGACCGGAGTGCTTTTCCCAGGTCCTTTTGGGATGGTCTAGAAGTTTTGGTAAGTTTGTGTCCACCTGAAAGCTTGGGTGTGTATTCATCACTCAGAGAAAGCAATAGACTTTCCAGGTAACCAGAGACAGCAAGTCTTCAGCCTGGGATTCTGTGGTGGTTCTTCAAGATTCAAGATTTTCTTTAATTGTCACCCAGCCTGGAGTGGCACTCCTGTAGGGTGAAATTTCAGTTTCAGTAAAGCCCATCCAAGATGGAAAAACCACAGAGACAAAATACAGACGGAGGGGACACGGTGTCCGAGGCTTTGAGAGGTGCATGCATCCTATCTGAGCAAGTGCATGAAGCCTTGGGTCAATGCCCTTGACAGATGTAACAGTTTGTCATCCGACCAACAAGGCAGCTTCACAGATGTCTTCAGGGGACGGGGGGGGGGCAGAGGGCAGAGCCTCTGTCATGTCATCCAGGGAGAGTTGCTTAGATAAAGGCCTCTGAAGGCCGGCGGCGAGCCGAATCGTTGTGCTGGCTGTTCTTTTTCCTGTCAGCCTTCAGAGTTATTGCTGGAGTCTCAACATGCCGAAACCCAATAACAGATTTTTTCTTCCACTCTGCCAAAATTCCAAGCTTGCGACTTTCTCCAAGTTTATACCATTTCACCTCTGAGTCCAGGAACCGCAGCCAGCCTGCGATCCTGTGCAAAGATCGCAGCCAGTTTACGGTTCTGCTCCTTTAACATCTCAGTCTGAGTGTTTATAGCACATTCCAGGTAGCCTGATAAAACCCCACCTTCCAAATTTCACGATATGCCCGGTACCCACCAACTCCAAACCGTAGAAAACCTGTTATCAAAAATCCAATTCTACGTCCACGACAGGCATCATAGTCAGGCTCACAATCTTCCACTTCTGCCAGGAATCCATTGTGGATCCAGAGAAAAAAAAACACCATCTAGACACAAATGTTCTCCCTTACCCTGGGCAATGAGCCTCCAGATGCTCTGCTTGCATGGCCTTTATATACCAGTTGGCTGTTCTGATTGGTTGGACATGATCAGTGATCTGTTTTAAACTCCCTGTGAAGAAAATTTGATCAATTGCATTAAGAGACCAGCCGACCATATCAAAGATTTAGTCTGTAGGTTTCAACCAGAACAACAATTGACATTTTAAAAGTTTCCTGGAATATGAAACTGCCGCAGGTCGGGAGGGATTCACCAGAGCTGGCAACCAAAACTTCTGGAAGGAGATTGGACGGTTAAATGACCAGACAGAGGGCAACATTTCTAATGTTGTATTCTGGTTTACTAACCGTCTTGATTGTGACAGCAACCTTTGAGTTTCTGAAGATGCCAGTTGGCTTGTGACGCCACTGGTGAACCTTAGAGTATTCCTGAATTTTTCCTGGTTGATTAGGAGGAATCCTTCTTTGACAGGTAATGGTTGGTGCAGGGGATTGCACAGAGTCAGATCCATGAGAGCAGAGACAGGCAGAATAACTAAGGGGGCAAACCAGAGTATGGGGTCCAAGAGACGGTCCAGAGTCAGATCTAAGAAGTAGAGGCAATCCAGGGGAGCATCCGGGAGCAAGGTCAGGTTACAGAAAACAGGTCAGAGATCCATAAACACACTATGACAGGTCCGATAGCGCTCAGGTAGGCTCAGAGAATCAGGCAGACAGGTTACAGGAACGCTGGATTAAACTCACCCATGGCTCTTAATAATCTGGCACTCATGACTGGTCTGAGAGGTGTTATATAGCCCGATGAGCAGGTGAATCTGTTGGAGGCTGATTTAAAATGGGGCGGAGCTGACAGGCGTGTTGAATGATGAATCAAACCAGCACTAGAAGCAGGAATCATGACATATTCTTATCACAGAGATCAATGTTTTCAGATTTCATTTCACATTTCAGATGTTGCTAGAAATGTCCTGATTTCATTTTTGACTTCAGTCGGACCTCCACCATTTCTACACCAGTTTAACTGAGCTTATAGCTCCTTCAGACAGGTTTCTCCCTCCCTGACGGTTTTCCTCATGTTTTCCAGAGTCAAGTGGACTCTGATCCCCCCGCTGGTCTCCTGCTGAGCTCCCAGACCTTCACTGCAGAGACTTCCAACACCACCACCACCACTCACATCACCAAGGTATCGTCATGGCTACCTCAACACATCCACCCTACAGGTCATGAGAAACCCCAGAATAATCCAGTAGAGCTGGTCTTTAGGTCAAAGCCAGCATCCATAGACTAAGACCACCTTGGAGGACGGGAATCGGGTTGGGGACACCTTAGACTGCACGACTCTGCAACATTCAGAAGAGAAAAAAATGTTCTGTTTCTTATGGTCTTATGATCTTCTGCTGGTTCTTGTTCCCCAGATGGTGAAAGGAGGAGTTTCAGAAACCAGAGTGGAGAAAAGAATTGTGATCTCTGGAGAGACAGAAGAAGACCATGAACAGGTAGAGTAACCATCAACCGCACCAGAAACTGTTAGAGGGATGTAGTGAGGTAGGCCAGGGAGACACCTGCAAACTGCAGGATGGTGGGTCCTGCACACTGAAACGCCCAGCTGGGTAAACGGAACAGGACAGAGTAAAACCAGGACCTGGTCCAGAACTGCTCCCCTCTGGGTTCTGACTGTCCTGTCTCTTCTCAAGGCCCTGGCGGCTGCTCTCAGCGAGGCTCGGAGGCAGCATCCCGAACTGTCCGTTACCAGAGTCGTTGTCCATAAAGAAACAGAGGTCTCTCCCGATCACATGGCCAATCAGTGATGTCACAGGTAACGATGCCTGCTGATTGGCTGCCTGGGCAATGAGCCTCCAGATGTTCTGCTTGCATGGCCTTTCTCTACCAGTTGGCTGTTCTGATTGGTTAGACATGATTTTAAACCAATCAAGCCTGTGGATCCTGTGTTCATCTGAACAACCATTAACAAATGAATGGCCTGTTACCATGGTTACAAAATACAGCTCACCCGGAGGAAGGTTCTCATCTGAGCACAAACTTAAACACCTAGTCCATAAGGAGTCTGCTGGTTCTGGTTCTCTCCACCGCTGCAGGATGCATGCTCAACCAGCTGCTGGAGGCGGTCTACTGGATGATGCACGGACTGGACGCAGTCAGCTGGAAGACTTTAACCAGAGTCTCTGGATGAGTCGATGGGTTTGGGATCACTGGTTCATAGGATGGTGGTTTTCAACGCTCCACTGGTCCATCAGTAGATGTTTCCTTTACCTCCTCCTGTCCTCATCTCATCATTGACATTTCAGTTCCTGAAACCCACCTGCAGGAGGCGCTATAAACCCTAGGCTCTTCTTGGCATTCACTGCATGTTTGCATGCCGCTGATGATGACTGCACCATCTGTTAGTGTCAGTGGTTAAAATCCAACTAATAACTCAGAATGCATGAAAATTACAAATGTTTACCAATATAGACATCTTTGGAAAGCTTAGATTCTCCAAAAAAACACCTAGTTCATTTTATGGACACAACAAGCATTAAAGCTCAAATAATACAGATATAGCAGCATTGTAAACCATAGATATGACAAAGGAGCCACAACAACCTCCCTTTGAAGGCGTCCAGAAGCCGTTTTAGAAATCCAACCTTCAATTGTTTACATTCGTCCATCAGATTAAACGTAATCCAGCATATTCATAATAAAAATATTCTATGAGGAGAAAATGGCCACGTAACGTCCGGATGTTGACATCAGAAAGGTTAGCTGGTCATAGCTAATGCTTAGCATCTTGCTAATATTAACTTCTAATACTTATTTTCTCAGTTGATGTCTGGTATGGTTCTTTACGTCGTCTTCTTACCTACAAGACAAAAGTGTCGCATCTTTTTATGACGCGATTTGAACCGGATACATTCGCTAACATTTCGAGCGCGTAGAGCAATATTACGCCTCCTAGAGTCCTGCTGTTATTGGTTGAGGCCACATGGGCTGTTTGGCTTTGCAGCCAATAAAAAAGGTTTGAAACCAGGGTAGACATGGCTGGGTTATATAAAGCAGAGCCGTGTTACAGACTGGCGTAAGAGTGAAACTCAGCGTGGATCAATGCCTGCAGCTCCAAGCTTGAATAATATTTTTTTATTTCAAGTTTGGACGCTGATTTTGTTTTAATAAGATGCCTAAGGCAGAATGAAAACAAAAGGCAGCTCAGAAAAGGCGCTGGGGCTTATTTCAGCTTGAAAAGCAGCAGTTTCACTATTTTTATAGATTATTATGTTATTGCAGGTGTGAAAATGTTGCATTTGGTTTTATACACAGATTCTGAAAAAAAAGTGGAAAATACTTGCTTCAAAATGCTTCAGTGTTATTCTGTGGGTCAAAAAGTAAAGCAAAGCATAATAAAAACATTTGGCACAATTTGGTGCTGGTGACACTAAAAGTTCAAAACCTCACAGCTCTGGAACTGTTATAGCTGAAGGTCTGAAATGTTTTGCATTTGAGGCTGACATGATGTAGAACAAATGTAACACAATTAGACCCACTTTTTCTCAAGAATGTCTTTATTACTGCTGTTCAAAAATGACCTATCATTTTCGAGAATAAAAAAACCCAACTTTGAGTCATGTTTGAACTGATGCGGCTTGTTCTGTGTTCTACTCACCCAATCGAAACTAGAAGGTGTTAGCTTTCAAATAATGTAATTTGGGCTTACGGCTCCTAAGTTTTTTGCTTTTCCATTTGGATATGCAAAAACATCTCCTGTGCGTCTATGTCTTTCTCTGTCCCTCTGTGTCTCTCTCTGTCCATCCGTCTCACTGCCGTCTTTCTCTTTCAGGAATGAATGTCGAAGCCCCTCCATCATTCTGGGACATTGAGTCCACAGCCAGGAGCCGCCATCACCAGCCTAGTGTGGACTCTGATCCCAGCTGGAGTGGAGGATGCACACCACCCAAGCACATATGAATGCATGTACGAGCCCCCCCAAGAGACCCCCCCCCAACTGCTTCAGGAGGCCCCCTAATTGGCCAGTTGACTCAAGCCTACTCCTGACTGCGATAGTTCGAACCTGCCACACCTGCTAAGAAGCTTTTATTGTGAAAATCCTCGCTCGCTCAGCTGCAGCTCAGCCAAGTATTTACCCACGATGCAACAGGATGTGCCATAGAATCCAGCATTTCCTCTAATAAGCAGAGGCGACCCTGATGGGTTGAAGTTATCATGAACTCGGGCAGCTTGAACATCTGACCTGTAGATTCTGTGTTAGATGTTCAGTGGGAAATCCTTTCAAATAAAAGCCCGACTCAGAGCAGGAAGCTGTTGAAATGGACTCTTATTTTGAAGCTCTGCAGGAAGTATGTAGTGGTTAGTAACCCCTTTATGTAGAAACTAGTTTCTTCACTGTTCAGTTCAACTAGTTTAACCAGTATGTAGTTTATTCCTCTTCTTTTCTTGCTGCATTTTCACAAACAGCTCTTCTGTTTCTACCTACTTTATTCTGGACCTCCAGAACAAACTGTTCAAGTCTTCCTGGGTCTGTCTCCATGGGAACAGATGATGGTTGAGCTCTGTCACCATGGTAACAAAAAATGGTTCAGGTCTGTCACCATGGTAGTAGACGATGGTTCAGGTCCTCCCCGAGTCTGTCACCATGGTAACAGACACTTGTTCAGTCTTTCTGGGTCTTTCACCATTACTATCGTAACAGACGATAGTTCAGGTCTTCCCCAGGTCTGTCGCCATGGTAACAGACAATTGTTTTGGTCTCCCCGTCTGTCGCCATGGTGACAGATAATTGTTTGGGTCTCCCCAGGTATGTCGCCATGGTGACAGATAATTGTTTGGGTCTCCCCAGGTCTGTCGCCATGGTAACAGACAATTGTTTTGGTCTCCCCGTCTGTCGCCATGGTGACAGATAATTGTTTGGGTCTCCCCGGGTATGTCGCCATGGTGACAGATAATTGTTTGGGTCTCCCCAGGTCTGTTGTCATGGTGACAGACGATGGTTCAGGTCTTCCCCGGGTCTGTCACCATGGAAACCGATTGTGCTCCATGGCTCTGTTCTCTTAGATGAAACAGGGTTGTTGAAGAAACAATTGTTTCCGGATTGTTCAGAACCTCTAAGCGTGGATCCTGGCCTCCTATCAGCAAGTCCAAACATGACTGCGCTGCAAACCAAGCAGCCACGGCCATCATGCATCGCTGTCCAGGAACAAAAACATTCACCTGTTAGGCTAATGGCCTCCTGATGTAGATCTTTGGATGACAGAAATCCACACAAAGCTTCCAAACAATCAGAAAACTCCTGAACTGGTCCAGAGAAACTGAAACAGGACTTGGTTTAAACTCATCCTACCAGATGTTTGTGTTTCAGCTTCTATGCTGTAAAGATGAATTAGATCAATATGTCTCTAACTGTGACGGAGAAAACCACAGATGGAAACTGGAAACGTTCTTCTGTTTTTCAGCTGAAGTGATGAAGGAATCAGCAGGTCACCCTGCAGCTCTTTACTCTGATTGGTCCTCCCACCTTTGCCTTTTTTACCTGAACAGAACCCCTGGGGGCCGGCCTGACCACATCAGACCGTCTCCATAGGAACGGGTCCATCGTACAGAACCAGATATGCTTTGTAGAACCGGACCCTGGTTGACCCAGACCCGACTGCTCCTGAGAACCGTTTTGGACATGTCTGTGTCAGACGGGTCCAGTTTGTCATTTCTCTCATTGGGACTCATCCCCCCCCATCCCCTCTCTCTCTGTTTCTACCATCTGAGCTTTATTAAAATCAACAAACAAACTCACTTCTTCTTCTCTGGTTTATTTATTTACATCTCAGATGACATCACTCTAAAGATGATTTTTAGGTTCTGAGAATCAACAGTAATCTCCAGAAGATCCTCCGGCTTCCGTGTCCTAACCTCTGCATGGCGACGGTTGCTATGCAGCGGGGCATGAATTGGGAGTAACGCCCAGCAGGAAGTGGGCGGTGCTGAGATCCAGGTGGTTGCTCAGGTGAGGCTTGGTGAGCTGCAGGTTCCTCAGACACCCCCTGAACCTGGTCCTGACGGTCAGGCAGTTCTGTTTGACTCCAGCTGCAACAGAGACACACAGGTTAGCCTCTCAGATGTTCACCAGGTCTTCCTCTGGGTCTCTGCTCTGCTCTCACCTGGATAACCCCCCAGGTACACTGGGTTGTTGGTCTCAGCAGAGGTGGATTGTGGGTAGGGGTTGGGGGTGCTGTATTTCCTCCCATCTACCATCAGAGTCAGGGCGTGCTTGGTCTTCCTGGCCTGCAGGTGGTGCCACTGTCCGTCACACAGCATCCGGTCAGCGGAGCGCACCGACACCCGACCTGCGCCGTTGTTCACATTGAAGACCACCTGAGGAGACATCCAGGTGACCTGGGCAGGTCAGCCAATCAGGAAAGAACCAACAGACCTCGTTTGCGGACGCTCACCTGGCCGTCAATCATCTCCAGTCCGACCGCATCCACTTTTGGACTGCTGATTCCCAAAAAGACTCCTTCTGATTGGCTGGTCCGGAACTCCACAGACACCGACATATCGGCACCAACCTTATACCCATCATGCACTGCAGGCACAGACACAGTATAGGTACATGATCTGCTACATGATTGGCTGAACGTTGCCACATGATGTAAAACATAGTGGTTGCCTAGACAACGCTAATAACATCACGCAGCGTCCGTGTGCCGAGTCGGGAGCATCTGTAGCGTTAGCGTGTCTAATGAACGATGAAGTTTTACCTGGAAACTGAAAAAATCTGTTTCTGGTGAACAAAGCAACTGTTAGACCGTGATATAAAGAGCTAGGTAGCGCTGTAGCTAGCTGTGCTCACTGGCTAACAGGTTAGCCCGTTTTACTGGGTGACCAAACGTCCCAGATTTCTGGACTACCTGTCCCGGGCTAAAGCTGTGTCCAGAAATGTCCCCAATTTGACCATTTTAAGAACGAGGGGAAATGTTGCCTGTAGACTGTTATTACGGTAGAAAAGGTTGTGAGCATATTGCGGGCATAAACATCTATTACGGTAGCATGATGATTTAAAAAACTCTGGTTAAAAACCCCTGAACAGACCAACAGAAACGCTTCTCTAAAGCTGCTGAAACCCGACCTGGTCGGATATAAAAGAACCGAAACTGGACTCACTCAGTTCAGCATGCCCGCTGCCATTGAAGTAACTTCCTCTCTGATCCTTGGTGAAGCAGGAAGTGACATCAAGCTGCGAGATGGGCTTGGACAAATCCAGTGTGGCGCCGTTCAGACTGACGGACTGGATGCAACCTGAGAAACTGGAGCTAACCTGAGAGGCAGACAGAAAGGTGTACAAAGGTCACCTGTTACCGGGTAGATCTTCCCACTGCTGGTGATGTCATGAGAACGGTTCTTATGGTCTTACCCCGATCCTCCTGCTGTTCACACCATTAGGAAAACCTCCGAGGAAAAGTGTCCTGTCCACATCCAGGTGGTTCCCTTTGATGGAGACGGACGCTGGACGTAAAGTGTCCACCGTCACTGAGACGGACCTCTGGCTCACCTCGGCGCTCAGCTGAGGGGTTCGGACAAGGCAGAGTTCAACCTTTCAAGTCTGCAAACCTGGACCTGAAGTCGTTGATCTGGACATGGACTCACCGTGTGCCACAGTCCATCGCTGACAGCGGCAGACGACTCGACGGAGGAGGGGCCTTTCCCCAAGTCGACTGACAGCCTGACTTTCCCCCCTATAAGACTGAGGGCAACAAAGTCCATCTGCTTGGAGTCGGAGAGGAGCAGCATCAGGCCATCCAGAACGTGGCTTCGAACCGACATCCTCACCGATACGCTGAGGACAAGGAGACAATCGAGACATCAGGGTCCACCTATTCAGACTTTGTCTGGTAAATCCAGTAAACCGAACAATCTGTCGTAATGGAGACCAACCTCTTTCTAAGTGTGCTGGGGTTGATAATGAAGGTCATGTGACTGTGCCTGGATGAACCAAACTGAGCAGCTGACGACAGGAAGGAAGGTTCCTGGTCCGACGCACACTTAAACACAAACCAGCCCGCCGTTAGATCAGGTACCAATCAGCACTCAGCGGACATCGTCATCAGAGATTGATTAGAAACTCAGACTTTACCGTTAGCGCTTCAGCAGTGAGGGCGCTCAGATGTGTGGGCGGGGCTAAAAGAGCGTCTGCAGGTGCAGGTGTTGGTTCCACATCAGGGTTTTCGGGATCTACCAACCTCAAAGGGCTCTTCTCCAACAGGCAGCTGTTAAACTCCACCCCCTCATACCTGATGGCGACTGATAGGTCAACAAGCCTGCAGACAGACAGCGACCAACAAAAGCTGTTAGCCAATCTGATGGACTGCAAGATCCAGAAACCTTTATATTCACAATTAGACCAGAATGTTGAGACATCAGAATAAAAATTAGCAATAGCCTCCAACCATGACCATCTACAATAACCTTTGGGATTAACGACACATTTTTGTCCTCCATGGAGATCAGCAGAGGACAGAGAAGGACTTACGCTCCGCCCATCACCAGGTGTTGAATACAGCCTCTGAACTGGTGGGACAGAGCTTGCAGTCCGACCGGCAGGCGGGGCTCCTTCTCAGGAGGGATTCCACCGATGAAGACGGAGGACAAAGACAGCCGAGACAATCCTCCCGGCAGAGAGACAGACTTCGGGTGTTCATCGTCCACCTGCAGGGACATAGACCTGGGAGAGAGAGACGGCTCGTTCAGGTGCGGCAGTTCAGGCTGCGGGTGCAGGGGGCCGTTTCCATGGCAACACATACTTCCTGTTCAAAGTCATAATCACTGAGTGCTCTCTTCCATTGCAGAATGATTCTCCATCAGACTTTGTGAGCGAAACCCTTCGCGCGGCTCCGCCCAGTTCGCCAAGCTCCGCCACCACTTTACCTGAGACCAGGTGCAGCGACAGGAAGTGCTGCGCAGACAGAATACAGAACCTCACCCCTCTGCAACATGTAGGATCAACGGTGCATCATTGGATCCGTGCGGCCCCTTACCTGCCGGTGAGGTCGGTCGTCACCGAAGGCTGCCAGGAGGACTCCTGATTGGTTGTTGGAGGAGAAGGTGAAGAGGATCTCTGCCTCCTTACTGAGTGACGAAGGGCTGATCTGAACGAAGCCTCCAGACAACAGAGAGACACTCCGCACCGCCTGAACAATCAACACACAATAAACCGAAACTTGGAAGCTTATCGTCATCAACTGTTAGCATTTCCTACTTTAAGGTCTAGGATGGGGGGGTTACAGGTGTCAGAATGGAGGCTGAGCCAGGCGGGTTTGGTACCTTTAGGACGCAGCCCTTCCGGACTCCATATGCGTCCATCAGCAAGTCAAAGTTGGAGCGAGCAATCTCCACGTTTTTAATACATCCAACATACGTCCGGGATAACACCTGTCGCCTAGCAACCACAAAGACAGTCAGGTACAGAGCAAGTTTCTTTACAGATCTGCTAATGCGACCTCCAGCTAACTGACCTGATGGGTCTGGAAGAAGGGAATCCGCCTATGTAGATCGGGTCCAGGTCATAGCGGTTGAGGTCAGAGGCCGTTCCTGGAGACTCCGCCTCTAACACCTCCTTCACCGATGGCTGGCCGGCTGCCATGATGGAAAGGTAACCTGGACAGAGCCAGAATCCAGTCAAAGGAATGTCTCTTGAACCCATGGGTTCTACTGGTCACTGACCAACCTTTGCGCTTGTTCCTCTGCAGGGTGACCTTGTACCAAATTCCTGTGTTGTACTTCCTGCTGGAGGTCTTGATAAGAGCACCTGAGCCCAGGTCAAATGCCAGACGGACATGCCCCTCAACCAGTTCTAGAGACAGGAAGTCCTTCTGAAGGACAAAGGGAAGCGTAGTCACAGTGTGTCCCCTCCAGAATAAGAGCATTAAAAATGTGTGGCTGTTTTACCGTGTTGTTGGAGGCCAGGTACAGCAGCAGTCCACCTGGAGACAAAGTTTTAAACAGCAGCACCACAGAGGTGGACGTGGCTCTCAGAGACTTCTGGACCACAGAATATCCAGAGCCATCAAAGTAGAAAGACGTCTCCTCTGCCTGGGGACTAAGACACATGGGGATGGCCAGAGATGGGTGAGATATCTGTGGCCTTCAGCCTGATGATGATGTTAGCGCTGAGGTGCTACCTGCTGAAGCAGCCTCCACACTTCCCCTCCCGGCGGTAGTAGCTCCACAGACCAATGTTCTCCTCATTCAGCGATGCCTCACCCAGGCATCCTTGGAAGGAAGATGTGTGCAGCACTGGAGGAGCCTGGATATCACAAACACACACGGCGAGGCTTGATCTGATGGTACTCAGACTCACACACCTGTCCACCTGAAGTAAGGCGGACGTACCTGACTGTTGGCTCCCATTCCTCCGATGTGGATCACCGTGTTTCTGTCGATGTCCAAAACCCGGGATGTTCCCGGTGAAAGCGACGTCACCGCCGGCAGAGGGGGCGACTCAGAGTCCAGCTGATGGACGGAGAGAGAGGCGCGTGCTCCGAACCTAATGACATCACAAATGACATCATCACTGGGACAGATATGAATCTGAGACAGACTCAGAGTTTGTCCAGAAGTTTTCTACCTGGTAACGTTGATTTTGGTCCATCGGTTGTTTGTGATGAATGTTTGAGGGAAGTGCAGCCGTCCTGTGCCAGAGCCCAGGTCCCACAGCAACGAAACCTTCCCATGATGCATCTCTACCGCCAGGAAGTCCTTCTGAAACATTAACACATGCCGCATTTAGGTCTAGCGCTCTTTGGTTTCAGGTTCAGTCACCCAATAGCAAATGATGAAGTTTTTCTCCAGATAGGTTGGATGGCCACTCTGAGTGACAAGGACTAGGAACTGTGACAAAATGAGTGTGTTTGGGGGGGTTTATGTACTGACCTTATGAAGACCGTACTCAATAAGGGTACATTCAAGAGTATACATAGAGTACTTCAGGTAAGTCATAGGATCAGGAATGAATAGTTTCTAAAATGAATGGCGGTCAAGAAAACATCATCATAGGGGTAGGAATACAAACCAGGCTGTATGCGAATGAAAATGTGTGTGTCAAGTCAGGTCATGTTCAACTATGTCCTTATGGGGACCAAAATCCCGCTCCCCATATGGTAGACTACTGCAGTGGTTAGGCGTTAGACACTCTCTCGATGACCCCCCCCCCCCACTCAGTCCGATGACTAGAGCAGTTGGTTAGGGGATCAAAGGCATTGCACGGGCCGGCGCACGTTTGTTGGTATCTCTCAGATCCATAGCCAAGCCAGTTTGTAGAACTTGGAGAATTAGGGTTAGCTTTTAGAGTAATGGCTGGGTTTTAGGGTTAGTGCAAGGATTAAAGTTAGGTTTAGGGCAAGTGTCAAGGTTAGGGATGGGCTAAGTGTAATTTTAAGGCAAGGGTCAGGTGTTAGGTTTAGGTATGGATTCCACTAATATTAGGGTCCGTAGCTAATTGGTCTGGTAAGTTGATAGTAAGGGCTAGAGTTAGGTTTAGGGCAAGTGTCAGGGTTAGGGATCGGCTAAGTGTAATTAAAGGCAAGGGTCAGGTGTTAGGTTTAGGTATGGATTCCACTAATATTAGGGTCCGTAGCTAATTGGTCTGGTAAGTTGATAAACATGAGGGGTTAGGGTCTGGGTTAGGCTATAAGTTTCGAATATATGTCAATCATAACCCCGAAAGTCACAAAAACCAGAATGTGTTTGTGGTGTGTGTGTGTTGGTGGGGGGGTGGGTAGGGTTGCATACCGTGATGTTGCTTCCCAGGTAGAAGAGCAGGTTATTTTGATGGGACGTCTTCAGGATCAGACTCAGAGTGTTGAAGTTACTGGACTGAATAGGTGGTTTGTAGGTCCGAACACAGTCCCTGTCTGCCTGCACCGCCACCTTGATCTGATGAAACCACAAACAAGCTGAGAATCAAGTCCCATTCCCCTTTTTGGTGAGGATGCTGTGATGCCAACTGGTTCAGGAGCGGTTGGAGATATCTGTTCTATTTTAGGAAGGTAAAGCATCTCTGATCTCCTGCTACATCTCGCTGATATAAACCCACTGTGCTGCACAGAGGTGGTTAACCTTGTTGGATGTTATGGGACTCACCATCATCTGAACTTAGTTTTTTCTTAAATTTTCTTTGATATTTATGTATAAAAACCAGGAAGATGACACGTCCACAGTGTTTTCACCATTGATCAGCTGCTAGAACCTCACTACAAGCCCAGCCACGGTACCTTTGACCAAAATGCTAGTATTCCCTTGTGAGGCCTGTGGTCGGAACATTTTTATTTTTCTTATTTCATATATTATTTTATCTTATTCACTCACTATAAAAGTTTTCACTCAGCCTGTTTCACCTGCAAGGCCAAGCAATTCCCCAGCGTGAGAGTGTTTGTAGACATGGCTTGTTCCCTTAACCAACCAGATTCTTTCTCCAGGTTTATTCATAACATGTTACTGTTTAACCAAAGTGTCTGTAATTCGTTTTGACTCTGACTACTTTCCATTGTTGTAAGTTAGGAGGAACGAACGCTGCTCAGGCAGAACAGGGCAGATTACCGCAATAAGGGCCGTATGATGAACTGTTCTCTCTTTGCAAAGATATGAAAATAAAGTGCCGACTGAGTGAAATCAATCGATCTCCGTTTATTTAACTGGGGTGAATGGTTGAATAATTTTTTCCATCTAGCATGATGGAATAAGTGAGATCAGCAGGAGAGCAGCCTAGTCCTGTTCACTGAGACATGGCTAACAGGTTGGGCAACTCTAGACAACATCAGACCTCTAAGGTAATGTACCTGTCCTTGTGTATGTGACATCATCCACGCTCTAAACATCAAACCCTCAGACCCTAATTCTAATCCTGGGGGCTTTGGGACACCCCTCTCTGTCCCTCACCCTCCCCACATTCATCACACCACTGGATTTACTGTAAGTGGACGTCAAACAGGCGTCCAGCTCAGGTATGTAAACCTTATCGGGTTGCAGAAATGTTCCAGGCTTTGAAGAAGTGTCAGTACCGATGCCGCCTGTCTTCGGGCCTGATCGATCAGCTCCCTGATGTCCGACAGATTCCTGCTCAGGGTTTCTCTCAGCACGCTCAGGGGCTTTACTCTTTCCATCAGATGCTGTGTGCGATGCTCCGCCTCCTCTAGGTGGCGCTGCACCTCGTTAGCTAAGCAAACAGGAAGTGTTATTTTTATCACTTGGACTTTTATTTTGGAAGCTTTAGGTTGGTGGCGGACTTTCTGACAGACCTGCAGTCTGAACCCGACTCATTAGGCTGTTGGTCTCCCTCACAGTGATGTTGGTCTTCTCCACCACAGAAGAAGAATTCTCCAGCTGCTGCCTGAGTCTCTGCAGCCTCTGCATCGCCCCCTGCAGGCTGGAGTTTGCTGCTCCAGCCTGAACCTCCGCCTGCTTGGTGGACCTGGATGAGCCTGAAGCACAGTGTTAGTGTTCATGTGTCGTCATCATCATCATCATCATCATCATCATCAGCCTCATCATCCTCATCCTCATCATCCACATCATCATCCTCATCATCCACATCATCATCCTCATCATCATCATCATCATCCTCATCATCCACATCATCCTCATCATCATCCTCATCATCTTCATCATCATCATCCTCATCATCTTCATCATCATCCTCATCATCATCATCCTCATCATCCTCATCCTCATCTTCATCATCATCATCATCATCATCATCCTCATCATCCTCATCATCATCATCATCCTCATCATCATCATCCTCATCATCACTATCATCATCATCCTCATCATCATCATCATCATCATCATCCTCCTCATCATCATCATCATCCTCATCATTCTCATTATCATCATCCTCATCATCATCAGCCTCATCATCCTCATCATCGTCATCATCATCATCCTCATCATCATCCTCATCGTCATCATCATCCTCATCATCATTCCCATCATCATCATCCTCATCTTTATCCTCACAATCATCATCATCATCCTCATCATCATCATCATCATCCTCATCATAATCATCATCCTCATCATCATCACCATCTTCATCCTCACAATCATCATCATCCGCATCATCATCATCCTCATCATCATCATCCTCATCATAATCATCATCCTCATCATCATCACCATCTTCATCCTCACAATCATCATCATCATCATCATCATCATCATCATCATCATCATCCTCATCATCATCATCCTCATCATAATCATCATCCTCATCATCTTCATCCTCATCATCATGATCATCCTCATCATCCTCATCATCA